>NW_019154180.1:4520913-4715959 GCF_002288905.1 Enhydra lutris kenyoni | reverse complement strand
AGAGAGGAGAAGGGAGTTGAGGGAAATTGGAAGGGGAGGTGAACCATGAGAGACTATGGACTCTGAAAAACAATCTGAGGGGTCTGAAGGGGTAGGGGGTGGGAGGTTGGGGGAACCAGGTGGTGGGTATTGGAGAGGGCACGGATCACATGGAGCACTGGGTGTGGTGCAAAAACAATGAATACTGTTACGCTGAAAATGAATTAAAAAAATTTAAAAAAGAACTATGTGAACCCTAAATGTTGCCTCAATTTAGAGATTTTTAGGGCTCTATCAAAGCCTCTCTTCTTACCCCGTGTTCTCTCCTAAAGTAATATATCTGTGCTCCAAAATTTGTATTTCTAGCACAAGCCTTTACATTGGGAAATCAGGGAAGGTCAGGAGGTAACATTTAAGCTGAAACCTGAAAGTCAAGAAGGAATCAGCCACAAGAAGGTAAGAGAGAACAGAAATAAAGCCAGAGTGACTGGAAGGTAGCAGAAGTGAAGAGTGGGAGGAGGAGAGATCACACCAGATTTCTTTCTGGTCTTTAAATATTGTGAGCTCCTTCCCATTTTATGATCTTTGTACTAGCTCTCTGTGCTTGGAGTTCTATTATGTCTTATTTTATGGCCAGAGGGTCTTGCAAGACTGTGGAAGCTGGAAGGAATTTGGATTTTATTCTTTTATAACAGAAAATCATTAGAGAGGTTAGAGCAGAGCAGCGATATGATCTTATATAAGGGTTTTTTTTAATTAGCCTTATTTAGCATGCCAATACACCATCTATCCTGGTAATAAATTAATATCTACAGTTTTAAAAATATATTGGGTAGTTTCCAAGAAAAATGCTTCTGGATGTGTACACTAATGTGTATACAGAACTATTTAAATAGGTGGCTTTATAATTTTATAGTTTTCAAATTCAGATTCTGTTATTATTTCATCAAGTTATTGAAGAATGGAATCACTTCTTTATGATTGATGATTTTAGGTAGTTTGAGTGTATGGAGTAAAGGTTTCAACTTCTATTTCAGTTCCTGCAGCTACGAAGCCTGGAATTGTAGAACTGATGGTTTAGATAACCTAATCCAGTTTCCTAATTTTGTACATGAGAAATCTTCTGGTCTTGGCAAAGGTTACAAAGTTAAGAAACAATGGAGTCTGGATTACAAACCAGCTCTCATGTACTACTAGAGGATCTAGAAATGTCTGTTGGGCTAGTGCTAACCCTATCTGGGAGACCTTAGTTTTACATTCCACTTAATAGGATTGAACCCTGATGTGTTATTTTGTGGTTCACAGACAAATCCAGTGACTGTTGCTTTGACTTCAAAATCATGCACATTGTTGCATTCCATCACTGATCCCCAGGACTGTTTATGCTTCTTTTCTCCTGGATATTTGGTCTTGGGCAAATTTTCTTTTTGTTTTGTGTTCAAAATGGTCCTACATCAAGAGTGCCTGTTCTCCTTTGAAATTCCAATCAGCAGAGGGAGCTAACACATTATCAATATCTACAAAATCATTGGCATTCGAGTATGGGAGAGTTCATTTTTTCTTTGTGGATAATTCCGGTCAGAGTCATCACTTTTATCCTGCTCTGTTTCTCTGAGCCATCACTGGTTCCAACACCAGGTTTGGCAAAGCAGTTCTGAGGTGTCTTTCCCACACAGCAATGAAGTTTCTCTTGGTATCAAGAACATGTCATTTATTTATATCTGCATTAGAACAATGCTTTTCATAATGTACCAAACACTTTCAGCATCCAGCTTTTGATGAATTATTGTTTCTCAGTCTAATGGCTACACATAGCCATGGTAATAAGAGGGGAAAAAAAACCCTATAGACTGTTTTAATTTAAACCTCCCGTATCTATGTGCAGCTATCAGTAATAGAATGTTTTCTGGTAAGACATTTTTCTCTCTAATTTCAAGAGCCATTTCCCAAACAACCTGCCAGATGTCAGTGGATTTTTGTTAACTTTATATACACACAGGAAATTTGTATATACAAAGGGGGTTTTCAAAGTTCCATATAATCTAATTATAGATTCCATGAATCTAATTTCTTGCTTCTCCCAGCACTGTAACAAAGTAAAGCTGATAACCCATCTCTCTTTACATATCTTTTTTTTCTCCAGGACAACATTCTTCTGTCACAGTGTGCCTCTAGTTTGGTTGCAGATTATAGAGGTTCATCAGATGTACCCCCATGAGTGCATCTACTCAGATTTGGCTTCTCATTTTCAAGACAATCTTCAGCAGTTACTTTAGATGCTTTACTTTTTAGGTGATGTGATATGATACTGTGAAAATGCTGGGAACATTGTTGTCAGCCATAAAGAGCTGACATCAACTCCCACCTAGAGAGCAATTTCGTTAGCCTTTTCTAAAAACCACTGAGCATCCATACATAGAAATATCTGCCCTGGTCTGGCAAAATTATCTAAGCATTTTATTTACTAAGTTGGTATATATTCCTCCTCTTGTTCTGTTATCAATTTTACCTCCCTTGGCTGTTTTACTTTTATTTTTTCTCTTTTATTCATTTATGTTTTATTTAGTTATTTATGTTTCCAAGAAACATACAGAATACTCATAAGGAAATTCTAAATTTTGTGACCATTTCACTTTTTGACTTTTATCCATGAAATTTTAGTTCTGGAGAAATTTTCTCCACTAAATTCACCAAATTTTATATTTAATGGCATGACTAACTCCAAATGGTATGTAACAGAAAAGGGCTGCTTCACAGAACATGAACATTCTAAAAAGGACCAAACCAAGGGCAAGCCTGAGGTTTGGTGCAGAACATGGAAGTGCAGCACTAACAAGACAACTCATTTTCTTCAGTTTTAAAGTTTCTAAAGGAAAACTGATGTCAGATTACAAGAAGGGCTAATTTGAATTATCTTATCTTTATAACCAAGTCAAAAATAAGGGATACTAATGACTCTGAGGTAGATATTGCTATCAGATAGTGAGTGATTAGGTTTAAGTTATAAACTGATCAAATGGAGGGAAATAAAGCACTGATTGGAAATTATCCTCCTTCAAAATTAAAGAATCCACAGTCTAACAGAGTAGCAAACCACAAGCCTGGTGTCCCTAGGTAAGAGACCTGTAACTTCACGTTTGGTTTTTTCCACCTTGGCTCAATCCCACTTTTTCAGGATTTCAACTCTTCAAGCTTTCAGCAATTAACTAATCATTCATTGGTGGAAGGGATTGGGATTGCTTCTCTACATAAGCTGACCTTTTTCGTTTTATAATGAGAGAACATCCAAGACATGTAGCTACATCTTCCGCATTCTCCAACTCTTACTTGGTGAGGATGAAGATGCCCATATAAATTATCTTCACGTGTGCAGGGGTAAAAATACATCTCCAAGGCATGATCATATTGCAAGTGCATGATTTCCACCTTGGAACAGATCAAGTATGTTCTCACCTTTGAGTTTTTGTACCAGCTGTTTACGCAGCACTGAAGGCTGAACCTCCAGATCTGTGCACATATCTTTCTTGTAATTTGGGTCCCACCTTATATGGCCCCTCCTCAGTTGGACTCTCCATGACCACTGATCATTAAACATTTTTTCTGTTTTGTTTTCTTTACAAAATATATGCTCAAAATAATTTTTCAATGCTTACTTGTTTATTGTATGCCCCATTTAATTTTATTCAATAATAGAACATATGAATTCCTTGCAGGAAGGAACTTTATTGCTCTTGTCTATCATTGTACCTCCTCAAGGTAGCATAGTGTTGGTGCTCAATTACAATTTGTTGAAAGAATGTATGCTAAGAAGAAGAGCTAACACTTCTCTGGTACCAAATAGTATTCTATGGTAAATATATATTACTGCATTTAATCATCTCAGTAATGCTGCAAACTAATTATTATTATTGTCAACCTCATTTTCCAGAAAAGGAAATGGAGGCTCCAGACAGCACACAAACTGAGTGGGGCCAAGGTTTGTCTATGGAGGTCTTGGTTTCCTGTCTGCCCCTCTTGCATGAATTTCAAAAGCCCTTTAAGAGGGAATGAAAGGGGGGTAGGGAGAGGGTGGTGGGGTTATGGACATTGGGGAAGGTATGTGCTATGAAGTGTATAAACCTGGCAATTCACAGACCTGTACTCCTGGGCTAATAATACAATACATGTTAATGAAAGATAATTTTTTTTAAAAGAGGGAACAAAAAGAGGGGTGAGCAGTTAGTGTTGATTACCTAAATCAAACAGTCCCCAGGTCTGTACACAATCTATTTGCTTCCCTAGTCCTCCTCCATTTCTGCTCCTGCCTCCTGGGCTTCAGTGCCTAAAAGAGATGGATAGATGGATAGATAGATAGATAGATAGATAGATATACAGATAGATATAGATATAGATATAGATATAGATATAGATATAGATGATATAGATATAGATCCCTTGGTTTTCTTTGTGTTACATATGTGTTTACAGCTTTCAAATACTCTAAATAGAATTTTTTATTAACGTATAATGTATTATTAGCCCCAGGGGTACAGGTCTGTGAATTGTCAGGCTTACACATTTCACAGCACTCACCGTATCCCATACCCTCCCCAATGTCCATCCCCCAGCCACCCCATCCCTACTCCCCCACCCCCCAGCAACCCTCAGTTTGTTTCATGAGATTAAGAGTCTTTTATGGTTTGTCTCCTGTTATCACCATGACTTTTATTTTGACTTCCTGAAATTAAACAGAACAGTTTAACAAACTTTTACGGAGGCGTGATGTGCTAAAAAGTATGCTAGGTACTAGAAATACATCCTCTCAAGGAATTCAAGTAGTAGACATAATTGATTCATTAAAAACATGCAAGTAGCAATTGCACTACTGGCTATTTACCCCAAAGATACAGAAGTGGTGAAAAGAAGGGCCATCTGTACCCCAATGTCCATAGCAGCAATGGCCACAGTCGCCAAACTGTGGAAAGAACCAAGATGCCCTTTAGTGGATGAATGGATAAGGAGGATGTGGTCCATATATACAATGGAATATTATGCCTCTGTCAGAAAGGACGAATACCCAACTTTTGTATCAACACGGATGGGACTGGAGGAGATTATGCTGAGTGAAATAAATCAAGCATAGAGAGTCAATTATATGGTTTCACTTACTCGTGGAGCATAAGGAATAACACAGAGGACATGGGGAGATGGAGAGGAAAAGTGAGTTGGGGGAAATTGGAGGGGGAGACAAACCATGAGAGACTGTGGACTCTGAGAAACAAACTAAGGGATTTTTAAAACATTTTTAATTTATTTTTTAAATTTCTTTTCAGTGTAGCAGAATTCATTGTTTATGTACCACACCCAGTATTCCATGCAATACGTGCCCCCCATAATACCCACCACCAGGTTTACCCAACCTCTCACCCCCTGCCCCTCCAAAACCCTCAGACTGTTTTTCAGAGTCCATAGTCTCATGGTTCGTTT
Organism: Enhydra lutris kenyoni; assembly: GCF_002288905.1. Classification (NCBI taxonomy): domain Eukaryota; kingdom Metazoa; phylum Chordata; class Mammalia; order Carnivora; family Mustelidae; genus Enhydra; species Enhydra lutris. The sequence continues at coordinate 4,710,514 of NW_019154180.1, read as the reverse complement.
CCCCCTCCAATTTTCCCCAACTCCCTTCTCTTTCCATCTCCCCATATCCTCTATGTTATTCCTTATGCTCCACAAATAAGTGAAACTGTATGATAATTGTCTTTCTCTGCTTGACTTATTTCACTCAGTATAATCTCTTCCAGTCCCATCCATGTTGATACAAAAGTTGGGTATTCATCCTTTCTGATGGAGGCATAATACTCCATAGTGTATATGGATCACATCTTCCTTATCCATTCATCCGTTGAAGGGCATCTTGGTTCTTTCCACAGTTTGGCGAGTGTGGCCATCACTGCTATGGACACTGGGGTACAGATGGCCCTTCTTTTCACTACATCTGTTTCGTTGGGGTAAATACCCAGTAGTGCAATTGCAGGGTCATAGGGAAGCTCTATTTGTAATTTTCTTAAGGAATCTCCACATTGTTTTCCAAAGTGGCTATAGCAACCTGCATTCCCACCAACAGTGTGAGATGATTCCCCTTTCTCCACATCCTCTCCAACACACGTTGTTTCCTGTCTTGCTAATTTTGGCCATTCTAACTGGTGTAAGGTGGTATCTCAATGTGGTTTTGACTTGAATCTCCCTGACGGCTAGTGATGATTAACATTTTTTCATGTGTCTGTTAGCAATTTGTATGTCTTCATTGGAGAAGTGTCTGTTCATGTCTTCTGCCCATTTTTTGACATGATTATCTGTTTTGTGTGTGTTGAGCTTGAGAAGTTCTTTACAGATCCTGGATATCAGCCTTTTGTCTGTACTGTCATTTGCAAATATCTTCTCCCATTCTGTGGGTTGCCTCTTTGTTTTGTTGACTGTTTCCTTTGCTGTGCAGAAGGTTTTGATCTTGATGAAGTCCCACAAATTCATTTTCGCTTTTGTTTCCTTTGCCTTTGGAGACATATCTTGAATGAAGTTGCTGTGGCTGATATCAAAGAGGTTACTACCTATGTTCTCCTCTAGGCTTCTGATGGATTCCTGCCTCACGCTAAGGTCTTTTATCCATTTTGAGTTTATCTTTGTGTATGGTGTAAGAGAATGGCCGAGTTTCATTCTTCTACATATAGCTGTCCAATTTTCCCAGCACCATTTATTGAAGAGACTGTCTTTTTTCCACTGTGTATTTTTTCCTGCTTTGTTGAAGATCATTTGACCATAAAGTTGAGGGTCCATATCTGGGCTCTCTACTCTGTTCCACTGGTCTATGTGTCTGTTTCTATGCCAGTACCATGCTGTCTTGGGATCACAGCTTTGTCGTAAAACTTGAAATCAGGCAATGTGAGGCCCCCATTTTTGTTTTTCTTTTTCAACATTTCCTTAGCAATTCGGGGTCTCTTCTGATTCCATACAAATTTTAGGATTGTTTGCTCCATCTATTTGAAAAATGCCAGTGGAATTTTTATCGGAATGGCATTGAAAGTATAGATTGATCTAGGCAATATAGACATTTTAACAATGTTTATTCTTCTGATCCATGAGCATGGAATGGTCTTCCATCTTTTTGTGTCTTCTTCAATTTCTTTCATGAGTGTTCTGTAGTTCCTTGAGTACAGATCCTTTACCTCTTTGGTTGGGTTTATTCCCAGGTATCTGATGGTTCTTGGTGCTATAGTAAATGGAATTGATTCTTTAATTTCCCTTTCTGTATTTTCATTGTTAGAGTATAAGAAAGCAACTGATTTCTGTACATTGATTTTGTGTCCTGCCACATTACTGAATTGCTGTATGAGTTCTAGTAGTTTGGGGGTGGAGTCTTTTGGGTTTTCCATATAAAGTATCATGTCATCTGAGTGTTTTGAAGGGAAGTAGAGTGGGAGATTAGGTGAGCCTGGTTTTGGGTACTAAGGAAGGAAAGTATTACATGGAGCACTGGGTGTGGTGCATAAACAATGAATCTTGGAAGACTGAAAACATAAAATTTAAAAAAACAAAACAAAACAAAACAAACAAAAATGCAAGTATAAGAGTCATTGTGTCCTGAATTTGTAACAATTCTGCTTGTAATACAATTCATATGACTTCACCTTTATGACTTTTATCTGTAAAATTATGAGGTTGTATTAGCTGATCTTCAAGATAAATTTTTATGAATTTGCTGTATTGAAATCTGTTGAAAAGTTTGCTTTAAGTGATTGCTTTTCTCTTTCTTTTTTTCATTTCATTTCATTTCATTTATATTTTTCTTTTTTAATTTAAAATCAATTAATTAATATATGATGTATTATTTGTTTCAGGGATACAGGTCTGTGATTCATCAGTCTTATATAATACCCAGTGCTCATCTGGGGAGGGTATGTGTTGTGTTGTAATGCTTCTCTCTTTCAAATTTTGCTGCATTCTAATGTTTGAAACTTGATACTGAGGAATAACACTGTTATCATTTGCTTTCTCTTGGTTGGCAGCTGCTGGCATTGATACAAATAGAAATTGTGCCATGTTTGTATTGCCCAAGGAAGGCCATACCCTAAGAAATTCTGTTCATTATAGGATCATGAAGAAGCAAATGTAAATGTCCATTCACCAAGAGTTTGGTGATTTCGTCCCAGAACCACTGGACTAAAACACTGATTCCTTGACACCAGTATATGTGTAGGGCTACATCAGAATCACCTGAAGGTGGTAGCTGTTAACATAGATTCCTGGCCTACAAAGTCACATTTTTAAGAGTGGGATAAGAGGGTCTGTATTTGTAGTAAGGGACCTAGGTGATGTAGATAAGCTTAGAAAATACTGGAAAAGACTGAAAAACTGTTTAATCCCTCGAACTCAAATTAGGATCAGATTTAATCCTAAACTAAGATCAAATTTTTCAATTTGTAGTAATGCCTACCAGAGTTAACAACAGAAACTGTTAGAATGTTATTTAATAAGGGTGCCTGGGTGGCTCAGTGGGTTAAAGCCTCTGCCTTCAGCTCAGGTCATGATCTCAGGGTCCTGGGATGGAGCACCGCATCGGGCTCTCTGCTCAGTTGGGAGCCTGCTTCCTCCTCTCTCTCTGCCTTCCTCTCTGCCTGCTTGTGATCTCTGTCTGTCAAATGAATAAATAAAATCTTTTTAAAAATGAATGTTATTTAATAGATAAAACTTAAATCTTTCATTCTGTAGTTTCAAGTCCATTTACTGTCCCTAGCAAGTGGTACCCTATAATTCTGGGCTTAATGACTCTAGGACATACAACTATCACGGCCAAATTTCAGTTGCCAGTTTGTAAAACCACTGCAAACAAAATCTGTGACTAGACAGAAACCGTAAGCCTCACTTGCAAACATTATTCAAAGCTTACTTTCATCTGATAAATCATACAAGTTTTTTTTTTAGTTACACAAATAATGTATGATCAGTAATAGAAAAATCAGAAAATTCAGGTAGGTAACAAGAGAAATATAAAAATAAGCTTTAATCCTACCATTTAGGATATATATCTCAGAAGATTATATATACATGTATAGATGTGTGTGTATGTTTACAGAATTACATTACACTTTCTCTGAGTGCTTATATTTTATGAGGTTGTATAGGAAAGCAGAATTCATTATACCATGGATAATCTCACCAATAAATCGATCACTTATAAAATTATTTCTCCTCAAAATCCCTCCAAAATCTCTCGCTGCTTAGCAGTAACCTCTGTCTGTCCATCACATCATTGGTCCTTTGTTGACTATTGAATGTTAACAGTGGAAAAATTACAAATTAATCACAAGGTAAAATTAAAAATTTTGCAAAGATACAAAGTTTTTCATAAAGTTGAGAGTGGTGTTGGATAACTGCTTCAACACACCATAGCCACTGATACATGAATTAGATCACTTAATAATTGAAGTGACAAAAATCTACATGGATGAGTGATATGGGTTTTGATATCAAATTGATGAGGGATCTTTAGAAGAAATGAATTGTTCAAATGTTTGGGCAAAAATTACCCTTTTTATGTTAGGAGAATAAAAAAATATGGTGAAGGATACTGTATCATGTAATACTTTTGTTGGAGCAATGCCCCAAATCCCCCAATTATTTCATTCTCTGTCCATTCTAAAAATTAGTGCATAACTGAAATTAAACCTACATTATTTTAAATATGAGATTAACTAGCATATTTTCATAATTTTTGTTTATATTTTTATAGATGAAATCCTAAACCTTTTTTTTTCCATTTGTGATGAAATTTTATTACCCTTTAAGGTTGATTCTCTTCAGGTATCATTTTAAGTACTAGTTGTCCTTAAATAATGAGGACTTTCTGTTCATGTATGTGTATGGTAATGTTTTTGGCTTTGTTTGAGATATAATAATTGACATATTAGTTACAGTTGTACAACATAATGATTTGATATTTGTATATATCATGAAATGATTACCACAATAAGTCTACATCCATAACCACACAAAGTTACATGTTCTTCTTGTGATGAGAACTTTTTGTTTGTTTCACATTTTTATTTAAATTCTAGTTAGTTAACATAGTGTAATATTGCTTTCAGGAGTAGCATTTAGTGATTCATCACTTACATACAACACCCAGCGCTCATCATAACAAGTCCTTCCTTAATATCTATTGCCCATTTAGCCCATCCCCACCCACCTCCCTCCATCAACCCTCAGTTTGGATAATTTTTTTTTTATTTGACAGACAGAGATCACAAGCAGGCAGAGAGGCAGGCAGAGAGAGAGGAGGAAGCAGGCTCCTTGCTGAGCAGAGAGCCTGATGCGGGGCTCTATCCCAGGATCCTGGGACCATGACCAGAGCCGAAGGCAGCGGCTTAACCCACTGAGCCACCCAGGCGCCCCAGTTTGGAGAATTTTTAAGATCTATTCTCTCAGCAGCATTCAAATATACAATACAACATTATTAACTATGGTCACTATGCTATGTTGTACATTACATCCCCACAACCTATATTTTATAACTGGCAGTTTGTATCTTTTGACCACCTTCACCTATGCAGCCTACCTCTATTCCCCACCTCTGGCAACCATCAGTCTGTTCTCTATGAGTTTGTTTGTTTGTTTGTTTGTTTGTTTTTAGATTCCACATATAAGTGAGATCATACAGTATTTTTTCCTCACTGTTTGACTTAGTTACTTAACATAATCCCCTCAAGATCCATACATGTTGTTGCAAATGACAAGATTTCCTTCTTTTTATGGCTGAATAATATTCCATTTTGTATGTATGCACCACATTTACTTTTCCATTTATCCACTGATGATACCTTAGGTTGATTCCATGTCGTGGCTATTGTAATTAATCCTGCAGTGAACATGGGGTGCATCTATCTTTTGAGTTAGTGATTTTGTTTCCTTTGGATACATACTCAGAAGTTGACTCTCTGGATCATACGGCTCTAGTTTTAGTTTTTTAAGGAAACTTCATACTGTTTTCCATAGTGACTATACCAATATACATTCCCACCAATAGTGCACAAGGGTTCCCTTTTCTCCGTATCCTTGCCAACACTTGGTATTGTCTTTCTATAATAACCATTCTAACAGGTCTGAGGTGAAATCTTATTGTAGTTTTGATTTGCATTTCGTTGATGATTAGTAATGTTGGTTATTTCATGTACCTGTTGGCCATTTGAGTATCTTCTTTGGAAAAACATCTGTGGAATTCCTCTGCCCATTTTTATTTGGATTATTTAGGTGGGGGATTGTTATAGCTTGGTATGAGTTACTCATATATTTTGGATAATAACCTTTTATCAGAAGTGTGGTTTTCAAATATTTTCTCCCATTCCATAGGCTGCATTTTCATTTGTGCATCATTTCTTTTGCTGTGCAGAAGCTTCTTAGTTTAATGCAGTCTTAATTGTTTATTTTTTATTTTGTTTATTTTGCTTTAGGTGTCATCCAAAATACCATTGCCAAAACCAAGGTCAAGGAGCTTTTACCCTTTGTTTTCTTCTAAGAGTTTTATGGTTTCAGGTCTTACATTTAAGTCTTTAATCCATTTTGAGTTATTTTTTTATGAGTGCTGTAAGATAAGACTATAGTTTCATTCTTTTACATGAGAATATACAACTTTCCTAGCACCATTTATTGAAGAGAACTATCTTTTCTCCACTTAGTATTATTGTCAAATGTTAGTACACCATATATGCATGGATGTATTTCTAGAATCTTGATTATGTTTCAGTGGTTTATGTGTCTGTTTTGTGCCACTACCATACAGTTTTGATTATGATAGCATTGTAAGATTGTTTGAAATCAGGAAGAGTGATACCTTCCAGTTTGTTCTTTCTCTAGATTTTCCTGTCTGTATGGGGTCTTTTGTGGTTCCAAATGAATTTCAGGATTTTTTTTTATTTCTATAAAAAATGCTGTTGAAATCTTGATGGAAATTGCATTGAATCTATAGATGGCTTTGGGTAGTATGAGTGTTTTAACAATATTAAATCTTTCAGTTCATGAACATGGGGTAGCTTTCCATTTATTTGTCTTCTGCAGTTTCTTTCATCAATGTCTTATAGTTTTCACTGTAGAGATCTTTTGCATCACACAGACCTGTACCCCTGAAACAAACAATACATTATATGTTAATTTTAAAAAAAGATCTTTTGCCTCCTCAGTTAAATTTATTCCCAAGTATTTTATGGTTTTGAGCCCTTGAATTTGTTGATTAGATCTAATAGCTTTTTGATAAAGTCTTTAAGATTTTTATATATAAAATCATGTTATCTGAAAATAGAGAATTTTTACTTCTTCCTTTCTGATTCTGCCTTTTATTTCTTTCTGTTGCCTGATTGCTCTGGGTAGGACCTCTACTACAACAGTGTGATAGATAGACTGACAGACTGACTTCCACTAAAACAGTGCCATAGATGATAAATATAGATAGATATAGATATATCACATTTTGTTTATCCACTTTTCTGTCAGTTGACACTTAGTTTGCTTAAACATTTTAGCTATTGTGAATAATACTGCTATGAACGTGGTATATAGCTATCTCTTCAAGACCTTGTTTGTTTTCAGTTATTTTGGGTATAGACCCAAAGTGGAATTGCTGGGTAATGTACTGCTATTTTTAATTTTTTGAGGAACTGCCATATTGTTTTCCCAATGGTAGTTCCATTTTACACTCCCATCAACCATGCACAGGATTCCAATTTCTGTACATCCTTGCCAACACTTATTTTTTGCTCTTCTGGTATTAGTCATGATAATAGGTTTGAGTTTTGATTTGCATTTCAAAAGATGCTGAACATCTTTTCATGTTCATATTGGCCATTTGGTATATCTTCTTTGGATAAAATGTCTATTCAAGGACTTTATCCATTTTTGTATCATGTTGTTTGTTATTGTTGTTGAGTTTTAGACATTCTCTATGTATTCTGGATATTGATCCCTTATCAGATATATAATGTGCCAAATATTTTCTCCCATCCTGTGAGTTGCCTTCTTACACTGTTGATACTGTCTTTTGATGCACAGAATTTTAAATTTTCATGAAGTCCAATTCGTCTGTTTTTTTTTTCCGTTTTGTTTATGTCTTTGGTGTCATGTCCAATAAATCATTGTCAAATCCAGGGTTTTGGAGCTTTTCCCCTATGTTTTTTTCCTAAGAGTTTTATAGTCATGTCTTACATTTAGATATTTGATCTATTTTGAGTCAATTGTGTATATGGTGTTAGGATCCAGCTTCATTCTTTTGCATGTGGATATTTAGTTTTTCTAGCACCATTTATTTAAAAGACCACCCTATCCCATTAAATAGTTTTGATAGCCTTGTCAAAAAAACATTTGACCATATGCATGAGAGTTTATTTCTGGGCTCTTTATCCTATTCCATTGGTCTATATGTCTGATTTTATACTGGTACTGCACTAGTTTTGATTTGCATTTCCACAATGATTAGTGATACCAGTACCTTTTTATATACTTGCTGGCCATTTACATATCTTCTTTGGAGAAATGTGTATTTAGTTCTTTAGTTGGTTTTCAATCTGGTTATTCGTATTTTTTTTTTGCAATTGAGTTGTTTGACTTTCTTATGTATTTTGGATTTTAACACTTTACTAGATGTATGGTTTGTAGACATTTTTTCCCATCCTGTAGGTTGTATACTCTGTTGATTGTCTCCTTTGTTTTGCAGAAACTTTTTGATTTGATGCAATTTGACTTGTCTATTTTGCTTTTATTGCCTTTGTTTTGGGGGTCTGTGATAGTTCATTTTATTTGTCAACTTGACTGGAGTAAGGAATACCCAGGTAGCTGGTAAATCATTTCTGGGTGTCTGTGAGGGTGTTTGTAGAAAAGATTAGCATTTGACTCAACAGACTTGAGTAAAGAGATCTGCCCTCAACAATGCGGGAAGGGAACATCTTATCTTTTGGGGGCCCAAGTGAAACCAGAAGGGCAAATTCTCTTTCTCCTCAAGCAGAGATGGCCATCTTTTCCTGCCCTTGGACATTGGGGTTCCTGGTTCTTAGGTCTTTGGACTCTAGGACTTATAACAGTGGCCCCTTGATTCTCAGGCCTTCAGTGTTAGACCAGGAGTTACACCTTTGGCTCTCCTGATTCTCAATCCTTCAGACATGGACTGAATTTTACCACTAGCATTCCTGGTTCTCCAGCTTTTAGACATCAGATTATAGGACTTCTTGGCCTCCATAACTACATGAGTCAATTCCTATAAGCAATCTCCTCATATATCTATATCTGTACTCTATATGCAAATCTGTATCATCTCTATATCTATATCACTATCTATCCTATTGGTTCTGTTTCTCTGGAGATCCCTGACTAATACAGGGTCATGTCCAAAAAACATCATTGCACAGACCAATGTCAAGAAATTTTTGCCCTCTGTTTTCTTCTAGTAGTTTCATAGTTTCAGGTCTTACATTTCAGTATTCAATCCATTTTGAGTTAATTTTTGTATATAGCATGAGATAAGAGTCCAATTTCATTATTCTGTTTATGGATATCCAGTTTTCTCAGCAAAATTTATTGAAGAGATTATTTTTTTCTCATTGTGTGTTTTTGAACCCTTGTCAAAGATCAGTTGACTGTAGATGTATGGATTTATTTCTGGTATCTCTTTTCTGCTCCAATGATACAGATGTCTGTTTTTATGTCAGTATCTTACTGTTTTGATTACTGTAGCTTTGTAATACCTTTCGAAAGTGTGATGCCTCCATCTCCGTTCTTCTTGTTCAAGCTTATTTTGGCTATTCAGGGTCTTTTATAGTTCCATATTAATTTTAGGATTTTTTAAATTTCTATGAAAAATATCATTGAAATTTTCATAGGGATGGCATTGAATCAGTATATGGCTTCAGGTAGTGTGGACATTTTAACAATATTAATTCTTCCAATCCATGAACACAGGATATCTTTGTATTCATTTATGTCCTCTTCAGTTTCTTTCATCAGTGTTTTATAGTTTTCCGTGTAGAGATCATTTACCTCCTTTGTTAAATTTATTCCTAGATATTCTTTCTGATACTATTGCAAGTAGTATTGTTTTCTTAATTTCCTTTTGGGATATTTGGTTGTGTATAGAAATGCAACTGATTTTTATGTCAGTGTTGTATCCTGAAACTTTACTGAATTCATTGTTTAGTTCTTTAGGTGGTGTCTATGGGTTTTCTCTATATAAAATCATATCATCTACAAAAAAAGTATATTTTTACTTCTACCTTATTTGGATGCCTTCCATTTCTTTTTCTTGCCTAATTGCTCTGGCAGAGTCTTCCAATACTATGTTGAATTGAAATGGTGAGAGTGGGCATCCTTGTCTTCTTCCTGATCTTAGAGGAAAAGCATTCAGCCTTTGACTATTTTACTGTTTACTCTGATATTAGTTATGGTCCTGTCATATACACCCTTTATTATGTTGAAATACATTGTTGGTTCACAACCTCAGGAACTTCTTGGGTATAATCTGAAACCAGCCCCTATGTGCAGAGGGCAGGGAGAGACCAAAGAAAGAGGCAGAACACTCCAGATTGGTATGTGGAAGATTTAATAATCAAGGGAAATTACATAGGAGGCTTGTCTGAAGATGAGTAGATTTCCTCACCTGCCAAATCTTGAAATTTTATATAGATGCCTTAACTGAGTTCAGCCAAATATACTCTCCAGATGGTCTCAATACCATATCACTATCTCAAGGCTGTGTCTTTAGGACAGCTTCTGGGAGCAAGGAAGGCAAGCAGAATGCACATTCAAAGGACTGGGGAGGGGATGAGGACCCTTCAATTGCTGGGATCCAGTTCATGGGTCAACCAGTGATCACACCCTCTCAGTGACCTCCCCCAATATACATTCCTTTGATTGCTAATTTATTGAGAGGTTTTTATTGTGAGAGGATGTTTAATTTTGTCAAATGCTTTTTTCTATATCTATTGAGATGATCATATAATATGTACTCTTCATTCTGTTACTATGCTGTGTTGCATTTATTGATTTGCATATGTTGAACCATCTTGCATGATAGGAATCAATCCCACTTGATCATGGTATAGGATCTTTTAAATATGTTATTTAATTCATTTTGCTAGTATTTTCTTGAGGATTTTTGCATCTATGTTCATCAGGGATATTGGCCTGTAATTTTCTTTTTTTGTAGTGTCCTTACCTGGCTTTGATATTAGAGTAATACTCACCTCATAAAATGAGTTTGGCCATGTTCCATCCTCTTCAATTTTTTTGGAAGAGATTGAGAATGATTGGTATTAATTCTTCCTGAACATATGGTAGAATATACAAGTAAAAGCCATCTAATCTTGGACTTTATTTGTTGGGAGATTTTGATTACTGATTCAATCTCCTTATTCATTATTGGTCTATTCAGATTTTTCTAATTTCTTTATGACTCAGTCTTGGTAGGTTGTATGTTCCTAGGAATTTATCCATTCATTCTAGGTTATCAAATGTGTTGCCCTGTAATTGTTCATAGTAGTCTAATATGATCCTTTGTATTTCTGTAGTATCAATTGTAATGTCTACTCTTTCATTTATAATTCTATTTATTTGAATCTTATCTCTTGTGTTCTTGGTAGTCTGGCTATGTGTTCTTGGTAGTCTGGCTAAAGGCTTACTAATTTTGTTTATCTTTTCAAAAAACAACTCCTACCTTTATTGATTATTTTTTGTTTCCTAATTTATTTCATCTATTTCTGCTCTAATCTTCATTATTTTCTTCCTTCTGCTAACTTTGGGCTTAGTTTGTTCTTTTTCTGGCTCCTTGAGGAGTAAATTAGGTCATTTATTTGAGTTTTTTTTCTTAATACAGGCACTTACCACTGTAAACTTTTTTCTTAGAACTGCTGTTGCTGCATCCCATAAGTTTGGCATTTTGTGTTTCCATTTAATTTGTGTCAAGATATTTTTTTGATTTCCCACTTAAATTCTTTGATCCATTGGTTGTTTAGGAATGTGTAGCTTAATTTCCACATATTTGTGAATTTTTCAGTTTTCCTCTCATTATTGATTTATAGTTTCATGTCATTGTAGTTGGAAAGGTACTGATATGATCTTAATCTGCTTAACTTTATTAAAACTTGTTTTGTGGCCCAACATATCTATTCTGGATAATGTCCCATGTGCACTTGAGAAGAATATTTATTCTGCCAGGGATGGAATGTTTTGTATATATCTGTTGGGTCCATTGGGTCTATAGTGTTATTCAAGTGTTCTGTGTCCTTATCCATTTCCTATCTGGAAGATCTATCTGTTGTTCAAAGTGAAGTCTCCTACTATTATTTTATTACTACTATTTCTCTATTTCTTTTTTTAATTTAATTTTATTTTTTCAGTGTTCCAAGATTCATTGTTTATGCACCACACCCAGTGCTTCATACAATACATGCCCCCGTTAATACCCACCACCAGGCTCATCTAACCCCCCACCCCTCTCCTTTCCCAAACCCTCAGTTTGTTTCTCAGAGTCCACAGTCATTTTCTTACATATTTAGGTGCTCCAGTGTTGGATACTTATGTATTTACAGTTGCTATATCCTCTTGATAAATTTACCCCTTTATCATTATGTAATGACTTTCTTTGTCTCTTCTGACAGTTTTTGACCTAAAGTCTATTTTCCTGGTAGGAGTATAGCTACCCCTGCTCTCTTTCAGTATCTTCAAGGAGTATCTTTTTCCATCTTTTCACCTTCAGCCTATGTGTGTCCTTAAAGTTGAAGTGAGTCTCTTGTAGTTAGAACATGTGGGTTTTTAAAAATCCTTTCAGGCACTGTGTCTTTTGACTGGAAAAATTTAATCAATTTAGATTTTTTAATTTGTAAATTCAACAAATGTTTATTGCACACTGTGTATCAGGCACTATGCAAAGTGCTGGGGACCCAGAGAAAACAGCCCAAACCTCAAGTTCACATTGCCAGCATTCTGTCTATTTTTGCAGCAATGTTTGAACCATCCCCATTTTTACAGATGAGGAGAGTGGTACAGTCTGGCTAGAAATAACAGCTAGTTAAGCATGCAGCTGGGGAACTCAAATCTAGGCTGTCAGTATCCTTATAGCATAAGGCCTCCTAGGATAACACTTACTATGCTCCTGGTAATGATCTAGGCACTTTACAGAAATCAACTCATTTAATCCTCTGAACAGTCCTAGGAGATAGGTACTATCATACCCATTTTATAAATGAGGAAACAGACAGTGAGAGACTAAGTAATTTTTTCACAGTCACAGAGCTACTTACAGGCAAAGCTAGGATTTCAATCCCAGGAATTCTGGCTCTTTACTACACTATACTGCCTCCTGTAGGGTTTTTTGTTTGTTTGTTTGCTTTTTGGTAGTTTCTTTTTTAAAGGGTTAGGGTCAGCTCTTGAAGATAACACCCTTTTAAGTGAGAATAAGTACAGTAATACTGTAGCGAAGTCATGGAAAATGTATTTGTTTGGCAAAGTACACAATGACCAGTGTCTAGAGATCATTGATTGCCAGGCTGAGCATTTTGAAGTTCTCTAAACGGGTAGCCATTAACCATTTTTTCCTTCAACTAAGTATACACACACATACACATACTTCATATTTTACATATATATTAATGATTATATGCTGAAAAGTTAAATTTCTTAAAAGAATAATTCCCATTCCCTGTGCCATGCACTCTGATACTTTTTATTCTATTTTACTTTGTTTTTTAAAGGCTGATTTAATCCCCTAAATTGATTTCATGATCCACACTAAGTTGGTGGTAACCCAGTATGAAAAACACATTAGGCACAGTGTGAAACAAGTAGTAGAGATACATAAAACCAGTGATGTACTTTGAAAGATGAAATTAAACAGCAGCAAAAATGATCAGAGAAGGGGAGACTGGGTGAGAGAATACAACAATACAGTGAAATGGGAATAGAGAGAACATTTCTGAAGCTTTTGTTTAAGACAGAATATTCTGAACTTACTGATTGGATATGCAGGGAAAGAGAGAGGGCAGAACCAGATATAATGCTGTGGTTTCCAGCCTAGGTGGCTGAGCAGATGAAGTGCCTTTAAAAGGAATGGGGAAGTCAGGGGGAGAGGCAAGTATATGTGCATGTAAGATTATCAGTTCTATTTTGGACAAAGAATGTTGGTGGGATTTAGAGGAAATTTGGAGCACGTAATCTGACTATAGCTCAGTAATTGAAATTAAAGCCAAACAGAAATGTAGGATTTAACCCAAGAGGGTAGTTCAAGTTATGATAATGAGACACCCCAGAAATAGAGAAGAAATTGAAGGATTAGAGTAGTACACTTTCATGGTTAAGAAAAGAAAAAAAAAAAAACAAGAAGAGAAGTTCCACAAGGGAGTGAATTAAAAGTGGCACATGCTACTGATATAGAAAGATGACTGAGAAAAAGCACTGGATTTGGTTAATCAGAGTAAGAGGTACCGTGAGCGAATGCTAGGAGAAGCCAAATTCAAACAAGTTCAGTAGGGAGTGATAGTAAAAAAGGGAAATAAATTCAAGTTTGTCCAGACCCCTCTCTGAATGTGTCTTGTCCAAGAAATGCTCTGGCTCACACTTGCTACCTGTCTTGCTCTGTCTTTTTATTTTCTTTGCTCTGTGGCCCTAGGGAAGTGTCCTAGCGATCCCAAGCTAAAATCTGCTTTCTGGTCTCTTCTGCACTATCAGTGCCTGGTACCAGCACCTGGCTTGTCCCCGCTTCTGCTGCAGCCCTGGCCTGGATGTGAGAGGCAAGGCTATGAGCATTTCCTGGGCCATGAGGTGGTCACTGTAAATAATCAGGCAATGCCTACTCCGAACAGAACATCCACACAATCACCAAGCAGTTGAAGTTGGTGGAATGGACCTTCTTGATGCTCACTGCCTGAAAGAAGGTACTCATGGACTCCAAACATGCTTCACAGACCAAAGCCCAGGTCAAGTCAGGTCTGCCGGTGACCTCTGCCCTGGAAGTAATCAATTTAGATTTAAAGTAATTATTGATAGGTCAGGACTTTTGCCATTTTAGTTGTCTTATGATGGTTTTATATTTCCCTTTTTTCTTTTCTTCCTCTCTTTCTGTCATCCTTTGTGATTTGATTGCTTTTTTGTAGTGGTATGCCTTCATTCCTTTATCTTTATCTTTTGTGTATCTACTAGAAGTGTTTTCCTTGTGGTATTAGTATTACATAAAATGTCTTCTAGTCTGTTTTAAGCTGATTAAAACTTTACTTCAATTGCATACAACTGAAGTATAAAATTGAAGTATAAAACTCTATACTTTTACTCCTACCTCACATTTTATGTTACTGATGTCACAGTTTATATCTTTTTATAATGTGTGTTCATTTTCAAATTATTTCTAGTTATTCAAATTTCTAGTTATTTTAATTTTAATTATTTTCTAGTTATTTTATTTTCTAGTTACTCAAATTTCTAGTTATTTTTAACACATTTGTCTTTTAACTGTTATACTAGAGTTAAAAGTCATTTAAGCACCACCATTATGGTCTTAGAGTATTCTGATTTGACTGTATACTTACCCTTACCATTGAGTTATAATTTTTTATGTTTTCATATCATTAATTAGCATCCTTTCATTTCAACTGAAGAAACTCCCCTTAACATTTCTTGTAAGGCAGATCTTGTGGTGAAAAACTACCTCAATTTTTGTTTTTCTGAGAAAGTTTTTATCGCTCCATTTCTTGTTTGGCAGATTTTTTTTTTTCCTTCAGCACTTTGAATGTATTATCTCACTCTTTCCTGGTCTATAAGGTCTAATGGGGTTTCTTTTGTATGTGATGAGTTGCTTTTGCTTTATTGCTTTTAAATTTCTTTTTCTCTTTGAGTTTTGAGAATTTGATTATTATGTGTCTCAGTTTAATCTTTGGGTTGATCCTATTTGACTGTTTGACTTTCTTGCATCTGGATATCCATGTTCCTCCCAAAATTTGGGACATTTTCTGCCATTATTTCTTTAAATAAACCATCTGCTCTTTTCTCTTCTCTTTTCTGAGTCACATAATGCATATATTAGTTCCTTTGATAGTACCCTATAAAACCAATAGGCTTCCTTCACTCTTCTTCTTTTTTTTTTTTTCCTCTTGATTGGATAAATTCAAGTGATTTAAGTTTACAAATTCTTTCTTCCATTTCACAAGTCTGCTATTGAAGCCCTATTGCATCTTTCATTTCTTTCATCATAATCTTCAGCTCCAGAATTTATTTGGTTCTTTTTTAATGATTTTATTTTTTTCTTTTTAAAATTCTTTTGTTCATGAATTGTTTTCCAGATTTAATTGCATTGCCTGTTTTCTTGTAGCTTTCTGACCTTCCTTAAAACAATTATTTTGAATTATTTGTTAAACTATAGATCTCCATTTTGGAGGGGTTGATTACTGGGAAATTATTACACTCCTTTAGTAGTGTTATGTTTCCTTGATTTTTCATGTTTCTTGAATTCTTGCATTGCCAACTTTGCATTTAAAGCAGTCACTTCTTCTGGTCTTTACTGATTGGCTCTGAGAGAGAAAGACCTTCATCAGTCAGCCTAGCTAGGCACTCTGGGGGTCTCTCAGACCTTTCTTATGGATGTACCCACTCCACTCATCTTGATCTCTCTTGGGGGGTAGTTTTAGGATTGTATGCACTTTCTCAGTTCTACAAAGCCATGTAATGAGAGCCTCCCATTTATTTTCCCTAGGCAGTGCCCTGAAGCATTTAATGTTATGTGCCATCTCCCAACCCAGCAGAGTTGAGCCACCTGTATGTGCTTGTGCACAATCTATAGAGGCTTGCATGTGTATTTTGTGGGAGTAGGGGGTGAGCACCAGCTCCAAAGGGGTGAGGGATGCATGGAGATCTAGGTGTCACTTGTGGAATAATTGGGAGAGACTACAGGTGATGTATCATACAAGGTTTACAAGTGGGCCTCTTGGCAGATTATGCGAGGTGAGTTGTAGAATCCATGACTCTTTATAGACTTCAACCCTTCAGTTATTCTGAGTCTCCACCCTTTTCCCTGCTCCTTGCTGCCCCCTGACTACTCAGATATGCCAATGTCCTGAGTGTTGTGGATAGGATGAGAATGGAGCAGCTAAGGAAGTCAGAGACTCACTTTCCCCCATAGGAAAAATCACAGGCTGAGGGGTTCTCTCTTGGCATTGAGCTGTGCTGCCTTTGGGGAGGGATTACACAGGTAAAGTAAAAGTGTTCTTGTTATCCTCTTCAATGAGTCTATTCTCAGATTTTTAAGCTACAGTAAGGTGCTAGAACCTCTCTGTGGATTTCTATACATCCACAAAGGTAGTCTCGTCCATGGGTGGTTGTCAAAATCTTTCTTTGTTGGGGATGAGGGCTAAAACTCCTGTTCCACCACATTGCTGATGTTACTTTCCTGAGGATTTAAAACCAGGTTTGTCTCAATCAAACATCATGTTCTTTGCATTTTGCAACAATACCTTATTTGCTAGTTATATCCACTTAGAATGTATATATGAAAATTAAACATGAATTTTCACTTTATCAGATCTATAAATAACTTTCAGCACAATTGACCCTTATTTCCTTGAAGTTATTTTATACCTTGGCTTCCATTAAGTTGTATTTTCCTGGTTTCCCTACTACTTATATAGTTACCTCCCAGTCTCGTTTTCTAAGTCCTTCTCTTCAACATGGCCCTACAATGTTGGATATTCAGGACTCTTCCAGGGCCCTTTGCTTTTCAATTCTACACCCTTTACCTAGAAAATGTCTGTTATTCATTCTTATGACAAACCACCATCAATATGCTGATGAATCCCACAATTGTATCTCCAGCATCCACCATTTTTCAAACTCAAGACTATATCCAACTGCATACTCTATATCTGCATATATCTTGGTTACCTCAAGTTCAGTATGCTCAAAATTGAACTAATTATCTTTTTTTTTCCCTCAAAACTGCTCATCTTCTGGGGGTCTCCGACTCAAATATGCTAATACTGTCAACTCAACTACTCAAGCTATAAGCTTATAAATTAAACTCATCTTCTCCTTCAACCCATATATACAATGAATCAAAATGTCCAGTTGGTTCTACTTTCTTAAAATCTCTCCAATTGATTAGCTTTTCTACATCTCTACAACCATAACTTACTCACCACAAAGCTGTTAACAATGCCTGATTGCAGTGTTTCAATATCTTCTTAGCTAACTTCCTCATGAAGTATTTTGTTTCAAAAAAAAAAAAAAATTTGTTTCAGGGCGCCTGGGTGTCTCAGTTGGTTAGGCATGTGCCTTCTGCTCAGGTCATGATTCCAGGGTCCTAGGACCAAGTCCTGCATCGGGCTCCCTGCTTCTCCCTCTCCCTCTGCTGCTCCTCCTGCTTCTGTGTGTGCTTGTGCATGCTCTCTCTCTCTCTCTCTCTCAAATAAAATCTTATAAAAAATCTTTTGTTTCCACTCCAATATTTGCTCCACATAGCAAAGAGTAAAAAAAATTTTAATGTAAATTTGATTATGTCATTTCCTTGATTTCCATTGCCTTTTTTAAAGATTTTATTTATTTATTTGACAGAGAAAGAGAGAGAGAGAGAGAGATCACAAGTAAGCAGAGAGGCAGGCAGAGACAAAGGGCGAAGCACGTTCCCTGCTGAGCAGAGAGCCCGATGCAAGGCTCAATCCCAGGACCCTGAGATCACAATCCAAGCTGAAGGCAGAGACCCAACCCACTGAGCCACCCAGGGGCCCCTCCATTGCTTTTTGCAGCTCCCTAATTACTAAATCAAAGTTAATATTGCCAGGTCACTGCCTACCTCTCTCTTATCTCATATCCTACTTTCTTCTCCTCACTTTATTCCAGGTATATTAGCCTTCTTTCATTTTCTTAAACATAGCAAGTTATCTCCTGCCTCAGGCATTTCCCCATATCTATCTTAGTCTGTCAAACCAACCCCCTTCACATAGCTTATTTCTCATTCTTTAGATCTCCTTACTATCCACTTTGGTTCTGGTCCCCTGAACACTAGATTATGCCCTTCATTGTACACTTCTTTAGCATTCAGTGCTCTCACTACTAGTAATTACATGGAATTGTACAATTCCATGTAATTATTTAATTGCATATTTATTCCTTTGTTCTACTAAAATATAAACTTTATGAGGGCAGGGATAATGATTATATTGTTAATTACTGTGCCCTCCCTACCTGGAATATTATAAAACTGTGGGAAAAAAATACATATCAACTTACTAATAGCTATTCCACTGACAAGTACAACTGTTTCAAATTATTTTTCATTATTGATCACTGTCTTTACTCCATTATACTGAAGCATAAAACTGAGAGATATAAATATTTCAACCATGTCTATGACTTAGACCTATTCTTCATTTTCTATTACAATCCTATTATAAAGTGCACCTGAGCTGCCGACTCAAAATTTTTAATTTGTATTATGTACTGCTTAAAAGTCATGCATTATTCATTCAATGTCAAAATGCCCAGAAATACTTTTAATTCTTATTTCCTACTGCAACTTTTCAAGTCCTTCTGGGTCAGGCAGTGTTGACTCATCTTAGAAAATATACTCATTTGACTTCACTTACTTTGACTTTCAAATAGGACTTTCTATATTACCCCCCCCCCCCAAAAAAAAGGAAGAAAAAGGAAAGAATCATTTTCTCTCTTCCTCTCTTGGATATAAAACCAAGACACAACTGTATGTTGTTTATGAGTCTCACTTTATTATAAATACACAGATCAGTTAAAAGGAAATACGTGAAAAGCAGTATACAATATAAAACATAAACCAAAGAAACCTGGAGTAGCTGTATTAATATCACATAAAATAATACATGGAACATTTATTAAAATAGCCATAATTTGGGCCACAAACTAGTCTCAGTAACTTTAGAAAAAATGAAATCATGCAAATTATGATGCACAGTGAAATTAAATTAGGAATCTATAACTATATAATATCTCAAATATTTCTAAATGTTTGGAATTAAAAAGATATTTGCAACACGAAATCATAAGTTAAATTAGAAACTTTTCAACTAAATGAAAATGAAAACATGGCATACCAAAATTTGTGTGTTGCAGCTAAAGCAGTGCTTTAGGGAAATTTATGTTTTAATAATATAAATAACTTAATGTGTTCATTATACTAGAAGAAAAGTATTCAAATCAACAATCTAAGCTTCTACCTCGATTACTAGAAATAGAATTACTAGAAATAGAACAAATAGATAAGGGGAATAAATGAAATTAAAATCAGAAAAACAATTGAGAGCATCAGTAAGATCAAGAGCTGGTAATTTGAAAAGATTCATAAGCCTTAACTAATAGGATAAGGAAAAAAGGGAGAAGAAACAAATTAGGTCTAGCAGGAATGAAAGAGGGAATATCACTGCAGATCCTACATATATGAAAAAATTGTAGGGAAATATTATGAATAATTTTATGCCAAAATACTTTACAGCTTAGATGAAATTGACAAATTCCTTGAGAAATGAAATGTTGAAATTGACTAAAAAATTAGAAAATCTGAATAAGTTTACATCTTATAAAGACATTGAATTTAAAATACTATTTAAAGAGAACCCAGGCAGCCACCTCTTTGACCTTGACCACAGCAGCTTCTTGTTAGACATGTCTCCAAAGGCAAGGGAAACAAAAGCAAAAATGAACTACTGGGACTTTGTCAAGGTAAAAAGCTTTTGCACAGCAAAGAAACAGTCAACAAAACTAAAAGGCAACCTATGGAATGGGAGAAGATATTTGCAAATGTCTTTCCAGATAAAGGGCTAGTATCCAAAATCTATAAAAAACTTATCAAACTCAACACCCCCCAAAAAACACAAAAAATATCCAGTCAAGAAATGGACAGAAGACATGAACAGATATCTCTCCAAAGAAGACATACAAATAGCCAATAGGCACATGAAAAAGTGCTCCACATCACTGGGCATCAGGGAAATATAAGTCAAAGCGACAATGAGATACCACCTCACACCAGCCAGAATGGTTAAAATTAACAAATCAGGAAATAACAGGTGCTGGTGAGGATGTGGAAAAAGGGGAGCCCTCCTACACTGTTGGTGGGAATGCAAACTGGTGCAGCCACTCCAGAAAACAGTATAGAAGTTCCTCAAAAGTTAAAAATAGAGATACCCTATGACCCAGCTATTGCACTATTAGGTATTTACCCAAAGGGTACAAACAGTGATTTGAAGGGGGCACATACAGCCCAATATTTATAAGCAGCAATGTCCACGATAGGCAAAGTATGGAAAGAGCCCAGATGTCCACTGACAGATGAATGAATAAAGAATTGTCGTTCGTGTGTGTGTGTGTGTGTGTGTGTGTGTGTGTGTGTAATGGAATATTACTTGGCCATTAAAAAGAATGAAATCTGGCCCTTTACAAAGATGTGGATGGTACTGGATGGTATTATGCTAAGCAAAATAAGTCAGTCAGAGAAAGAAAAATACCATATGATTTTGCTTGTATGTGGAATTTAACAAAAGTCTCTCAAATAAGTAAATAAGTAAAATTTTCAGAAAAAGCAATTACATTTAAAATAACATCCCAAAACATGAATTACTTAAAGTTACATTTAACAAAATATGTACAAGCCTGTACCTTTAAATTTTGCTGACAAAATTTGAAGAAAAATAAATGGAGAGATATACCATAGTCATATATTGGAAGACTCAGTTGTATCAATGTGTCAATTTTCTTCATATTAATTCACAAATGTAACTCAAGCAATCAGTATCCCAACAGGTTTTTAAAAGATATTTACAAACTGATACTAAAATTTATATGGAAATGCAAACAATCTAAATGCTAAAAAGAATTTTCTAAAATAACAAAATTTACCTGATTTTAAGATGCCCTGCTGAGTGCAGAGCCTGACCTAGGGCTCAATCCCAGGACTCTGAGATCATGATCTGAGCCAAAAATCAAGTCAGCTGCTTAACTGACTGAGCCACCCAGGCACCCTAAAATTTTGGAGTATCTTAAAGAGAAAAAAATAAGAGCTTATAAAATGAATGAACAAATTGCCTAACAGTGGCATACCTAGTGTATTTATCACTGGAGTAGATCATTTTTTAGTGTTGTCTTCCTTCATATGACAAAATTATTTTCAATGATAATCATGTAATAATATGTAAAAATCATTATCTTCTTGTTTTCCTCTTTATTTTGGGGGTTTCTTTTTTACTTTAAAAGCAATATCTTAAAAAGACTAAAATCCAATTTTAAGCGCTTTATTCAAACTGAGCAAAATATTTCATGTGTGAACTAAAACTCACTATGAATCAAAAATATTGTATCTTTCTGTTCATACTGTTACACTAGTAACAGAGCTCAAAACAAATAAAAACTCCAAGTGATCAAACAGAATGATGGAAATGAAGTAACTCAAGGGTTTTTTTCTTAATCTTTAAAACCACTGTACTATCATTATTTTAAATCTGCCATTTAAATGCAGGAATCTCACAGACCTGTACCCCTGAGGCAAATAATAGATTATATGTTAATAAAAATAATTTAAAAATAAATGCAAGAATCTGCAGTAATAGAGGAGTAATAGACATGAACTGCATCTGCAGCAAGCTTTAACAATTAGAAATAATTACAAACTAACTGTCCAAATGAATGTGTGTCATTGAGTCTGCCGATGTTATGGGCCAACTGCATAACTGGGATTTCTCTGAGTTAACTTCCATGTACAGTTAAAGGATAAGTGATCAAAATGTGCTAATTCAAAGGTTACATATAAATTGATAAAATTCTTACAGGTCAACAATAATAGCATCAAATGTTTAGAACTTAGCCAAAAAGAAGCATTTTTTTCATTCGTAGGATTACAGAAAGAAGTTGACAAATCTACCACATGGAAATTTTAATACATTTCTTTCAATTAGTGTAAGATCAAGGAGACAAAAATAATCCAGAAGAATATAGAAGATATCAACGTCACAAGAAGTTTTACTTAAACTACCCAATACTGACCTAAAAAAATATAAGAATCTTGAATAGTCCTAGAATCATGAAATAAAACAGTATTTTAAAAATATTCCTCCAATGAAAATACCTGGTCCAGATGGTTTCACAGGCAAGTTTGACTAAATTTCAAGATGATCATCCTAATTTTAATCAAACTCTCCCAAGCAACAGATAAAAAAGAATACTTCATAACTTATCTTTGAAGACAGCATAATCATAGTACCAAAGAGACAAACACATTATATAAAAGGAAAATGACTTTTCCATTTCATTTATAAATATAAATGTTAAATCCTACATGAAATATTAATAATTGAATACAATGGTAGGTCTTATGCTAGAGAGGCAGGAGTGGTTTAATACTAGAAAATATATAAAAGTAATTCACCATATTAACAGATTAAAAGAGAAAACTACATGATAATGGAAATCTGTTATAGAAAAAGCCTTAAAAATAAATAACATTTTGACTGTGGGAAGCAATGCAGTCTATTTTTCACTAGATAGGAACAAGGAACAAGGAAGAATATAGTTCCAATGTGTGCCAGCAGCCATCTCATGACTTTAAAGGGAGTCCGCCATAGTATGGATCTCACTACATGGCTACCAGAATTCAACAGGGAGATTTGAACAGGACATAAACATTTTGTATTACCAACATATATATGGTATTTAACACTACAAAAACCAGTTGATGAGGAAAGTAGGTGTAGACATGGAAGGGATCCAAGGATGGAGCCCCAGTGTTTGAAAGTTACTCAGTCTTATGGGAATCCACTGAGACTTACTTTAAAGGGCCAGGAAAACAAAAGAGCTCCGAACTCAGTGACCCTAATAAAAGAGCAAATTCTGGGCTAAGAGTCAGAACTTGATAACCACAGGGTCAATAAGAGCCTAACGATATAGACTCAGGTATGCTGATGTAGCCTACCTAGGATTTCTCTTATTTCTGAGAGAGAGTAGGCCAGGATTTTCTCTGGTTGAGGAAAGTATCTGTTACCTGACTTCAGAGGGGAAACTTGGATAGATCTGAGGATGGGAATAACACTGACCATGTCATTTTTAATTGAAATGTAGTTGGCATGCAATTTTATATTAGCTTTAGGTGTACAACATATTGATTTAATAATGCTACACATTACTCAAAATTCGCAATAAGTGTAGTCACCATACAATATTATTACAATATCATTGATTATATTCCCTATCATGTACTTTTCATCTCCATGACTTGTTTATTTTATAACTGGAAATTTGTACCTCTTTTTATTTATTTTTTTTTAATTTTTTTAAGATTTTATTTATTTATTTGACAGACAGAGATTACAAGTAGGCAGAGAGGCAGGCAGAGAGAGAGGAGGAAGCAGGCTCCCTGCTGAGCAGAGAGCCCTATGTGGGGCTCGATCCCAGGACTCTGAGATCATGACCTGAGCCAAAGGCAGAGGCTTTAACCCACTGAGCCACCCAGGCGCCCCAAATGTGTACCTCTTAATCCCCTTTATATATTTCAACCATTCCCTCATCCACCTCCCTTCTGGCAACCATCAATTTGTTCTATGTATTTAAGAGTCTAGGGGTTTTTTTGTTTGTTCATTTTTTTTTTATTCCACATATAAGTGAAGTCATATGGTATTTGTCTTTCTCTGATTTATCCCACTTAGCATAATACCCTCTAAGTCCATCCATGTTGTTTCAAATGGTAAGATTTCATTTTGTGGCTGAATAATATTCCATTATGTATATCTCTTTCTTTGTCCACTCACATTCTTTATCCATTCATCTATGAAAGGATGCTTGGCTTGCATCCATTTCTTCTCTGTTGCAAATAATGCTATAATAAATAAACATAGGAGTACATATATCTTCGAATTAATTTTCATTTTCTTTGTATAAATACCCAGTAGTGGAATTACTAAATCATGTGGTATTTCTATTTTTAATTTTTTGAGGAACCTCCATGCTGTTTTCCACAGTGGCAGTGCCAATTTACATTTCCACCAGCAGTGCACAATGCTTTTTCCCACATCCCTTGATTTTCCCACATCCCTTGATAAATCCCTTTTATCCACATCCTTGCCAATATTTGATATTTCTTGTCTTTTTGATACTAGCCATTCTGACAAGTATGAGGCAATATCTCATGGGGTTTTTTTTTTAAGATTTTTATTTATTTATTTGACAGACAGAGATCACAAGTAGTCAGAGAGGCAGGCAGAGAGAGAGAGGGGGAAGCAGGCTCCCCGCCGAGCAAAGAGCCCGATTCGGGGCTCGATCCAAGGACCCTAGGATCATGACCGGAGCCGAAGGCAGAGGCTTTAACCCACTGAGCCACCCAGGCGCCCCTCGTGGTGGTTTTGATTTGCATTTCCTTGATGGTTAGTAATGGTGAGCCTCTTTTCATGTGTCTGTTGGCCATCTGTATGTCTTCTTTGGAAAAATGTCTATTCAGGCCTTCTGCTCATTTTTTTTTCTTTTTTTCTTTTTTTATAAACATATAATGTATTATTAGCCCCAGGGGTACTGGTCTGTGAATCGCCAGGTTTACACACTTCACAGCACTCACCATAGCACATACCCTCCCCAATGTCCATAACACCACCACCTTCTCCCTACCCCCCTCCCCCCGGCAACCCTCAGTTTGTTTTGTGAGCTTAAGAGTCTCTTATGGTTTGTCTCCCTCCCAATCCCATCTTGTTTTATTTATTCTTTTCCTACCCCCCCAAACCACCCACATTGCATCTCTACTTCCTCATATCAGGGAAATCATATGATCCCAAAACCAGACAAGGATCCCATCAAAAAAGAGAATTACAGACCAATATCCTTGATGAACACAGATGCGAAAATTCTCACCAAAATACTTGCCAATAGGATCCAACAGTACATTAAAAGGATTATTCACCACAACCAAGTGGGATTTATTCCAGGGCTGCAAGGTTAGTTCAACATCCACAAATCAATCAATGTGATACAATACATTAATAAAAGAAAGAACAAGAACCATATGATACTCTCAATAGATGCTGAAAAAGCATTTGACAAAGTACAGCATCCCTTCCTGATCAAAACTCTTCAAAGGGTAGGGATAGAGGGCACATACCTCTGCTCATTTTTAATCGGATTATTTGTTTAGTTTGGTTTAGGGTTTGTTTTTCTTTTTTGGTTATTTGTTTGTTTGTTTGTTTTTGTTTTTGTTTTTGCCTTGGGTTGTGTAAATTCTTTATCTATTTTGGAGATTAACCTCTTATTGAAAATATCATTTGCAAATATCTCCTCCCATTCAATACATTGACTTTTTGTTTTGTCAGTTGTTTCCTTTATTGTGCAAAAGCTTTTTATTTTGATGTAGTCCCAATAGTTTGTTTTGCTTTTGTTTCCCTTGCCTGAGGAGATGTAGACTGATGTCCAAGAGATTACTGCCTATTTTCTTTTAGGAGTTTTAAGGTTTCAGGTCTCACCTTTAGGTCTTTAATCCATTTTGAGTTTATTTTTGTGTGTAGTGTAACACAGTGGTCTAGTTTCATTCTTTTGTGTAGCTGCCCAGTTTCCCAACACCATTTATTGAAATCAATGTCTTTTCCCATTGTACATTCTTGCCTTTTCTGTCATAGGTCAACTGAACACATAAGCACAGGTTTATATCTGGGTTCTTCATCCTGTTCTGTTGATCTATGTGTCCATTTTTGTGCCTATACCATACTGTTTTGATGATATAGCTTTGTAGTGTATCTTGAAATCTAGGATTGTGATATCTCCAGTTTTGTTCTTTCTCAAGATTACTTAGCCATTTGAGGTCTTCTGTGAGTCCTAAAAATTTTAGAATTATTAGTTCCAGTTCTGTGATAAATGCTGTTGGTATTTTGATAGGCTTGCATTGAATCTGCAGATTTCTTTGGGTGGTATAAACATTTAAATTATATTAATTCTGCCAATCCATGAGCATGGTATATCTTTCCATTTGTTAGTATTGTCCTTAATTTCTTTCATCAATGTCTTGTGATTTTCAGAGTAATAGGTCTTTCACCTCCTAAATTAACTTTATTCCTAAATAATTTATTCTTTTTGGATAAAATAAGAAAATAAGACATTTCTTAATGTCTCTTTCTGCTACTTTGTTATTAGTAGATAGAAATGCAACAGACTTTTGTATGTTAACTTTGCATCCTGCAACTTTACTGAATTCACATACAACTTCTAATAGTTTCTTGATGGAGCCTTTAGAGTTTTCTACTAATAGTATCCTGTCATCTGCAAATAGTGACAATTTTATTTCTGTCCATTTTGGACTTTTTAAAAATTTCTTTTTCTTGTATGATTCCTGTAGCTAGGATTTCCAGTGCTAAGTTGAATGAAAGTGGCCAGAGTGGACATCTTAGAGGTCCTGATCTTAGAGGAAAAGCTCAGTTTTTCACCATTGAGTATATTAGCTGTGGGTTTGCCATACATGGCCTTCATTATGTTGAGGTGTGTTTCCTCTATTTTTTGGGCTTCTTTTTTATTATTTTATTTTATTTTTTCAGTGTTCCAAGAGTCATTGTTTATGCACTACACCCAGTGCTCCATGCAATACGTGCCCTCCTTAATACCCACCACCAAGCTCACCTATTCTCCCCACCCCCTCCTTTCCAAAACCCTCAGTTTGTTTTTCAGAGTCCACAGTCTCTCGTGGTTCATCTCCCCCTCCAATTTCCCCCAATTCACTTTTCCTTTCCTTCTCCCAACGTCCTCTGTGTTATTCCTTATGCTCTACCAGTAAGTGAAACTATATGATAATTGACTTTCTCTGCTTGACTTATTTCACTCAGCAAAATCTCCTCCAGTCCTGTCCATGTTGATACAAATGCTGGGTATTCATGCTTTCTGATGGAGGCATAATATTCTATTGTATATATGGACTGTATCTTCTTTATCCATTTGTCTGTTGATGGGCATCTTGGCTCTTTCCACAGTTTGGCGACTGTGGCCATTGCTACTGTGATCATTGGAGTACAGATGGCCCTTCTTTTCACTACATCTGTATCTTTGGGGTAAATACCCAGTAGTGCAATTGCAGGGTCATAGGGAAGCTCTATTTGTAATTTCTCTAGTAATCTCCACATTGTTTTCCAAAGTGGCTATAGCAACCTGCATTCCCACCAATAGTGTGAGAGGGTTCCCCTTTCTCCACATCCTCTCCAACACACGTTGTTTACTGTCTTGTTAATTTTAGCTATTCTAACTAGTGTAAGGTGGTATCTCAGTGTGGTTTTGATTTGAATCTCCCTGAAGGCCAATGATGATGAACATTTTTTCATGTGTCTGATAGCCATTTGTATGTCTTCTTTGAAGAAGTGCCTGTTCATGTCTTCTGCCCACTTTTTGATGTGATTATCTGTTTTTTGAGTGTTGAGTTTGAAGGGTTCTTTACAGATCTTGGATATCAGCCCTTTGTAGTGTCATTTGTATCTTCTTTTATCAGGAACAGATGTATTTTGGTAAATGCTTTTTCTGCACCTATTGAGGTGATCATATTGTTTTAATCCTTCCTTTTGTTAACGTGATATATTATATTGATTGATTTGAAAATATTGAACCACCCTTGCATCTTTGGAATAAATCTCACTGGACCATGGTGAATGATGCTTTTAATGTATTATTGAATTCAGTTTGCTAATATTTTGTTGGGGATTTTGCATCCCTCTTTATCAGTGATATTGGTCTGGTTTTTATATCAGGGTAATGCTCTAGGTCATGTCAGTTTAAGTTTTAGTTTTCAGCATTTCCTATGTAGGATTATGGATGGAAGAATAAATAAGTATAAGAAAATTATCACTGAGTGTAATTGAAAGGACTGATTGAAAGTACATTAAGAAAAAAACTTGAACTACAAGTTTCTATCATATGTGTTTCCAAAATTAACTGCCCTATGCTTATCTTATGTAAAATAGTAGCCAGAGGACAAAAATGAATTAGAACAGTTCCACAGGGAAACATAGAGACCCTGATATATGTTTATTTTTAATTAGACACCAGAAGGGTTAATTATATTAGGTCATTAGAAGAACAACTGCTCCAGATTATCTCTCTGTTATGTATAAAAGTGGAGAGTTGCAATAGCAGATATATTCTCCCAGCAACAAAAAAACTAAGTCCTACACTCTAAGTGGAACACCATTGAACTGGAATTAGTCCAAAGGATAAGAAGAGTGATAGGAAATGAGGTAAGTGCAGGAATTTTTAGCCTGAAGAAGAAATGATTCTAGGGTGGCAGGATCACTGTCTACAAATATTCAAAAAAGTTGCCATGTAAAAGATGAAAGAGAATTGATTTGTGTATCTATCATAGGAAAATGAACCACCTCTTGAAGTTGCTGAGTTGCTGATTTAGTATCAACATAAGATACAGTTCTAGCTCCTCAACAATTGAAGAGTCTTCTTCATGAAATCATGAGTCCTCTGTTCAAAACAACACTTAAGAAGAAGTATGATGATTCTTGTTTGGGTTACTGGTACGAATATTATTGCATGGAGTGGCTATTAGATGAAAGAAACTTTAAAATCTAAGATTGTTTTACTTTATGAAAAAAATACTTTCATCTTATTGGATTCAACCCTGCATGTTATCTGTGGAATTTGTATTCCCTTGAAGATTTATGTAATTTGCACTTTCTTTTTTCTTTCTTTCTTCTTAAATTTTTTATTTTATTTTATTTATTTTTTTAAAGATTTTATTTATTTATTTGACAGACAGAGATCACAATTAGGCAGAGAGGCAGGCAGAGAGAGAGGAAGGGAAGCAGGCTCCATGCTGAGCAGAGAGCCCGATGCAGGGCTCAATTCCAGGACACTGGGATCATGACCTGAGCTGAAGGCAGAGGCTTTAACCCACTGAGCCACCCAGGCGCCCCCTTCTTAAATTTTTTAAAGATTTTATTTTATTTTTTTCAGAGAGAGAGAGTGAGAGAGAGAGAGCACAAGCATGGGGAGTGGCAGGCAGAGGGAGAATCAGGCTCCTCACTGAGCAAGGAGCCTGATGTGGGACTTGATCCCAGCGCCCTGGGATCACGACCTGAGCTGAAGCAGATGCTTAACTGACTCAGGCATTGCTCTTTTTTTTTTTTTTTTTTTTTTGACAAAACTATTGAATAGCGCCACATCATGCCTTTCCAAGCAGAAAGCAATCTATGAATGAAAACACATTGGACACAATTGCACATAATAGGTATGCAAAATATTTAATGAATGAATCTGCTATGAATAGCCTAACAATACCATTCAGCCCCTATTTCACCATCTCACTCACAAGAATAATATCCAGACACCCTTAATATACCAAACCATAAGTCTATTAAGAAATGGAAATAATGGGCACCTGGGTGGCTCAGTTGGTTGAGTGACTACCTTCAGCTCAGGTCATGATCCTGGAGTCCCAACATCCAGTCCTGCATCAGGCTCCCTGCTCAGCAGGGAGTTTGCTTCTCCCTCTGACCTTCTCATGCTCTCTCTCTTTCTCCCTCTCTCTGTCACTCTCTCTCTCAAATAAATAAATGGAATCTTAAAAAAGAAATGGAAATAATAACAATAATTCTTTGCTTTTTTGTTTTCTTTCTTAAATTCCATGTATGAGTAAAGTCGTGTGGTATTTGTCTTTCTCTGACTTATTTCATTTAGCATTATACTCTCTAGAGCCACCCATGTTGTTACAAATGGCAAGATTTCACTCTTTTTATGGTTGAGTAACATTCCATTGTGTATATATGTATATACTACATCTTTACCCATTTATCTGTGGATGGATGCTTGGATTACTTCCATATCTTCCCTATTGTAAAGAATGCTGCAATAAACATAGGGATGCTTGGGGCACCTGGGTGGCTCAGTCATTAAGCATCTGCCTTCGGCTCAGGTCATGATCCTGGTTTCCTGGGATTGAACCCCATATCAGGCTCCCCACTCAGGCGGGAGCCTGCTTCTCCGCCAGCCTGCTTCTCCCTCTCCAGCTCCCCCTGCTTGTGTTCCCTCTCTCGCTATCTCTTTCTGTCAAATAAGTAAATAAAATCTTTAAAAAAAACCCCACAGGGGTGCATATATCTTTTTCAAATTAGTGTTTTCATTTTCTTTGGGTAAATACCCAGTAGTGGAATTACTGGATCATATGGTAGCTCTACTTTTAATTTTTTAAGGAACCTCCATACTGTTTTCCATAGTAGCTGCACCAGCTTGCATTCCCACCAATAGTTCAAGAGGGTTCCTTTCCTCCACATCCTTGCCAACATTTGTTGTTTCTTGCGTTTTTGATGTTAGCCATTCTGACAGGGATGAGATGATACCTCATTGTGGTTTTGATTTGCATTTTTCTGCTGGTGAAATAGATGACAGGGATTAAGAGCATACTTATCATGATGTGTACTGAAAAATTATGGAATTGTTGAATCATTACATTGTATACCTGAAATTAATATAACATTGTATATTAATTATACTTTAATAAATAAATAAGTTTTTAAAATAATAAAAATGGCAGAGATTTATTGATCACTGATTATGTGCTAGGCAGTCTTATAGGCCTGTTGTATATATTATTTTAACACAGACTTTTGCAACAAGTACTATTGTTGTTGTTGTTGTTTTTTATTTACCTATTAGAGAGAGAGTGTGGGCACAAGCGAGGGGAAGGGGCAGACTCTCCACTGAGCAGGGAGCCTGATGCAGGGCTTGATCCTAGAACCCTGAGATCACTACCTGAGCCAAAGGCAGACGCCTAACCCACCAAGCCACCCAGGCACCCTGAAACAAGTACTATTGTTAGCTCCATTTTAAAAATAAGGAAATAGAAACACAGAGAATTTATCCATCTTACTCAGACACAGCTACTACATTGCAGAACCCAGAATACAGACCCAGAAGATCCCACTCCAAAGCCCCTGTTCCTAATAACTTCACTATGTCATTTGCTATTACTTGATCACAGATAATTACACATAAATGCTTTACTCTTTGATATTAGATAAAAGATAAATTTGCAATATGTAAATATCATTTTATTATAAAGTGAAAACATTACCGTTAAAGCTAAAAGTTCTCATTACCAGCCACCCAAATTAGTATCCCACCCAAATATAGCCAATGTTATGTTTGGTGTATAGTATTTTAAATACTTTTAAATTTGAATACACATATATAAATATATGTATATACACATGCACATACACACACATAGTTTTTTTTTTAAGTTATCAACACAAAAGTAGAAGTATTCCTCGGCAACTTGCTTTTTTTATATTCAACAATATACCTTGAAGATCTTTTCATTACAATACTCAGATATAGCATACTTTCTTTTCAACTGTTGCATAATATTCCATAGTGTGAAAATATTTTTAATTTAGCCATTCTCCTTTCAGTGGACATTTGGGTTGCTTCAGATTTTTGCTATTATGAATAAATGGGAGTATTCTTGCCATGTCTACTTTTGCTCATGTACAAATGTAATTCTAGGGTAGATACAGAGAAGTGGAATTGGTCATTGAGCATTAGGGTTAGGGTTAGGGTTTTGCCTTTTAATACATACTGCTAATTTATCCAAAATGGCTGAATATACTGGCATTCCCTGTAGGAATGGTAGAAACTGTAAAGAATAGGATAGCTCCTACCTAATCTAGAAAGTATTAAAGACATGTGGATAGATGAGTTCACATGGGAAGAGTGTAAACTACAAAATCTGGAGACACCCAAAGTTACATCTCCAGCATGACCTCTCAGAGAGGACATGACTCATATCTGTTTGATATCTCTACTTTTACTACTTCTTGATATCTCTACTACTGCCTGATATCTCTATGCCTGATATCTCCATTTCTACTACTTCTAATAGTCATTTCAAATCTAATGTGTCAAAAACAGAGTTCCAGATCTGCCACTTCCCTTGTCCCAATCAAAACCTGTTTCTCTCTCTGACTTAACTGTACCACTATGCACACAGTTGCTCCAGCCAAAGCCCCAGGTTCTTAGCCAATCTTGTTGAATCTGTACCCCCACGCACTGCCCTCCATTTTGAAACAAGACCAGGATGTGTCATTTTATCCATAAACATTTCAGTATATATCTCAAAAAGATAAGGACTCCTTTTTAAACACAATCACAATACTACGGGTAAAGATAACAACTATCCCCTAGTTGCAGCTAAATATATTATCATACATAAGGCAAACAACTATTCCTTAATGTCACCAAATATCATGTCTTAATTTCTCTAGTTGTCTCCCACATTATTTTTCAGTCGGTTTATTTGAATTAGGATCCAACCGATGTACATAAATCAGACTTGATTGCTATGTCTCTAATCTCTTTTAATCTATAGGTTATATTTCTCTTCTCCTTCTCCTCAGTGTATTTGTGGAAGAAATCATTTGTTTGTCCTGGAAAATTTCCCACACTCTGGGTTTTGCTAAATGCTCTTCCCCATGGTGTCATTTACTTTCTTCCAGCGTTCCCAACAATTAACTGGTACCACCACACACCAGTTCCTCTGACTTCTGTATTTCCTGTAGCTAGGCATAGAGGTTTATCAGATTTAGATTCAAATTTTAACATGAATAAGCTATAAGTGGTGTTGTTTGTATTTCCTATTGCACCATGTCAAGGCATAATATTTGGTTGTCTCTCTTTCATTGTGTTGTTAATGCTTATTAATTTGTTTATGTGTTGACAGCCTGATTAATCTATTTTAAATTTACCCAACCCCTTTCTACCTAATAATTTTCACAGTTCTTGATGATCTCTGCTTAGAACTATCATTTTGTTATATGCTTCAAAATGGTGATATCTTGTCATTCTTCTTGCATTTTTAAGTTGGGATTCTTCTGTAAAGAAGAACTTACCCACATCAACTATTGGGTTGCCCTGAAGTACTTTCATCAAGAAAGGCAGAAAAAATGTTTTGTTCTTTCCATTTATTTACTAGTTATAATAGATAGTTATTGCCTGAAATAATGCTGTGCAGTTTCAGAATCTCAGTGGCTATCTTGGAACACTGAAAAAATAAAATTAAATTTAAAAATAATAAATAAATAAAAATTTTTTAAAAAAGAATCTCAGTGGCTTACAAGTATTTATTTCTTGTTCACAAGTCTGCTAGTTCTTTGTGGTTCTGCTGAGCCCTGCTGGGCTTGACTAGGTTCAACTCCAGACCCAGAGTTTGAGTCAGGTCTTCTCTACCTATCATTGTAGGACCACACCAGAGGTTATTCAAGGCAGGCTCTTTTCATGGCAGATTGCAAAAGCAGAAGAAAAAGCCAACACACAGCAAATACATTTAAACCCTCTGCTTATGTCATGTCAATTCATATTATAATAGCCAAAGCTTTGCAACTAAGCCAAATATACCAAATGTTCTATTGTCAACTTATCTGAGCTTGAAACTACATTTCCTAGAAACCCTTTATAAGAATGGCTCTGTGTTAAAAGAATCTGTGTGAGATTTAGGGAGGTAGAAGTGAAACAATGGTTATAATTCTTGGAGATTCTTCACAATCAGATGCTATTCTGATTATCTATTATTACATAAATCATCCCAAAACTTAGTGGCTGAAAAAATTATCATTCTCTCTTATTGCTCTGTGAGTTGACTAGGATCAGCTGAGTAGTTCTCACTTGGGGTTTCACAGCTTCATTCAGATGGTATCTAGTGCTGGGTTTATCATAAAAATCAACTCAACTGGACATCCAGGATGGTTTATGCATGCACATAGTTGGCTGTTGTCTGGGAACTTACCTGTTGGCTGGGGCTGTGGACCATAGCTTTTACTTACGACCTCACCATATGGCTTGGGCTTCTATAGTACGGATGCTCCATGAGGGACTGTATCAATCTTGAGTATTCCAAGAGGCAGGAATCAGAAGTTTTATGCCAGGTAAGTGCTGTGCCTAGAACTTCCATAGTTTCACTTACACCATTTTCTTTTAGTCAAAATAGTCACAGATAGGGCCCAGATCCAATGGGATGAGAAATAGACCATACCTCCTGCCGTAGGAGTGGCAAAGTCATATTGCAGAAGAATATAAAAGATGGAATAGTGTTCCAACCATCTTTGAAAAATGAAAACCTGCTGCTGATACGAGGATAGACAAATGCAGAGGTGCCTTAAAGAGTCCAGTTTGTCATTGCTCTCCTCTTCTTTGCAACTGCTGACTCTGCTGAACAACAGCAACCCTAGATATACCATCAGATACTAAGTTCCAAAGAAATGACACCTTACACAAAGACAAAAACTTTCCATAGACCTTTACATAAGTTCCTACTTCATAGTCCTGTTGAGGAACAGAAGGCTAGCTGAGGACAAAGTGGAAGCTGACAACTCACACACACACCCCCACCCATGGGCTATCTGCCACATTCCTCAGGTATTCCTGGCTTCACTAAAGCTAAGGAAAGGAAAAACAAATAGTTAACTTACAGAGATCACAATCCTGCAAGACCTGAGTCTCCCTTGGTTTACAAAAGTCTTAGCAATTTACTAAACAAAGCATTTCTGTCAATAACCTAGCTTCCAGAAGGAAATATAGATACAATTAAATGTCCTTATAACCTGCAGGCCATTGACAGATACCTGAAGGGGACAGAGTATAATATTCCCCCAGGAAGTTCCCAACTATTCCAATTTTGCTACAGGGAAAAACAACCTTAACTTGACAATGGCAAGGCCTCTGATATCCTGTGAGTCTCCTTTAACATCTGAAAAACCTTTTGAAACATCCCTTTTCCTTACACTCCTCCGACTCCTAAGTATATAATCAGCCACCCCTCACAAACCTAGGGCAGCTCTTTCTGCCCCAGGTCCTGTTCTTGGGTTTTTTTGTTTTGTTTTGTTTTTTTGTTTTTAAGATTTTATTTATTTATTTGACAGACAGAGATCACAACTAGGCAGAGAGGCAGGTAGAGAGAGAGAGAGGAAGGAAGCAGGCTCCCTGCTGAGCAGAGAGCCCAATGGGGCCTGATCCCAGGACCCTGAGATCACCACCCGAGCCAAAGGCAGAGGCTTTAACCCACTGAGCCACCCAGGCGCCCCCTGTCCTTGTGTTTTAATAAACCACCTTTTTGCACCAAAGATGTCTCAAGAATTCTTTCTGATGTCGGTTCCAGACCTCACTCCACTGAACCTCACCTGTGTTCTAAAACCCCATCAGTCCTACTTTAATGGCTTGATGTAAGTGGAGTTTTAGATTATCCTGAAAAACTCCAACTTAACCATTTGCTCTAGTGGTTCAGAGGACCTATCAGCAACTCTTTCTCTGATCCTCAGTCCTACAACTGCAAGAAACTAAGTTATCCAATAACCAGTGAGCTTGGAAGAGGACCCTGAACCTGGGATGAGATCACAGCCCTGGCCAACACCTTGATTTCAGCCAGCCTAGTAAGACCCTGAACAGAGAGGATCCAACTAACTTGTGCCTCAATGCCTGATTCACATAAGTTATGAGATAATGTTTGTGTCATTTTAAGTCATTGAGTTTGTGGCAATTTCTCACACAATAGAAAATTAGCACAACATCTAAAAAATACTGAACATTCTAACATATGACCATGGTATATCTCTCTATCTCAACAATGTTTTATATTTTTTGGAGTACAGGTATTGCACATATTTTATTCAATTGACCCATCCATGTTTAATGTTTTTATATACTTCTATAAATGACATTTTAAAATTTCAATTTCCAATTGTTCATTGCCTAATACTTAGAAATACAACTGATTTTTTGCACATTGACATTATGTCTTGTGACCTTACTGGTTCAAATCACTTTTTATATAGATTCCTTAAAATCTTATACATAGATGGTCATGTCACTTGTGAATAAATGGTTTACTTCTACCTTTACAATCAGTATACCTATTATTTCTTTTTCTTCTCTTACATACTGACTAGGATTTCCAGTACCATGTTGAATAAAAATTGTGAGAGTTGGCAATCTTGCCATTTTCATGATCCTAGAAGAAAGTATTCATTCTTTTATTTTTAGATATGATGCATGCTGCAATATTTTTGTAGTTATCTCTTACAAAGCTGAGCTACAGGGAGGCTTTTTTCCTTTCGCTCCTTAACCCAGAGTTGGTTAAGGTTGTACCTGGTAGAGATCAGCAAGGGCCCAGGCCCGGATGCCCTTTTTGCCCCAACAAATGCTGCTGCATGTTTGCCCTGTAATCCTCAATGTTTTTAAACACCTCCACAGGACCAGATAAGATGGCGACTTGGGTGTTTATATCTAACAGTTATAAAAGTTTGAGTCTCTTCTCTCCCCACAAATTCCCCAGTATACTTTTTTTTCCCTAAAAAATAATCACTTGAGATTGGAGTGGAAGAGAGTAATCAGGGGGGTATAGAGTGAGAAAGAAGTTTCTTTACATTTACTTTTGTTTTCAAGTGAATAACTGCTCAGGCTAAACAAGTGAACTTCTAACGTTTTGCTCCACTCAAAGCTCTATATTCTCAATGCTGACACTATATCCTTATCCTAGGCCTTTTGACTCAGCAGTCACAGTGTACATCATATTTTTGGTTGGAGCCCCAGGGCTGCTGCCCCATTGTCATGATAAAATCCCTACAAACTCCCACCCTGAAAAGATTCAACAACAAAGTACCGTTGGAATGTCCTTTTATAATTCCTGGTCCATTAACAGCTAGAGCAGTAAAGAACACTTATTTCCACGTTGGTCCTCTCACCACTGAGGAGAAAGCATTTTTTCTCTATTACATCCTGGGGAATTTTCTCACATCCCATATCACAGCATACACCCATCCTCATTGCCAAAAACTACCAGGAACCCTGAGGGTCTAGAATTTTACTCTGCTTGCAAACTAATTGAGACTCACTATCATTATTACTATTACCAGTTCATGAATGCTGGCAAAAAACACGAGACTCCTAGATAGATACACATTCTGTGGGCTGCATTACAGGACAGAAACACTGAGACGAGGGTATTTGCCATTTTTAGTGAACCACTGCTCTTTGTCTAAGGGACAGACATTACCTCATCCCTCTAGGCTGCTCACTGAAAACACAACGCTGAGAAATGACCGAGGCAAGGAGTGCTCAAGGCCTTGTATTCTTGGCAAACCCAGCAAGAAGTTGAAGGGATACTCAGGTCCTATTATATAGATTGCCTCCCTCAATTGAAAAAAAAAAAAAAAAGCTCACTCAAGAAGT
Source organism: Enhydra lutris kenyoni (assembly GCF_002288905.1). Lineage (NCBI taxonomy): Eukaryota > Metazoa > Chordata > Mammalia > Carnivora > Mustelidae > Enhydra > Enhydra lutris. Next base: position 4,672,921 of record NW_019154180.1, on the reverse strand, counting down.
AATAAATCACTTGAGAAGTCATGGCTTTGAAAGTTATTCCCCGTGATCTCCTTATTTGCTACAAATAAAGTTTATTTTGTGACAAGTCCACCTGGTGTGTAGTCTCTTTCTGTAACTCACCAAGGAGCAAACTCATATTAGTTCAATTACAAATTTGGTGACGCAAATGGGACACTTGTCCTTCTGAGGTTCTGCCTTCCAGTTACTTGAGTTAAGCTACCAGGACTTGGTGCCAGCTCCTTGAAGCACTCTCCTTGGTGCTTGTAACCACTGGCCCAATGTTCTGACCTCACCTAAAATCCAGTGGCCACTCTGAGTACTTTTACTCAAAAGGATCTCTGCTGGTATAAGTTATACTGGATTTGTAGCACAGCTTTTAGAGGAAAACTGGAGTTGTCTCACAAAGTCTGGGCAAGCCAGAATAACAGAGTACTCTGGTGGATTGAATACTCATTCATGTTCAGCCTAGACATCACTGGGTGATGAAAGATCACACAACCTGACTATTTGGAGGCTTGGACGCCCCAGCCTGGTAAAACAAGAAATGGTCCAGCAGAGACTACTTTAGAATCTGGGAGGTTGAAAGAAAAATCTCTGCCCTACCTACTTGTTTAGTGTGTTTGTCAGGCATGCCAGACACTGTTGTTGTTCCTGTTTAAATCTCCACCCTGGCTACTTGGTCTTTGTGCTTCTCTTTCTTCTTTTACAATCCCAGACAAAGGAAGCAGCAGCAACCTGAGTCACTGGAAACAGGTCTTTGATTACTTAAAAAAAAAAAAACCCTGAATCTTCTCAATATTAAAGCAGCTAAGTTTCCTTTTTTTTTTTTTTAAGATTCCATTCATTTATTCAACAGACAGAGATCACAAGTAGGCAGAGTGGCAGGCAGAGAGGCAGGCAGAGAGAGAGGGGGAAGTAGGCTCCCCACTGAGCAGAGAGCCCTATGCAAGGGCTCAGTCCCAGGACCCGGAGACCCTGACCAGAGCCGAAGGCAGAGGCCCAACCCTCTGAGCCACCCAGGCACCCCTAAAGGAGCTAAGTTTCTGTAATAACTGTGTAACCCTCTGTATTTGCCTTTGGAATCTCTTTTCACTACCTTGGTTTAAACAGATAATTAAGTATTAAGTTTTATAGTGATCTGTGATCCTACTTAGGCCTGTGCTTTAAAATTTTCTGTTTTTTTTTTTAAACAAATTTCCCTGAAATTCAAATTCTAAATGAAGCCTTTCTGATTAATCAGACTTGTTTATCTGGTATGTTAAGTTACATGACAAGCATTGTCAAACAAATGATGATAAGCCTTCATAGGTTATATGTACAGGTAAATGGTATAATAGTTCCAGAAAGTATATGAAATTCCTAAAGTTTTAATAAGTACTGATATAATGTCATCACTTAAAATTCTAATTATTAGAATGTTGTGTGTGACAAAAATAACTGAATTTCATTCTCAACTACACTATAATGAATTCTCATCAGATCTTTAACCATATCCATTTTTAGTCTTTTGTCATTAATATTATTTTCTGTTCTGATAAAATGTTTCAGCTTCAAAGAGATTCATAGAAAGGACTTTTACAAATACAGGTTTTTGACACCCTTACAATTATAAAACTAAACTGAGCAAGAATTTCTGGAACTAATGGAAAAATTGCATTCAAACAGAATAAGAATTAAAAACATGGGAACAAATTGAGGAAGATGATTATAGTTTTTATGGCTTTAGTATAAAATATTGCTGGTTCTCTAATGTTTGCTCTTATAGATTTAAAAAAACCAAACTTTTTCTTTTAAGCTATCTATGTCTCACAAAAATGTGGTAAAATACTCCTTTTTGAAAAAAATTGGAACATTTATCTTTTCTCCCTACCTGAACCCTCCAAAATTCAGAAACTATCAGTGAGTATTCTTCCTTTCATGGCAATTGTAGTCATTCGCATAGTTCCATAAGAATCTGCTCTCCTTGAGCACAACACCATTGGAAACACTGGTTATATTACCAAGACTTTGACTGGAATGTCATATTTGAGAGAAACTTGCATAGATTCAGATCTGACCAGACAGCTTTAAAGAACTAAGTTTGACTTTATGAAGCCAATAAAGCCTCTTGGAAATGTTGACTTGATACCTTGTTTACAGAGTTCCCAGCAGCCTTATCATGTAAGTAAAGAAAGTCACTTTTTGGCAGGTGCAGGAAAGTCAGGATGTTTTGGGGACCTCAGGAAAAGAAGAAGTAACAAATCTATAGGTATTGCAGAAGAGTCTGATGGCAAGTATTTGGCTTGGCTTCTTCACCTTGAGAAGCTGTTAAAAGTTTAATCTAAAATTCCTTATGAAAAGTTCCAGCAAAGTAGATTTAAAGACACTTACATGGCCAATCAACCAATCACTGTTCTTGCTACACATATGTAAATAGTGAGGTAAAATATGTTAAAACTGAATTTGTTTTACAATCAAATTACCCTTAATTTGGCTACTTTTGACAGAAATGAGTGTGATTTTAGATAAAAATTGTTCCAATAATACACCTTTGTAGATACTAGATTCTAGTTCTGATTAATTTCTTTGACTGTTGTTTCCTATAAAACTGTGCTGGATCCTGAATTCTGGTTTCCTTGACTGTCTGGCTATGACTCTCCAAACTAAAGTTTCCAATTTTCTTTCATTCTCTTGACTTGGAATCACTGAGCCCTAAAACTACCCTCTTTTCCCAAAGCCCTGAAAAATGAAGCTAGACAACTTAAGGTAAACTTCAGAGAAATTGCCATACTGGCCCATGTTTACACAATCTTTTTTATTACTATATTTATTTATTTATTTATTTCAGAAAGAGCGTCCAGAAGTGGGGGAGGGGCAGAAGGAGAGAGAGAATCTCAAGCAGACTGTGCTCCAACAAGGGGCCTGAGCTCATGACCCGAGCTGAATTCAATTTGGTCACTTGACTGACTGAGCCACCCAGATGCCCCATGTTTACACAATCTTCATGCCTATTGTATTGGCCACTGAGAAAGATCACTAGAGACATTTTAGTTCAAACAAGTTCAAACTAGAAAAAATCCAGTGTATGTGTGTGTGGGGTTGCCATTGCCTGCTCGCACTCCCACTAAGGATGCTTCCAACCCAACATCTAGAAATATTCTTACTGGCAACACTCAGGACTCAGACACTGGGTTTATAATTTGCTTCAGTTATTATTTTTTTTTTAACAGAGAGAGAGATCACAAGTAGGCAGAGAGGCAGGCATAGAGAGAGGAGAAAGCAGGCTCCCCGCTGAGCAGAGAGCCCGATGTGGGCCTCAATCCCAGGACCCTGAGATCATGACCTGAGCCGAAGGCAGAGGCTTAACCCACTGAGCCACCCAGGCGCCCTTGCATCAGTTATTAATCCGTGTTTTTCTTTTGTTTCCATAGAAATGTCTCATTAATTACCCGATTGCTTGCACAATACAGACCTAATTTTGAGAGCCCCCCCACCCTGCAGGACTGCCTCCTGAAATGAGACAATTGTTAAACTAATCTATTTTCAAGACTAAGACCAGTTTATAAGATATGGAGAAAACTTCTCACCTGTGGTCCAGAACAGAACAGTTAAGTTCCAGCTAAGAGAAAACAATGTTGATCTATATTGCTTTTCTAAGAAAAATCTTGTCAAAGGAGAGAATGTTACTCTGTAACCATACCACAAGAACTTTTGATAGAAATTTATTGCAGATATGAGACAGATTCTTATAGATTACTCCCAGTTATGATAAATTAAGTCAGAGAACTACATTATACTGGTAACAAGCTAATTGTACTAAATACTGGACCCTTTTTCTAGAATCTCCAAAGGATTAAATCAATGTTACAAGGACTAGTAAAATTTGGGTTATATGTAACAATGAAATATGTTTTCCAAATATTTTGGCCATGCAAAATGTACATGGTTAGCCAAATACCAGGGTATATTTTCAACAAAGTGCAAAGTTGTTTCATTCCTCAAACTCCAAAACCTCACTCCATTTTAGCAGGGAATAGCCAGAGTGGTCATTATCCCAATTCCTTCAAAACTGAGGAAGGATCATAACTCTAGAGGTAATTGAAACCATGCCCCATGGGGTCAATGAGGTTAAAACCGTCACCAGAAAGGTCCCCAATGACCCTGCTGCTTCTTCACAGGAATGTTAACCTTATCTTTTAGAGGCAAACAACAGGAAGAGCTCCAGCCAGCCTAGACCAGTTTGAGCTCAACCACCCACTCATACCTATACAGAGGGACAATGGAGTGTCCAAGTCACCCTACCTCATAATAATGCTAAAATATCCATGCAAGGAGGAACATAAACCTCATTAACATAACATACAATACATGTATAGGCATGTTTCCTAAGTAAGCATCTGTTACCTTATACACACCTCTACATGTGATGACATAACTACCTTTCTGAGTATTCATCCTATCCCTAAATAAAAGAAAACCACTCATCCCTACCTGGGGAGTCAGCACTTTGAAGTTATTCCCCTAGGATCTCTTTATTTGCTACAAATAAGATTTCTATTGTGTGACAAAAAAGAGAATAGATCGCTTGAATATCCTTATATTTATAATTTATAATGAACTCCCCCACACACATATACAACAGGCTCAGATTGTCACTGATGAATTCTGCCATTTAGGAAAGAAATTTTTGTTCTACACAAACTCTTGACAAAAATTGAAGACAAAGGCATACTTACCAGCTTATTCTATGAGGCCAGTGTTACTCTGATATCAAAACCATATAAAGACATTGCAAGAAATTACAAAAAATGATAAACCAATATCTCCTGGGAGCATAGATGCAAAATTCAACATAAAATATTAGCAAGTTGAATTCAGTACTATATTAACATAGTCTCCAAAAAACATATAGAACTAATAACTGAGTTTAGCAAGATTAAAAGACATACAGTCAATAATAACAAAAATAGATATTTCTATATACCATTAGTATACAACTGGGAATGAAAAAATCTAAAAATAATACCATTTACAATAACCCTGCAAAAGTGAAATACTTAAGTATAAATCTAACAAAACGTGTAAGTTCCATATGCTGAAAACTATAAAATGCTCAAGAAAGGGGCGCCTGGGTGGCTCAGTGGGTTAAGCTGCTGCCTTCAGCTCAGGTCATGATCCCAGGTCCTGGGTTCAGGCCCCACATCAGGCTTTCTGCTCGGCAGGAAGCCTGCTTCCTCCTCTCTCTCTGCCTGCCTCTCTGCCTACTTGTGATTTCTCTCTGTCAAATAAATAAATAAAATCTTTAAAAAAATGCTCATGAAAGAATTAAAAGAAAACCTAAATACACCTAAAAATAAACATACTATGTTCATGGATTGGATAGTTCAACATATAAAAATACAAATTCTACTCAAAATTATTTATAAATTTAATGCAATTAAATTCTTACTAAAATTGATTTTTTTCTGTAGAGATGGATAAGCTGATGCTAAAATTTATAAGGGAAACAAACAGAATAGCTAAAGCAATTTCTTAAAAAGATTTTATTTTTATTTGAGAGACAGAGAGCACAAATGGGAGAAGGGGCAGAGGGAGAGAATATCAAAGCAGACCCACTGAGTGCAGAGCCTGACACAGAGCCCAATGTCATGACGCATGAGATTAGGACCTGAACTAAAACCAAGAATCAGATTCTTAACTGACTGCCACCCCAGGCACTCTCAGCTAAAGCAATTTTGAAAAAGAATAATCAAGTTAGAACAATCACACTACCTTATTTTAAGAATGACTGTATAGTGGGGCATCTGGGTGGCTCAGTTGGTTGAGTGGCTGCCTTCGGCTCGAGTCGTGATCCCAGGGTCCTGGGTTCGGGCCCCGCATCAGGTTCCCTGCTTGGTGGGGAGCCTGTTTCTCCCTCTCCCTCTGCCTGCCACTCTGCCTACTTGTACTCTCTATCTCTCTGTCAAATAAATAAAATCTTTAAAAAAAAAAGATTGACTGTATAGTTATGGTAATCAAAACAACATGACATTAGCAAAGGGATAGACATATAGATCAATGGAGCAAAATAATTAGCCCAGAAATATGCCCAGAGAGAGGGGAAGATGGCAGCAGATTAGGAGGACCTTAGTCTTGCCTTGTCCCATGAATACAATTAGATAATTACCAATCATCCTAAATACCCCAGAAATCAACCAGAAGTTTGGCTGAACAAACTCCACAACTAAAGGTGGAGAAGAGGTCACACCAGGAAAGTAGGAAGTGGGGAGATACAGTTTGGGAGAGAAACATATCATGGCCACTATGGTGGGCGGAAAGACCCAGTCACAGAGAAGGGCAAGAAACAGATTAGCAGACAGAGGATTGCATAGGGAAAATGAATCCCCACAGCAATTGGCTTGGAAAAAGAGAGAGCCTGAATTTCATGAGTTCTTGCAACCAGCAGGGCTTAAAGTCTGGAGTTTTGAAGGTCTGCAGGCTTGGCTTGGATGGAGCCCAGAGGGCATTGGGGTTGCTCTTGGAGGGAAGGCGGGCAAACCTCCCAGGAACATACAGCAGGAAATAGTGATCTGAAGAGTGCCTGGAGCACACGGTGGGGAGGGTATTTGTTCATTTCAGAGCAATCCCAGAGAGGCAGCATTTATGGAGAGAGCCTCTGGGAACAAAGGAACTGGCCAGTTCCATTTCCCACTCCCTCCCCTCAGCATAAACACACCTGTGGGAACCAGCGCAGAGCAGACACTCACTACCTAACTTGTTTACACCAAGACCTGCTCCCCCCACCATTCTCATGTGGAACTGCCCCTCCCAGTCACACTTGCCTCAGTCAGGGCAGTGGGACCCCTCCCCAAGAAGACTGGCCCAAACTCCAGCCAATTCTTTGTCTCCCAACCTGGGGATTTTGGAGAGACTTGGTCTTGGTGGTAGCAGGTCTCATTTCATGAGCAGACCAGTGCACATCTAGTTAAAACACAGTGTTTAGGTCAGGGGCCAAACTCTGCCCTCAACAGGCAAAGAGAGCCTATGCAGATGACTTGTTTAAAGTGGCCAGTACTTGAGAGTAGAGCACACACAGCACACACTGGAGACATTCCAGAAGTGCCAGGCTGTGAGGAGGAGGGGACACTGCACTTCAAGACAATACAAGGCCTCTTCTTCATAAGGCCATTACTTTCAAGAACAGATTTAGCTGACTTTCCTAAGACAGAGAAACAGGCACAGAGGCTTAGACAAAATGTGAATGCAGAGAAATTTATCTCAAATGAAAGAACAAGACGAAGCAATGGCCAGAGATCTAAGCAAAACAGATAGAAGTAACATATCTGATAAATAATTTAAAGCAATGATCATAAGGATACTTACTGGACTTGAGAAAAGAGTAGAGGACATCAGTGAGATCATTAACACAGATATAAGGAATAACATACCAGAGATACAAGGCTTAATAAACGAAATGAGCAACACACTTGATGGAATGAACAGCAAGCTGGAAGAAACAGAGAGGGTTAGTATTAGGGTCCCCTAGAGGGATCCTAGGCTCACTTCATCCCATGAATGCAACTAGATAACTATCAAATCTTTTTAAATACCCCAGAAATTAACCTGAAGACTGACAGAACAAACTCCATAACCAAAGGGAGACAATAGGCCATATCAAAGAAGGTAGAAATTGGCAAGATGTGGTTAGGGGAGAAATGTATCATGGCTGCTGTGAAGGGGAAGGAGACATGTTTATGGAGAAGGGTGAGACAAAGACGAGCACATAGAGGAACACATAAGAACTCCCCAAAGCCATTGGCTTGGAAATGAGGATGGGCTGAATTTCATGAGTTCTTGCAACCAGCAGAGCTTAAAGCCCAGAGTTTTAAAGGTCAGCAGGCTTGGCTGGGAAACAGCCCAAAGGTCACTGTGCTGCTCTTGGAGAGAAGGAAGACAAACAACCTGGGGGGCAGATAGTGTGCAAATAGCAATCTGAAAAACACCTGGGGCACACAGTGGGGAGACTATCAGCTCTTCTTGGGTGTCCCTGAAAGGCAGCATTCACAGAGACACCTCTCCGGGAACAAAGGAGCTGGCTGTAGCCTTTTTCCTCCCAGACCCCTCAACATAAACACAGAGCAACCTGCAGGAAGCAGCATGGTGCTGACACTGACAACTTGCTTACACAAGGCCCCACACCCCTGCACACTTGTTGGACTGCCCTTCTCAATCACGCTTGCCTCAGTCCCAGTGCAGCAGGCCCCTCCCCTGTAAGATTAGCACAAATCTCTGTGCACACCAGAAAGTATAATTACCAATGCTTGTATTGCACAAGATAGACTTTAAAACAAAGGCTGTAACAAGAGACCAAGAAGGGTGTTATACTTGAGAATCCATCAAGAAGATATACCAATTGTAAATATTTATTCTCCCAACACAGGAGCACCCAAATATAGAAAACAACTAAAAACAAATATAAAGGAACTCATTGATAATAATAGAATAATAGTAGGGGACTTTAACACCCCACTTACATCAATGGAGAGATCATCCAAACAGAAGATCAACAAGGAAAAAATGGCTTTGAATGACAACCTGAAACAGAAGGGTTTAACAGATATATTCAGAACATTCCATTTTAAAATAGCAGAATACACATTCTTTTCAGGTGCACACAGAATATTCTCCAGAATAGATCATGTATTAGATCACAAAACAGGCCTCAACAAATACAAAAAGAATGAAATCATACCATGCATCTTTTGTCATCAAACTAAAAGCCAACAAAAGAAAAAATCTAGAAAGACCACAAATACATGGAAGTTAAACAACATCCTACTAAAGAATGAGTGATGGGGCACCTGGGTGGCTCAGTCATTAAGCGTCTGCTCAGGTCATGATCTCAAGGTCCTAGGATCGATCCCCATGTCCGGTTCCCTGCTCTGCAGAGAGCCTGTTTCTTCCTCTCCCTCTGCCTGTTGCTCTGCCTACTTGTGCTCTCTCTCTATCTCTCTTTCTGTCAAATTGATTAATTAATTAAAATCTTTTTTAAAAAGAATGAATGGGTCAACCAGGAAGTCAAAGAAGAAATTTTAAAAAATACATGGAAGCAAATGAAAATGAAAACATGATAGTCCAAAACCTTTGTGAGGCAGCAAAAGTGATCATCAGAAGGAAGTATATAGCAATACAGGCCTACTTCTAGAAGTAAGAAAAATCCCAAATAAACAACCTAACCTTACACCTAAAGGAGCTAGAAAAGATGATAAATGAAGCCTAAAACCAGCAGAAGGAAAGAAATAATAAAGATTAGAGCAGAAATAAGTGAGGGGCGCCTGGGTGGCTCAGTGGGTTAAAGCCGCTGCCTTCGGCTCAGGTCATGATCTCAGGGTCCTGGGATCGAGCCCCGCATCGGGCTCTCTGCTCAGCAGGGAGCCTGCTTCCTCCTCTCTCTCTCTCTCTCTCTGCCTACTTGTGATCTCTGTCTGTCAAATAAATAAATAAAATCTTTAAAAAAAAAAAAAGAAAGAAAGAAGTGAGATAGAAACTAAAACTAAAACAAAAACAAACCCAAAAAATAGGGCAGATCAATGAAACCAGGAGCTGATGATTTAAAAAAAAAAATAGTAAAATTGATAAACCTCTAGCCAGACTTACCAAAAGAAGAGAAAGCACCCCCAAAAAGAGAAGAGAAAACACCCAAATAAATAAAATCATAAATGAGAGATGAGAAATAACCAACACTACAAAAATACAACTATAAGAGAATATTCTGAAAAATTACATGCCAACAAATTGGGCAATCTAGAAGAAATGGGCAATTTCCTAGAAATATATAACCTCCCAAACTGAATCAAGAAGAAATAGAAAAAATTGAACAGACCAATCAATCAATAACCAGCAAAGAAATTGAATCAGTAATCAAAAACTTTCAACAAACAAAAGTCCAGGGCCAGACAGTTTCACAGGTAAATTCTAACAAATATTTAAAGAAGAGCCACTACCCATTCCTCTCAAACTATTCCAAAAAATAGGGGCACCTGGGTGGTTCAGTGGGTTAAAGCCTCTGCCTTTGGCTCAGGTCATGATCCCAGGGTCCTAGGATCAAGCCCCGCATCAGGATCTCTGCTCAGCGGGGAGCCTGCTCCCGCCCCCCGGCCTGCTTCTCTGCCTACTTGTGGTCTCTATCTGTCAAATAAATAAATAAATAAATAAATCCTAAAAAAATTCCAAAAAATAGAAAAGGAAAGAAAACTTCCAAATTCATTCTATGATTCCAGAATTACCCTGATACCAAAACCAGATAATGACACCACTAAAAAGAGAACTATAGGCCAATATTCCTGATAAACATAGGTGCAAAACTCTCAATAAAATACTAGCAAACTAAATCCAATGGTACATTTTAAAAAACCGTTCATCACGATCAAGTGGGATTTATTTCTGGGCTGCAAGTGTGGTTCAATATTTGCAAATCAATCAACATGATGCATCACATCAATAGAAGAAAAAAACCATATGATCCTTTAAACAGAAGAAGCATTTGACAAAATACAACATCCGTTATTGATAAAAACCCTCAACAAAGTAGGTTTAACATGAACACACCTCAACATAGCAAAGGTCACATATGAAAGACCCACAGCTAATATCATTCTCAATGGGGAAAAACTGAGAGCTTTTCCTCTATGGTCAGGAACAAGACAGGGACATCTCCATTCACTGCTTTTATTCTACATAATAGTGAAAGTCCCAGCCACAGTAATCAGACAAAAAAAAGGAAATAAAAGGCATCCAAATTGGCAAGGAAGAAGTGAAACTTTCCCTATTTACCGATGACTTTATGCCCAAAAGACTCCACCAAGAAATTGCTAGAACTGATACACAAATTCAGTAAAGTTGCAGGATACAAAACCAATTTACAGGAATCTGTTGCATTTCTATACACCAGTCATAAAGCAGAAGAAAGAGAAATTCAGGAATCAATCCCATTTACAACTGGACCAGAAACAGTAAGTTACCTAGGAATAACCATAGTCAAAGAGGTGAGAGACCTATATCCCCAAAACTATGAAAGACTGAAGAAAGAAATTGAAGACATCACAAAGAATTAGAAAGACATTCCATGCTCATGGATTGGAAGAAAAAGTATTATTAAAATGTCTATACTACTCAAAGCAGATTTAATGCAATCCTTATCAAAATACCACTAGCATTTTTCACAAAGCTAGAACAAACCATCCTAAAATTTGATTGGAACCAGAAAAGACCCCAAATAGCCAAAAGTATCTTGGAAAGGAAAAGAAAAGCTGGAGGCAAAACAATTCTTGCCTTCAAGCTATATTACAAAGCTACAATCATCAAAACAGTGTGGTACTGGCACAAAATAGACACAGAAATCAATGGAACAGACTAGAAAACCCAAAAATGAACCCACAATTATATGGCCAATTAATTTTCAACAAAACAGGAAAGAATATCCAACGGGAAAAAGACAGTCTCTTCAACAAATGGTGTTGGGAAAACAGGACAGCAACATGCAAGAGAATGAAACTGGACCACTTTGTTACACCATACACAAAAATAAATTCAAAATGGATTAAAGACCAAACATGAAACTTGATACCATAAAAATCCTAAAGGAGAACACAGGCAGTAACCTCTTTGACATGGGCTACAGCACTTCTTTCTAGATATGTCTCCTAAGGCAACAGAATAAAAATAAAAATAAACTATTGAGACTATATCAAAATAAAAAGCTTCTGCACAGTCAATGAAATAATCAGCATAGCTAAAAGGCAACACAAGGAATGGGAGAAGATATTTGCAAATCACATATATGATAAAGGGTTAGTATACAAAATGTATAAAGAACTTATAAAACACAACACCTCCAAAATGAATAACCCAAATTTTAAAAATGGGAAGTCATGAATAGATGTAATTCCAAAGAAGACATACAGATGGCCTACAGGTACATGAAAAGATGCTCATCATCATTTTTCATCAGGAAAATGCAAATCAAAAGTACAGTAAGATATCACCTCACACCCTTCAGAATAGCTAAAATCAACAACACAAGAAAAAAACAGGTGATTGCAAGGATGTGGAGAAAGAAGAACAATTGTGTATCATTGGTGGGAATGCAAACTGCAGCAGGCACTGTGGAAAACAGTATGGAGGTTCCTCAAAAGGATAAAAACAGAATTACCTTATCATCCAGTAATCATACCACTGGGTATTTACCCAAAAATACAAGAACACTAATTCAAAGGTATACATGCACCCCTATGTTTATAGCCACATTATTTACAATAGCCAAGATATGACAGTAGACCAAGTGTCCACCAATAGATGAATGGACAAAGAAGACATGGTATATATATACACATGTATATTATAATATACACATATATATATAATATACACATGTATATTATTCTGCCATAAAAAATAATGAAATCTTGCCATTTGTAACAACATAGATGGAGCTAGAGAGTATTATGCTAAGCGAAATAAGTCAGTCAGAGAAAGACAAATACCATATGATTTCACTCATATGTGGAATTAAAGAAACAAAACAAAGGGTCAAAGGGAGAAAAAAAGAGAGAAAGGCAAACCAAGAAACAGACTCTTATGTATAGAGGACACACTGATGGTTACCAGAGGGGAGGTGGTGGGGGGGATGGGAGAAATCGGTAATGGGAATTGAGGAGTGCACTTGCTGTGATGAGCACAAACTGATATATGGAAGTGTTAAATCACTATTGTACTCCTGAAACTAGCATAACACTGTATGTTAACCAACCAAAATAAAAATAAAAAATTAAATTAAAAAGTGTAAAATTTAAAAAAAGAAGAAATATGTGAACACAAATGTGGCCAATTGAATTGCTTTTGCACATTCAAAAGTGCAAAAAGTGCAAAAGCAATTCAATTTAGTAAAGATTTTCAGCAAATTGTGTTGCAACAATTGAACATCAGTATGCAAACAAAATAAAACAAAAACATCCTCAATCTTAACCTTACACCTTATACAAAAATTGTCTCAAAGTGGATTGTAGATGTTAATGTACAATGTACATTTATGTACAGATCCATATTCATATATAATACCATTTGAATTTTATTTATTTATTTATTTATTTGGTGGTGGTATTTGTTTTTTTATTGAGGTATAATTTACATAGAATGCAAGTGCTTATTTTTACATTTTGAAATATGCACCACAAACAAAATATAATGCAGTTTCATCATTCTCCCAAATTCACTTATGTCCCTTTTGTCATTATCCTTAATCCCCATACTCAGTCCCTGGTGTACAAAACCCTTCACTGAATTGTTTCCCATCCCTATAATCTGCCACTTTCAGAATGTCATATAAACAGAATCAGACACTATGTAACTCTTGAGACAGTTAAGCAAATTATCTTTACTTAGCATAATGCATTTGAGATTCCTCCATGTTTCTGTGTTATCAGAAGTGTATTCCTTTAAATGGCTAAGTAGTATTCCATTGAGGGATGTACAGCAGGAGGTCATGTAGCTTCCAATTTTGGCAATTAGACAAAACTACTATAAACATTTAGTTTATTATTACTGTATTCTTTTTTTTAATTTTTTTAAAGATTTTATTTATTTATTTGACAGAGAGAGAGAGAGATCACAAGTAGGCAGAGAGGCAGGCAGAGAGAGAGAGGAGGAAGCAGGCTCCCTGCCAAGCAGAGAGCCCGACGTGGGGCTCGATTCCAGGTCCTTGGGATCATGACCCGAGCCGAAGGCAGAGGCTTTAACCCACTGAGCCACTCAGGCGCCCCTTATTACTATATTCTTAAATCCCAATTAAGAGTGAGGATGAACTCATGGAAATGGGAATGGCTGTAAAAAATCACTCTTATCAGAACATTACAACATAGTTTTTTTGGAGGTATTTTCCTGACAAAGGAATATATCACCTATCATCAAGGTATAGGTAAGTATTTCTTGTCTGATATCTTTGTCCGTTTGAATTTTTAAAAGCAGCACAAGGATAGTTGTATATGTCCATATATACTTCTGAATATATAAGTTAAATAAGTTAAATACTTCTGAAAGAATACACTTGAAGCCAATAGGTTTATCCCGGTTAGGGGGGAGAGACAATAGAGGATTTTATTTTATATTTTTTTGCCTTTCTGGTATATTTCCTTTAAAAAAATCAACACATACATCCTTTACTTTTATAACAAAAAATAAATTTTAATAAATATTGGTAATACCAAGCACTGACAAGTATATGGGCAAATGGGACTCTCATACATTATTAGAATGAAAAAAAAACAAAACAAAACTGTGACATTCACTCCAGAAAATGGTTTGGAAGTTTCCTGTAAATTCATAGACTTACCATAAGACCAAGCAATCTTACTCCTGAGTCTCTGCCCCAGAAAAAAGAAAAGTTACATCTAAGCAACAATGTGTATATCAGCTGTATTTATAATTGTCCAAAACTGGAAAGAATCTAAATGTCATTCCATGGGCAAACACTGAACAAACTGAAGTATGTTCATACAATAGAATACTGCTCAGACTAAAAAGAATAAACTATTTTTATACAGAAAACTTGGATGACTCTTGAAGAAAGACACGATGCTGCATGAAAGAAGCCACTCTTAAAGGGTTACATATTGCATTATTTCATTCATATTGCACTCTGAAACAGGCAAGGCTATAAAGGATAAAGAACAGACTGTCAGGGTTTATGGGTAGAGGGAGAGATGACTATAAAGTGGTAGAATGAGGTAGTTATTTTTGGTAGCTGTTCTGTGCCCAGATTGTGAGGGTGGTTACATGTATCAATACATATGCTAAAAGTCATAGAACTTTACATCAAAATAGAAAAATGTACACTTTTGTATGATAATTTACAAATAATATTTAACATATTTTGGTAGCTTAGTAATTGTTTTAAATGTTGAATGTTAGGAAGTCCACTGCTTTTTATTCTACCAGAAATGAAAACTCAAATGTTTCCAGATGCCAAATAGGTAAAATATATTTATGAAATTGAAGTTGTTCGGGCATAAAAAAAATAGGGAATTATATGGACTGTGTTTGCAGTATAGAGTGTGTGCACTTTTGTTTCTGAATTATTTCCCTTAGAATAATACTCTGTAAATCTAGCAACATCATTGCAAATATCAAGATTTCATTCTTTTTTAATGGCTAAATAATCTTCCATTGTATACATACACCACACCCTCTTTATCCACTCATCTACTGATGGACACTTGGGCTGCTTCCATATTTTGGCTATTGTAAATAATACTGCTATAAACATAGCGGGTACATGTATCCCAAGATATGTCTCCCAAGGTAAGAGAAACAAAAGTAAAAATAAACTATTGAGATTTCATCAAAATGAAAAGCTTCTGCACAGTGAAGGAAACAATCAACAAAACTAGAAGGCAACCTACAGAATGGGAGAAGATATCTGCAAATGACTAGTATTTGCAAAAGGCTAGTATCCAAAATATATAAAGGCCTTATAAAACTCAACACCCTAAAGCCAAATAACCCAATTTAAAAATGGGCAGAAGACTTGAACAGACATTTCTCCAAAGAGGACATCCAGATGGCAAATAGACACATGTAAAGATGCTCATCATCACTTACCTTCAGGGAAATGAAAATCAAAGCTACAATGACATATCCCTTCACACCTATCAGAATGGCTAACATCAACAAAACAAGAAACAGCAGATGTTGATGTGGAATCAGCAGATGTGGAGAAAGGGAACCCTCTTGCACTGTTGGTGGGAATGCAAACTGGTACAGCCACTCTGGAAAACAGTATGGGGGTTCCTCTAAAAAGTTGAAAATAGAGCTATCCTATGACCCAGCAATCGCACTACTGGGTATTTACCCAAAAACTACAAAATCATTATATAAAATTTCTAAAAAGGATCTTGGAATCCTGAAACATTTTTTTAAAATAAAAAAATAAATTTCTAAAAAGGGATACTTTCAACTATTCCAGCTGTCATGGTAGCTTTGTTCACAGTATAACTTGACATGGAATTTTAAATTCCCATTCCCATTATAGCTTATACCATACAGTTTCCTATTTTACTGTATTTATTTTGATGAGTAATAAAGACTACCATTACCAAATACCTGCTCTGTTAAGCAACAATACTATGTGGTAAGTTTTTATTGTTATCATTATTCTAATTTTACAAATGGGGAACCAATGCTTGTAGAGGTTAAGTAATTTTCCCAAGGCCACTCAGCAAATGACAAGGACAGGATTCTAACCCAAATTTGTCTATCAGAGGGTCTGGTGTTTTGTTTGTTTTTACTACACCATTATTACCTCCAGTCATTAGCAACTGTATTGTCATTGACCACATGTGACTAGATCTTCATAATTTCTGAGGTACTGTCACATATTATCTCATGGAATCCTATTTCAATGCTCTGGGAATCCGAAACTTGGAGAGAAGTCCCTTACCAAAGTCACAGAGTAAGCTGGTGGAAACCAATTCTTCTGACTCTCTGTCCTTACCTCTTTCCATTACTTCGTGTTGTCTTTTAAGTACTCTCGGGCAGTAATCTCATCTCCTCCTCATGTTTTCCATAGCATTTAGTACAGAGTTGAGCATGAAGTAGCTGCTTAATGGGTTTCTTGGTTTTATAACTTAACAAAATGCTCAGGTTTTTATAAATACAGCTTCCTGACAACCTGAGTGATAATATCTATTCCTTTAGTTTCTCAGAAAACAGAAATTTTCCTGAATTAATCTCTTAGTAGTTACATGGCAACCCTTAATTCTCATTCTCAGATCTTTAACACCTTAACACTCTCTACAGTCTTCCAAGCAAGATTATGTTATCTTACTTCATGATCCCTTTTTGTAGTCTTCAACTTAAATACCAGTTCAGAGAAATAGCAAAAAAAAAAAACTTTTCTACATACCTAAGAACTATCACCACTCTACTTTCTTAAAATATTCTTATGTTCAAATACACAGTGAATTAAAGATGGTTCTTGTCTCAACTATTAACATTTCCTGTGGGGATTTTCTCTTAGTCTGTTGATGCTAACACAGACATTGTTGCTACCAATCAAGTAACACTATGCAGTTTTGTTTTTTTTTTTTTTTGTGGGGAAGGATTCAATCTTGGGTGAAAGGGTATAGTGACAATGAGTCAGGAGCTTAAAAATGGCCCACCCTGCTGCCAGCATTGCTACAGAATCTCTTGGTGGAAAGCCCAGATCTCTTCCAGTAAACTGCTCAAAATGTTTGACTCAATTTTTTATTTGGTTGCCAATTTATTAAGTGGTTAACCTTGGACTGCATCTATCCAGCATTTAATTAAATAAAGCCAGTTTGAAATACCTTTAGAAACCTTACTAATTTCAATACACCAAGCTGGCACATTTATAAGCATCTAGCAATTGGTGAAATACTAAATCATCTTCACTAAAATGCTGTTGTTGCCAGCAGAACATTAATCAACTGAAGAGCTACTTGTTAAGCTGAAAGAGTAAAAGCAATCCAACACATCTCTCTCTCCCCACAATTTGGGAGAAAGAGAAAAGTGGTGAGAATTACAGCTTCATGGAATTTCAGAGCTAGAAGGGTCCTCAGAGATTATTTAATTTATCATCCTTATTGTAAAATGGGGAAAGTGAGTCAGAACAGTGAGTTAGTAGCAAAGTCAGGATTAGATCCCATGGCTCTAACGCATAAGTATTCTTCATTTCCTGAATGCTTTTTATTATGGAAAATGATTCTAACTTACTACTCACCCACTCTATTCCTCCATAGAGAATACTGGGAGAAGAGTGGAATGATACTAAACAGTACCTGTGCATCTCATAGGAAATCCTTGGCCCACTTTGTTGTTTTATTCTGTATCATATTGGTGCAGAAACTCAGGACATAAGTTTTGAAGGTCTAATTCTAAAGTCATTGCTCACACTCAATCTGTGTGAAACATCACTTAGGTATTTACTCACTGGAATTTCCTGGTTTGAGCCATCATTATTACTTGCCTTGGAGTTGTTATTGGAGGGACAGTAAGCAGTGGGTTTCCCTGCTCCCATTATTATCCCCTTGTAATCTATCTTTCATATAACAACTAGCTTTAAGGGGTGCTTGGGTGTCTCAGTGGGTTAAGCCTCTGCCTTTGGCTCAGGTTGTGATCTTGGGGTCCTGGAATTGAGCCCCGCATCAGGGTCCCTGCTCAGTGGGGAGCCTGCTTCCCTTTCTCTCTCTGCCTGCCTCTCTGCCTACTTGTGATCTCTCTCTCTCTCTCTCTCTCTGTCAAATAGATACATAAAATCTTTAGGGAAAAAAACTAGCTTCAAAATACAAAATTAGATCATTCTTGCCCACCACTTTAAACATCCCAGTGACTTCCCAATTAGCCAAGAATAAAATGGAAGTTCTTACCATGGCCTATAGAGGCCCTGTATAGTCTTTTCCTTCTCAAACTTTCCAACTTAATCCCATACAATTCTGGCCCCTTATTCACATGGCCTTAGCTGCACCAACTTCATTTCCATTATGAATAAAAACACCAACCTCTTTTCTGCCTCAAGGTTTTCACTCATACTGTTTCCTTTGTTTGAAATACAACCTGTGTAAACTCTGTCCCCCAACTATCTACCTAGAACAGTGTGTGGAAAAAAGTAGCTGCCACACAAATATTTCTTGAGTGAATATATCTCAGACATTTCTTTATATTAATAACAATATTTTAACCCATCTTTTTTATTCTTTTCAATTTCCTAATTTTTAATTCTACAATAATATTGTTTTGATCTTTGATTTAATTCCTGAGTTCTACCCCTCTACCTTTTCATCTTATTCTGTTGTTTTATCATTTGTCTTTCAGTCCTTATTTTATTGGATTCATGAAGTGTATTTATTAGGGTATATTCAAAACTGCTGTAACAAAGAGACCCCAAAATATAGGAGCTCAAATAAGATAAAATTTTATTCTACTTCACATTATATTCCAGAGCTAAGGTGGTATGGGGCTGATAGGACAAATTGTGTAGTTCCAATGTCTGTGTCTAAGCAGGCTTCTCCAGTTACCATTTTCATATCTATAGCAGTAAGAAGGGGAAAGGGAAAGGGGAGCATACTCATTCCTTTTAAGAGGAGGATCTGAAAGTGAAGTGTATTACTTTTTCCCAAATCCTATTGGCCAGAACTTAATTATATGGACACATCTAGCTGTAACAAAGGCTGAGCAATGTAATTTTCTAACTGTGTGATCATATGTCCAGGCAAAACACAGAAATTTTATTACTTGAGAAAGATAAGGAGGTGACTTTCAGTATTTGTTATATATTTTCTTCCAGATTTATTTCTCTTGACTACTTTTTCCCTAGTGTGTTTGAATATTGGCCATGGTATTTCTTTTCACCTTGTTTATATGTTAACAACGGTGATCTTACCTATTCTAGAACTCCTTTTTTGCATTAATAAAATGTTGGCAACTTAAAGTTCTTTCTACCTATATATTGTGCTCTAAGTTTGCATTTTTCAAACTTTAACTTACATAAGGGTCACTAGGAGGCCTTGTTAAAATACTAATTCCTAGGTCTTATCTCAAGATTCCGACTCAATAGTTCTGAGGAGGGGACCATGAATTTTCATTTCTAAGTTTGGGAACAGCTGAATACAAATGGGAAGTTCAGTTAAGATTTGTGCACAGCCTTAGTTAGAGTACCTGGGTTCTTCTGAAATTTGTTTAATTGTTGGTATGAGACTTTATTCTACCTGATCAGGAGTATAACTCATTCCTGATTATATATTTCTAAGCCACAAATTGTTTTTCTCCACGGAAATCTTTAGTAAAAGGCGAAAAATTTATACGATCTGAAGAAAAACCAGAGCTTTTGCCACAAATTGTTTTTATAATTTGACATGAAGTTCTGAAAAAGAGCAAACTCTGTTTGTTTTTCCTACTTGACAAGGATTTCTACTATCAGGAGTTTTCCCTTGATTTTCCCCCCAGGCTTCTTACTCATACCTTTCTCTCCAAGATATTACTGATTCATATTTTATCCACAGTTTCCTTATCTCATTTATAGCTATATGAAATTAAGTTGTGATTATTTATTCACAATAGAATGTAGGTTTCATGAGGGTAGGGATTGTATATGCCTAACTCACCTAGAACAGTGTTTGGCACAGAATACTTACTCAATATTTTTGAATGAATGAACAGATAAATAAACAAAGAATAGATTTGGTTAAGAAATAGCTTAACCTCTTCTAAAGAAGAGTATGCCTCAAACTACACTTTATTCAGGGTCATGGGGGGAAAGTCTACAAAAGAAGTAGCAGGAGAGAAGGCCAAAGTTTCTGAGCATACCTAGCTGAAAGTACACTTATCATTTTAAACAAAAATGAGGAAGAAATAAGGAAGGATCTCTCCACACTCGTGAACTGCCATTTAAAACCCATCCTCTAGAAAGATGGATATCTGAACAAAGCTCACTTTTCCTCTACTAACTCTGAATTATCTGCCTCACCTGGATCAAATGGCACCTATCGCCTGGAGACAAATGAAGTTTTTGATACTGTGATAATTATAATAAAAAGAATTGGTGCTGGGCTTTTTACACTGTGAGCTAAACAAGCACCTAGGGATCAATATCAAAAAGCTCTATGGTATGGGTCTACATTGATGTATAGATGCAGGAGGCCAAATATGTGAACAATTTCAGCTCCAGAAGGAGAAAAAAACATACGAAAAGTAACCAAATTAAACAAGAGGGGAACAATCCCTGAAGTGAAAAAACAAAGTCTACATATGAAATATAGTAGTTAATGTAAGCAGATAATAAGACTATCTAGAAATGGGTAACATGAATGTTAAATAATGACTTTTGAAACAGAAGTTCCATATTTCAATGTTTAGAACTAATATATTTCTATGTTTAGAACTACTAAAAGTACTACCTCATCTATGAAAAATAAGAGTTTATGAATAAAAAAGGAGTGCGACCAGAGGAGTAAACACATTCTAAAGATCTTATTAGGAAAAGTATGAATTTAGTAGAGGGAAAAAAGTGAAAGTATTCTAAATAAATAAGAAAATATTCTAAATAAAAATATTGGAGTAGAAGAAACCCTAATAGGGAAGAAATCATGTTTTCAAATAATAGTGGAGGCTTACGTGCTTGAAAATTGAGGTAACCATTAATGAAATTATAAAGCATATTAGAAGTCACAAATTAACAAAGGAAAGAATTAATATCTTGATCAAATTAGCAAATGTGGGCAAAACAATGTAAAATAAATAATATGTTTATTAAATAACATGTAAGAAATTAAATAAAGTGTATCAAACATTATACAAAATGTGGATAATCTCAATTATCTCTTTAAAAGACAGAGGCCATAAAACTGAGTAAAAAAATCATCTAAGCACGTGTTGTTTGCAAGAAAGGAATGAAATGAAAAGAGATAAAAAACAATAAGAGGCTGTGCATAGTCATTCATTCAACAAATAATTTATGGAATGCTTACTATGGACAAGGCAATATTCCAATTCCTGGGGATGCAGCACAAAATAAAACAAAATTTCTGTTTTCAGTGAGTTTACATTCTTGTAGTAGATACAGGCAATAAATGAATAAAGATATATTAAGTGGTGGTAAGTGCTAAGAAGAAAACTAGAGAGGCGTAAAGGAACAGAATAAAAGAGTGAGAGTGTGAGGCAAAACCTCACTGACAAGGCATTTTTCATAGAAACCTGAATGAAGAGCTCAGGCAAAACATGAAAGTACTGGATGGAAGAATATATTCAAAGCAGTGCCCACATCAAATGCGAAGGACCCAAGGCCAAAACATTCTTGGGATTTGTGAAGGACAGCAAAGAAGTCAATATAGCTAGAATACAGGACCAGAACAAGGGTTAGGCACTCATAGGACTTCCTTAAATTTTGTGTAGTGTGTTCCTCTTTTGCCTCACGGTAATCCTGGCCATGCTAAGGTGGAATGAGCAAGGAAAGAAAATAATCTGGGAAGCTGTTATAGATTTTGAGAAGAGTTACAACATTATCTCACTTATCATTTAACAGAAACCACTCTGGTTTTTCTGAGGGGATGGAATGTAGGGAGTACAGTAACAGAAGCAAGAAAACCTGTTAGGAGGCTATTAAGGTAATATAGGTGAGAGATAATGTGAGCTTTGATGGGGTAGTGGAGTGGAGGTCATGAAAGGGGGTTAGAGAAACAAAAGACTCAAGGATGGACATAACAACTAGAATAATGGAGTAGTCACATAAATGGACAGTGGTATAGAAAAAGGTTTGGAAAGAAAGGATAGGAAGACTTTAGGAATGAAGACTTTAGGCTTTTTTTGGTTTTTTGGTTTTGTTTTGTTTTTTTGCACCAAACACCTTTGCATTTTTTTAAGCAAATGACAAAGATCCAGTGTACCAGCTTTACTTTTTTAAACCTAAGCTTAATGTTACATATTTAAACAGTTTTAAAACTTACTAAATTGTCAGCATTCACAACTGGAAAAGCATCCTCAATTTATGTTAAATGAAAAATCTCTTACCATTAATGCGTTAATATCTCTTGCTATTAAATACTGACAAAAATTGAAATTATTTTTGTGGAAGATTCATCTTGGCAATGTTAACTTCACAAAAGATTGACTCTATTTGACTCACATTTGAAACACGATGGAAAAGCAGGCCCATCCTGGTGTTAGTGTAACATGGCCACCTTGGATTATATTTAATAAAAAAAGCAAGGTGCATACAGAGATTTACAACACTTTTAAAGACAAAAACAAAAACAAACAAACAAAAAAACCAACAAAAACAAAATACAAAATCTCCCCAAATAATGGTCCCATTATGTATCCCCAACAATAAACTCAAAAGCCTATGACAAATAGGGCTCCAATGTGTATAAATACTCTAGGTTAGGTACAGTTATGATGAAAGTTGAGTTCATTTGAAATCTTCCCAAAAAAATGTTCCCATTAATCCTCAGTGGTGCTGTTAATCTCAACAGGTAACATTTCTGTTACATGTGTGCATTGACTTTTTTTTTAAGATTTTTATTTATTTGACAGAGATCACAAGTAGGCAGAGAGGCAGGCAGAGAGAGGGGGGGAATCAGGCTCCCCGCTGAGCAGAGAGCCCAATGCCGGGCTGGATCCCAGAACCCTGGGATCATGACCTGAGCTGAAAGCAGAGGCTTTAACCCACTGAGCCACCCAGGGGCCCCCTTCCCCACCTTTTTTTTTAAAGATTTTATTTATGCATTGACTTTTTAAATTAAGTTCAATTAGCAAACATATAATACATCTTTAGTTTTTGATGTAGTGTTCAATGATTCATTAGTTACATATAACAGTCAGTGCTCTTCACCACAGGTGCCCTCCATAATACCCAACACCCATCCTCCCACCCCCTCCCCTCTGTAACCCTTAGACATGTGTGCATTGAGTTTCTTGTTATCCAATTATAGCAGCTGCTCCTTACCACCTACCATTAAGGACTTAGCTGTTTTCTTCAACTTCAATAATTCTCTTTGTAGTGATTTTTCTGCCATTAACCATTTAGTGATATACATTTGAAGTTGCCCATCCCACCACCACCAAATGCCATGGAAAAGAATGAAGTGAGGTCATGACCTGGTGACCAGAAGGAAGTAAATTCTGTATCAAAAGAAGAAAACCTTCTCCAGAAGACAGAAATCCACTGAAGGCAGAGAAAAATAACTAACCCTGGTCCCTGGCTCCTGCTTCCACCGGGGAACTCTTTGACTCCCAAAAAAGTCCTCAAATGGGTCTTTGAAGAAGTCTAATGAAAAGAGACCCCTTCCACCAAAAAATTCCCTGAAGATGTCATCTAAGTTACAGAATGTGAAGCCAAACTCAGATTGTCAAAATGAGCTCCACTTTCACCTTTATCATTTAATCCTTCTTTTTTTTTAAGATTTTATTTATTTATTTGACAGACAGAGATCACAAGTAGGCAGAGAGAGGAGGAAGCAGGCGCCCTGCTAAGCAGAGAGCCTGATGTGGGGCTCAATCCCAGGACCCTGGGGTCATGACCTGAGCCAAAGGCAGAGGCTTAACCCACTGAGCCACCCAGGTGCCCCCCATTTAATCCTTCTTTGCTGTATTTGTGTTAGATGTCCCATTTTTTAGCATCTCATAACACTTCATATGCCTCAGCCACTTGTTTGAATTTTCCCTATGCTGCTTCTTTATTCTCAGGGTTTTTATCTGTTGGAGTGAGTCCAAGGACAGGCAGCCAGCAGGACTGGTGGAAGCTCCTCACACACTTTCCTTCCTCTCCTCAAGACTTTAGTTTTAAATATGTGAAACTTCAGATGTCTGTTAACATTCAAGTGAATATGCAAGTTGACTATATACATCTGGATTTGAAAGAAGTCCAGGCTGGAGAAATAAATTTTGGAGATGTGTCAAGACAGAAATATTGTATAAAATAATAAGACTGGATAACATTACCTAAGATATGAGTATAGAAAAAAGAAAATGTCTGAGATCCAAACTCAAACCTTAATATTTGAAATTATCTTCCTACCATTAACAATGAAAAAGCTGGACAAATATATATGCAATGACAGTTTTCAGACTTTGGAAAACAAAAGCAAAGGATTGTGATCTCTAAAACAAGGAAAACAAAGTGGGCATTATTATTATTATTATTATTATTAATTATTTTGTGCTTGGAGACACCTTCTGGACATTGGTGCTGGGAGAATACCAGATACAACACATCAGTCTGAGTTGACAGGACAGAGAATTGAGTTTGAGGATGCTTGGGAGGTGCTAGACCTTTGGGGATTGAAAACTGAGGAGGGGAGAATTAGTCAGGAAAATCCCTCCAGAAATGTACATAGGGGCCTTCATAAGTCTTTGGTTAAACATCAATCCACACATGTATATGAAGAAACCCCAACACAAATCTCAAATAACAACTACCCAGAGCTCACACAGAACTGAGAGCTATGTGAATTCTGACCAACCAGAGTAAAAATACCTCTGATAAATGTTGGACATTCAGTAGAAACCCCTAAAAAGAGTCATACTTTACTAAATTAGCCATAAAGAAAAGGCTATATAGACTTTCTCTAGCAGAATGTAAAAAAAATAAATCTCAAGAAATCACCTTGATACAAAAGTTTATAAAATTTTAACACTCTTTAAAAAAGACAACAAAGTCCATTGTTCAAAAATGTTAATTCTCATAGTCTAATAACCAATGAAAAATTATCAGCCATGCAAATGTTACTCCTACCAGGAGGAAAATTGTAGAATAGAAATAATCACAGAGATGTTAGAGATAATGTAATCAGTAGCCAAATACCTTAAACAAGTATGATAAATATTATAATATGCTCACTAATTTAAAGAAAAACATGCATACATGGAGCCTGAGTGGCTCAGTTGGTTAAGTGTCTGCCTTTGGCTCCTGTCATGATCCTTCTGCCCCTCCTCCCTTTCGTTCTCTAAATCTGTTTCTCTCTTTCTCTCTCTCTCAAATAAATAAAAATCTAAAAAAAAAAGGAAAACATAGATGAATCTCAAATATATTATGTCAAGTTAAAGAAGCTAGACTTAAAAGTCTACATGCTGTATGATTCTGTTTATAAGACATTCATGAAACTCTTAACTACAGAGACAGAAATCAAACCAGTGGTTGCCAGGGTCTGGGGTTGCAGACCAGAGTTATCTACAAAGGATTTGCATGAATGAATTTTAGGGGTATCCTGATTATGTGGTGGTTGTACAGTTTGATGCATTTGTCAAAACTCAAAGAATTGTACATCAAAAAGTATAAATTGTAGCTTTATAGATTAAAAATAAATTTTAACTGTTTAGAAATAATAATGTATTTTGGAATTATAGTCTATGAAAACAATAATGTTAATGTTGAGAGGAGGATAATGGAGTTTGTTGCTGTAAAGTTCCTACCCTGAACCTGAAAGTGTAATGTATTTGAAGGCAGACTGATAAGTCAAAGATGTATATTGTCAACCTTAGGGTAAATGGTCAAAAAAAAATTAAGCTAATAAACCAATGAAGGAAATAAACTGCAAAACAATTTAAAAAAAAACCTCTCAACACAAAAGAAGGGAAAAAAGACAAAAAGGGATAAATAATTGATAGAACAAATTGAAAACAAAGAGCGAAAAAGTAGAATTACATCAACCACATTATTACATTATATGCAAATGTCCTGAAAATTATAATTTAAAAAATTGTTACAATAAAATACCATTATATATGCTTATATGAGAAACTATATGACCCTACAAGAAAACAACCTTAAATATAAAGCCATAGGTTAAGAGAATGGAGAAAAATATGCCATGCAAACATTATACAAAAGAAAGATTGAGTAGCTATATTAATATCAGATGAAGTAGCCTTCAAAATGAGACAAAATATCTGGGATGAGTAGGATACCACATAATGATAAAGGAGTAAATTCTGCAAGAAGACATAAGTGTTCATTGATGGACTAATAGATAATGAAAATTTATATCTATATCTATCCATCTATGTATGAATATTAGTCACCCTTAGTCATCCTTAAAAAAGAAATTTTGCCATCTGTGACAACATTGATGAATCTGGAGGTCTTTATGCTAAGTAAAATAAGCCAGACACAGAAAGACAAACATTGCCTGATCTCATAGGTAGAATATAAAAAAGTCATACTCATATAAATGGGTAGTAGAATGGTAATTACCAGGTGCTGGTAGGTGGGAGAAATGGAGAGTTTGATGGGTACAAAATTTCAGTTATGTGGTATGAATAAGTTCTAGAGATCTAATGTATAACACTGTGAGTAAGTTAATACTATATCGTATACTTGAAATTGCTGAGACTAGATCTCAAGGGCTCCCACAACACACACACACACACACACACACACACATAAACAATGTGAAGTCACCAGTCAGAATGGCTAAAATTAACAAGTCAGGAAGTGACAGATGTTGGTGAGGATGTGGAAAAATCGGAACCCTCCTGCACTGTTGGTGGGAATGCAAACTGGTGCAGTTACTCTGGAAAACAGCATGGAGGTTCTGCAAAAAGTTAAAAATAGAACTACCCTATGACCCAGTGATCACACTACTAGGTATTTACCCAAAGGATACAAACATAGTGATTTGAAGAGGCACGTGCTCCCCAGGGTATAGCAGCAATATCCACAATAGCCAAACTATGGAAAAAGCCCCGATACCCATCGACAGATGAATGGATAAAGAATATGTGGTATATTTATAGAATGTAATATTACTTGGCCATGAAAAAGAATGAAATCTTGCCATTTGCAATGATGAGATGGAACCAGAGGATATTATGCTAAGCAAACTAAGTCAGTCAGAGAAAGACAAATATATAGTTTCACTCATATGTGGAATTTAAGAAACAAAAGAGATGAACATAGGGGAAGGGGAGGAAAAATAAGATGAAAACAGAGAAGGAGACACACCATGAGAGACTCTTAACTCTAGGAAACAAACTGAGGTTACCGGAGGAGAGGTGGGTGGGGCAGGGGGTAACTCAGTAATGGGCATTGAGGAGGGCACTTGATGTAATGAGCACTAGATGTTATATGCAAATGATGAATCACTAAATCACCTCTGATTACATGTTATTTAAATTGAATTTAAATAAAAAACAAAACCTAGGTGAAGTGATGGATAGGTTAATTAGCTTGACTGTGGTACTAATCTCACAATATGTGCATATATCAAAACACTACATTGTCTACATTCAATTATGCAATTTTTATTTTATCAATTGTACCTCAATAAATCTAGAAAAATATCTTGTGAACTGTATTGCCTTATACAAATCACTTAACTTTCCGAAGTTTCAGTTTCCATATCTGTTGTCAATATTGATAAAAAAATCTATATCATAAAGTTGCTATGAAGATTAAATTTTACACTTGAAACATAAAGGATTCTCAACAAATGGTATTTATTATTTTTTTATTGTAGTTGTTTCCAAACATACATTTGTAGAAATATCTTAAAGAGGCCTGGTAAACCTGCCTTTGTTAATCATTGGAACTCCTACCAGTAGAAATCTCTTTCTTTTCTCTAATTATAAAAGCCATCACTTTAAAGGAAAAATTCTATTAGAGTTCTGCATTCCTCTGGTGTATACTTTCTGCCAGAGAAAGATCATACACCCATACAATTTCAACCAACACTTTTTATGAGGAGAACTCAAATTGTCATCTCTCTGGAGTATAGGCTGCATTGTGAATGAAGCGAAGTCATATAGAGAAGAATAAACAGCAACCACTAGAAAGTGTTGAAGGGGAAGCAGTGTAATTTCAGAGTGTTAGTTCCAGAAGTGGAGAAATAAAATAGAGGTTCCAAGGGGCAAGGGAAGAGTTTTGGGAGAGAACACAGTAGAATAATACACAAAGCAATGTGTAGCACACAGGCACATTTGTCAAATATTTCTTGATGTTGATGAAGAGTGCCTCTATGATTTCACTCATATGTGAAGTTTAAGAAACAAAATAAATGATCATGGGGGAAAAAAGAGAGATGCCAACCAAGAAACAGACTTAAATACAGAGAACACACTGTTGGTTTCCAGAAGGGAGATGGGTAGGGAGATGGGTGAAATAGGTGATGGATATTGAGGAGGGCACCTATGATGGGCAGTGAGTGTTTTACGGAATTGTTGAATCACTACATTGTACACGAGAATTTAATATTACACTGTATATTAACCAACTGAAATGAAAATGAAAACTTAAAATAAGAATGTGCAATATTTCTGAAAATGTATGCAAAGAAAGAGATTGAAAAAGAAGAACCAATAGAATATCCAAATAAAGAGTATTTATAGGGTCATATTTGCTCTTTACTTCAGCCAGAATATGGTTACTGTGATTATGCTCAAGCCAACAGAGTCTGAGGTTTTATTCTCTGGAGATGTTTCTGAATTGCAGCATACAAGGCACACACCCTCACCAAACCTAGCTCTAAACATAATCGTAACCCAAACCATAACCATAACCATAACCATAACCACTAACCCCTAACCCCTAAACCTAGCCCTACTATAACTCTAACCCTAAACTTATCTCTCTGCAGAGTCTCTCAACTATAGGATAATAAGCACATATCATCACCCTGGCCCCAAACCTAACCCTAACCTGTATTTTAGCCCCAAACCAAACTCTAATCTTGAATCCAAGAGGGGGAAAAAAAAAGATTTGGCACTCTGGCCCCAAACCTAACCCTAACCTGTATTTTAGCCCCAAAGCAAACTCTAATCTTGAATCCGAGAGGGGGAAAAAAAAAGATTTGGCACATATGCAAAGGAATACTACTCATCCATAAAAAAGAATGAAATCTTGCCATGTGCAATGACATGGATGGTGCTAGAAATCATAATTCTAAATGAAAACCTAATCCTAACCCTAACTCTAATCCTAAATTTATCTCTGTAGAGTGGTATCTGAACTGCAGGATAATAGGCATATAGCCTCACAGTGGCCAAAACCATAACCCAAACCATTATTCTGGCCCTAAACTGAACCCTAATCCTAAATTTGAAGGAAAAAAATTTGGTATGTATGTACAATGGAATATTACTCAGCCACAAAAAAAGAGTGAAATCTTGCCATTTGCAACAACATGGATGGAGCTAGAGAATATTATTCTAAGTTAAATAAGTCAGTCAGAGAAAGATAAATACCATATGATTTCACTCACATGTGGAATTTAAAAAACAAGACCCATGAACAAATGGAAGAAAATAAAAGGAACAGAGAGGCCAACCAAGAAACAGACTCTTAACCTTAGAGAACACATTGATGGTTACCAAAGGGAGGTGGCGGGTGATGAGTTACACAGGTGATGGGGACTAAGGAGGGCACTTGTTGTGGTGAGTACCGGGTGTTGTATGGAAGTGTTCAATCACTAAGTTGTCCGCCAGAAACTAATATTACACTGTATGTTAACTAACTGGAATTCAAATAAAAACTTTAAGAAATAAAAAATAACCATATAAAATTTTTAAAAAAAGAAAGTCTGCTCCAGCTTAACGCCCATGATATCTGTTTATTTATTCATTCAACAATAAAATATAATAATGAGGTAGAAAGATATCCTATGTGGGGAAAATGAAGCAAAATGAGGATAGAATGGTGAGTAATGCTGATTTAGGATGGTCAGGGAAGGCCTTGAGAAATTGAGATTTGAGTGGACTCCTGATTTAAGTGAGGGACTGGACCATGTAGATATCAGGAGAAAAGCATGTATGTAGGGCTTTATAACCATGATGGAAATTATGAATCTGATTGTAAGATAATGGGAAGATCATTGAAGGATTTTATGCAGGAGAAAAACAAGATCCAGGCTTCAGTTTTAGAACAATTACTCTGGTTTCTCTGTGGAGATTAGACTCTGGGGGAGGGGTCAAGAGTAGAATCAAGGAGCTCCTGCAGTTATCAATGGAGGAGATAAGGGTGGATGAAACCAGGTAGTTACAGTGATAATGGAGAGAAGTATTTTATTTTGAGTGTAGAGCTAACAGGATTTGTTGGCCAACTGATATGAGAAAAAGGTAGGAGTCAAAGATACCTCCAAAATGGTTGGCTTGAGTCATTGGAAGAATGGAGTCATAATTTCCTGAGATGGGGGAAACAGAGAGGAGCAATTTTCAAGAGTATAGAAATCATTTATCACTGAAATATGTTGTTTTATATTACTATTAAACTTTTAAGTGGAGATTTTAAGAAAACAGTCTGGAATTCAGAGGAAAGGTTGGGGCTAGAGATAAACATTTGGGAGTTGTGAGTATATAAAAATGGTTCTTAAATGCAGGATACTTGATGAGATCATCAAGAAAGTGAGTATAGATAGAGAAAAGAAGATTAAGAACTGAAATTTTTGGCACTCTAATATTTGTAGTTTAGGGACACCTGGGTGGCTCAGTCGGTTAAGCTGCTGCCTTCGGCTCAGGTCATGATCCTAGGGTCCCGGGATCAAGTCCCGCATCAGGCTCCTTGCTCAGGGGAGAGCCTGCTTCTCTCTCTGCCTCTACCTGCCACTTTGCCTGCTTGTCCTCTCTCTCTCTGATAAATAAATAAAATCTTTAAAAATATATTTATAGTTTAGAAGATGAAGAAGAACCATAAAAGGATTTGGAAAAGGAGAGATCACTGAGGCAGGAAGAGGACTAGGAGAGTATCATGTGCGGGATGGCAAGTAAAGAATATATTTCAGAAAGGAGGGTGTGTTGAAAATCTTTAATGCCCCACGTCACATGCTCCTGGACCACATCTTTTTCGGACACTGCTGTAGCAGCTGTATGCAGGGGCAATTTGATGCTACCTCATTCAGCTGTTTCTTAAACTATTTCTTCCTGCCTTGGGGCTTCTGTGCTATCACCAGGTAGAACACCTGCAGGAGCCTGCTCAGTGATTCTAGTTCATGAACAAACCTGCAAGTGCCAGTGAGTTAATACTCTCTCAGATTACCCTTGGTCAATGGAAGATAAAATATGATGGATAAACACCCATCTCTTTTATGTCTGGTGGAAAATTCTAAAGCATATCTATACAGTTTCAAAGGTAGTCCTCAGTGGGAATAATCCACAGTTGCCCACATTAGTAAACAAATTAATAACATATCTTTGAATTGATGTTACCTCCTTTCCTGATTCATTCTTCTCAGTCGCCTTTCCTGTTTCCTGAGTCAGCTCCTCAAATAAACTAACTGCATGCAAGTCCTTATCTCAGGCTCTGCTTGGCTTTTTGGGGAATGTAAGTTAGGATAGAGGGCATGATCAGCTGGGACAAGAGCTACTAACAAGTAAGATGAAGACTGAGAATTTACCATTGGATTTAGGAAGGTAGAATCATTCGTGACATCAATAAAAGCCATTTCAGTGGAGGGCTGGTTCAAAAAGGCTGGCTGGAGAAGTTTCAGGAGAGAATGTCTCTATTTTCTCAATGATACGTGCCTAGGTCTTAGACAGAGTGGAGGTATGAAGGAGATAGTGGTATTGGATGTGTGATGAGAGAAGTATGAGATAGCCTTTTTGAAATGTGGAAAAGAAACTGAAGAGAGAAATAAAGTAGAAATGTCTGGTGGTACTGAGGGCTCACTTCAAGTTTATGGTTGTGTATTTTTCTCCAAACACATTCCTCTGTTTAGATGAAAATGTGGGACAAGTGGTTTTATTGAACTTAGGTTTAGATTTTTTTTAAAGCCAGTGTGCTAGGGAGAAAAAAGGTCAAAGGTGTCATGATGGACTAGGGAATGCAAGCTGGGTAAGAAAGTCTTTAAAAATGGGGGCAGGGGAGGTCAATTTTGGATGGTGTTTGAGGATAATAGGAGCAATGGGCCAACACTGAAATTACCAAGAACTCTTTTCATAGAGTGATTTTATCAGAGTTAGCTAATTAAGCATACTATTACATATTACAACCAAGTTATGTCTGGATAAATTCTCAGAATATAAGAGGACACTTATATACTTAAATATTCTGGGAAACAGGTATCAACTGAGACTGTCCCAGGCAAATGAGAACATCCTATGACTTTATTCATACAGCCATTTTTATTGATACAGAAAAGAAGTAGATTATAGTAGTTAAGAGCACAAAATATTTAGAATCATGGTTTCTAGGTTCAAAACCAAGCACAGAAAGCCTAAGTAACCTACCAAAGGTGCCTAACACATAGTGGAATGACCTATAATTCTTTGGATGAAATTCATCAAAGTTGGCTTCTCTCATCTCATACTGTCTTGTATGTTATTACATTTCTCTTCTGATTCTAAATTCAGTGTTGCTTCTGTACTTTAGCTTATGCTCTAGTCCTTTATGGAGTAATTACCCTTTATTCATTCTCCTCAGGTCCAATCTCCATTCTGTTTATTTCAAGTTCTTTTGAAAGAGATTTCAATGCTCCTACTATTAATGCACAACCAAATTTGACCATTACTTTAGAACTAGAGACAGTCTGATTTCTTATTCTGTCCACATGCTATTTTATGCAGCTCATTCTAGGTTCTTGTGTTAATTGTTGTTAGGCAAAGTACAAGCACTTCATCAGCAGTGTAGCTATTAGCAAGGAGCTTTCTGCATTATATTTGCTAGGATATCATAGACCCCTGAAACATGGCTTCTAACAACCCACATTTTCCTAAGCATAAGTCACCATGTCTTAATTACCTGAAAGGTAACCCCTGCCTGAGGCAGGTCTTGATTATAAGCTCTCATAACTATACTTTTAGGCATCTTGATTCCTTCAAATTCCTTGTGTCTCTGCCTCCCCCCCTAAAAAGGAGGTATTTCAAGATGAAATGATGATATATATACTAAGTAGATTTTTAAAAAGATTTTTAAATTATATTTGAAAGAGAGAGAGAACAGAGGGAGAGAGAGAAGCAGGCTCCCTGCCTAGCAGGAATCCTGATGTGGGACTTGATCCCAGCACCCTGAATTCATGACCAGAGCAGAAGACAGACGTTTAACCAACTGAGCCACCCAGGTGTCCCTACTAATTAGATTTTTAAAACTAGTTTGTAATGTGACATATAGAAATACCTACTTTAATCATGGCTTCTTTTTAATTTATTAGTATGGCTGAAATAAAAGGATAAAGGAGTGCTTTGTTAAATAAATATATTTTTGTATTAAAAATAACTTTCAAATAAATACTTAAAAATCATTGGCAAAAATGAAAGATGAATTAGGAATGTGCATTATACTTTCAAAATAAGGAAGACACAAGAGGTCCATTTTATAAATGGTACAGAATTCCATTTTTACCAAATAAACAAGTAGCCAGATGTATGACTCCTAGGGGAATAGAAGGGGCCTCTTCTGGAAATCCCTAATACCTGGGGTGGATAAGACAGGAATGGGTCTAGAACTCTGTGCTGGGGCCCTGGAATTCAGAAAATGTGTTCCTTGTGGTTAATTCTCTGTCAATCTGGGGATACTAGACCTCCAAATAATCTACTTCCTCAGATCAGCCAAATCAGGAAACGTCTTCCCTCCTGTCTTGCTTCTTTAGCAGTAGCTCCTCCTAACTGCAAGCCCTCCCCTTGCCTTTCCATGCATCTGTCTGCCTTTCAGAAGAGACAGGTTTTTGTTTTTTTTTAAAACCCTTCCCTCCAACCCCTAACTGTCCTCAGGAATAGAAACCCTGGGCTAGTTCAGTCCTAAGGCCATGTTGTAGTTGACTGACTATAAGAAGTGCAGATATCTCACTACTTTTATATATTTTTTTTAAATTCCAATTGCAGTAAGGGAAAGAGAAAGAAAAGAATGAACTCTCTCATCAACTCTGAGTTTCTTGTCACTGACACCAAGTTAGGTTTAAAGGTACACACAACCCACACAAGAGTCCTTCTTGATATATCTTATTAGGTAGGTACAATACCCAATACCCAAACAATTGACTGATTAAAATAGGAAACAACTTGTTTTATAGACTCAGCTTCGCATATGTGTTGTATATTAATTCCCTCAAGTATAACATTCTTCCATATTTGCGCAGGACCTTGTATATTAGAAATTTGTCTGTTTAATGACTCTCACAAAATCTCTAGGATTTATTATCTTCATTTTCCAAATGAGGAAAGCAAAGGTCCAGAAAGCACAAGATAGAAAGAGAAGCAGTATAGTATGAAGATAAGGCCTCTGGCCTAAGAGTCAGCAGACTTGGGTTTTCATAACTCCTAACTTTCTTTCTAACTCACTGTGTGGTTATAATTAAGTCACTTCCCCTCTCTGAGTTTCAGTATCTGCATTTGTAGAATGAAGTGATTAGGCTTTCTCAACACTGTTTGCATATTATAATCACCCAGGAGCTTTTAAAAAAATCCTTTCTTCAGCCCTACCTCCACAGATTTTTATTTAATTGGTCTCAGGGTACTATGATTTCCACAATACCATATTGACTTAGAAGAAGCCAATCCCGGGAAAGCCACAAATCCAGTCTAGTATTTCTGAAGGAAAGAAACCTCCTCGTTTAGTGTAAGATCCAGGTACTCTGGTACAAGTCCTAGAAGGGAGTTTGAAAGGCTGAGAGTGTTAATGGGCATACTCTTAACTTAAAACCTCTAGGGGAGAGCTCAAGCTCCATCCACATCTCTCTCTCTCTCTCTCTCTCTCTCTCTGTCTCTCTCTCTCTCACACACACACACACATGCACACATGCATAGACACAGAGAATCATTCCAGCAGATGTGCTATAGGAGCTTGAAAAAGAAAGAAGAGAGATGATAAATAAAAGTCAAGGACAAAAAGGAGTTCAAGAGACTGGTGAAATGGAGTTTTAGGTGAGAGAAACAAACTGATCATAGAGCTTTTTTTTCTTTCATATGGCTCGTTTTCTTAATCTTTAAAAAAAATGTCTCAACCCATGTTTAGTATTACTCCTCACTACAGTTTCTTTCTTTACTTTAATATAGCTCATGTATTAATATAGCTGGAGACTTCTACTTGGAAGGCCTTCACTCCCATTGAGAAATGTCCCTTTCTTAGAGTAAAATTGTTACCAACTAATCTCTGATATAAAAATTAGTATTCTTTTCCTTGTATTTCCTTTTTAATTTTTTGTTTGATTATTCTGTTTTGTTTTTGTCATCAGAGTGGTAAGAATTTGAAGGTAAGATTAAAGTGTGGACCTAAGAGAAGAGGGCCAATTGAGTCGTTCAGTGTCCCTTTAGTTTAAGCATTAGAACATATGTTCAAAATGAACCTTCAGAATACTTGTATAGTTCATTTCATCTTGTCACAGTAGGAAAACATACGGGTGACTTGAGGTTAAAACCCTATATTAATAAACCTAGGGTGTTTGCCCAAGTGACTGTCTCTGTTTTCTTTCCTTAGTAACCTGCATCAGCGGTGTTTGTTAGTTCCTAAAGGACTTGGGGGCTTCCAGGTCCTTATCATCTTTGGCTTTTACCATCAGAGACATGACAATTATATGGTATAGTCAAAAGAATTGCCTGAATAGTTGGAGAATGACAACTTGTGGGTCAAGATTACTACTTTTCTAGGAGACTGGCCAGTAAATGCATTTGGGAGCAACATACATAACTTTGTGATTGTGATGATATCAAGATCTCTAAATAATGAGTGGTGTCATTCCCAAGATGCTTTTCCTTGAGGGCCATGTGTCTTGTCATTCTGGCCTTTGAAAGCAGCAACACTGGTAGAGTGTTGATCAATTTGAGGGTCAAGATAAGGATGTGGGCCTAGATTAGGATAAAGGGACAAAGGATTTTAGTCTTATCAAACCTTAGGCCAGAGGTTCAAAAGGGTACTAATGACCACATGCTAAATCATCAGAGTAAAAGGCTAATTGAGGATTTAGAGGTTGAGAATTTTAGCTACATTTATAACTAATAAAATGCCTAGTGGATAAATACAAAGTTTTTATCTGAGCAACTGTAAGTTTGGAATTGGCATTTAAAAAGATAAGAAATGCTGCAAAAGTCAGGTTTGAGGAGAGAAAGATTAAGAGCTTCATTTGAACATGTTATGTTCGAAATTCCTACCAGATATCAGAGTAGAGATGTGAAATAGGCAGTTGGATATGAGTGGGGAGTTCAAGAAAGTAGTCCAGGCTGGAGATAGAATTTTGAAAGTCATCATGTAAATGGTACCCAAAGAGTATATTTCAAAGACCAATCGCTGGGTTACTTGAATATGAAGAAGTGAAGAAAGTGAGGGAGTCCAGCAGAGAATACAGAGGAGGAGCAGAGAGTGAAGTAGGAGGAAAACCAGAAGAATGTCGTATCCTGGAAGCCAGGTGATAAAATGAGCAACTCTGTCAAATGGTGCTAGTAACTCAGGTAAAGTAGAGTTTTGCTGTATTGTTTGTAGAGATAGCATGATTCCATTATGTACCTGGAATACTTCTTCAGAATTTTCCTATGCTTATCCTTTCTTACATGAAAAAAAGCAAAAATTAAATCAGTGGAATGCATTCAATGCTTTTATGACATTGTCCATAGATATGAAACCATACCAATGGGATGTTTTTATTAACTAGATGCTTTGACTTCATGTAAGAATGGTCTATAGGGCACAGGGAACTATTGTTTATAAGAATAAATGATAGTGTAGCACTTAAACTGTGTCTATGTGATATCATCATAATTAGTGGCTGAAATTATACTGAACAATGGTCATCAGTGGATTGCTTACATTTGAATCAGAAGAATGCACTCAGTATAATCAATGAATTTAAATGTTAACAGTTCCAACTAATCTCAAATTCTAAAAATAGTTTTAGTTCTACTTTCTGCAGAAATAAATCAAATAGTTTTCCTGGCCCTATAAAGAAAATGTCACACTCTTAAAAACTCTTACCTTCTCCTGCACGAGTGAAAATATTTCTCTAGTAGCTCGGCACTGTAAACTGTCTGAGAAGTGGCAACTGGCTGCAAACATGTTTTCAAAGGAAGTAGTGGAGAAGTTTCTAATGCCGCCATCTTGGGAGACAAGACAGCTAATATACGATATCTGTTAACTATTGCTTCACTGCTAACATAGGAGCCCATTTGTCTCAACTCTTAGGCTGCAGAGGAACTGGTGTTGGGTAAAGGACTATTCACTGTTTGAGGCTTGTTTTATACCAGAAGGGTATACATTATGTTCCAGACTTCTATAGCTAACTTTGGAGCCTGGACTTTGGATTCAGACAGTCTAGGTTCAAATATTAGCTCCTTCACTGACAAGCTTTGTTACTGTTGGCAAGTCAATTAACTTCCCTGTGCTTCAGTTTTCTCATATGTAACATGGCAGTTGTAATTATACCTACATCTTAAAGTTAGTGTGAGAATGAAATGAACTCATATAGGCAATGCGTTTATAATAATGCTTAGCACATAGTAAGCACTATAGAAATGTTCACTATATTTATTATACCCATTGTGATGAGGGAAGATGGGCTGGAATCAAAGGAAAACTCTTGACTAAGCCCTGTGAAATAAATATATCAAGGAACAAATATGTGGAAAGTAGTAGAATTAGGGGGTAACAGATGACTTAACTGCAAAAAAATGCTAAGCAGGAAACATCCTCTAAATATTCCTGCTTATATAGTACATGACACAAGGTAAAAAAATAATGAAAACAGACACTTTCTTCAGGATTTAGACTTCTTTTATATATATTTTAAATATACATGTGCAATACATTAAAATATATAGAGATGTGTGAATATATATATTTACACACACACACACACACACACACATATATATATATATACACACATACATATATGTGTATACATATATATATATAAAATTTCACAGAAGGGTACATATGCACACTCACACGTCTGTACACATACCCCAAAAGGACCCATCTATACGTAAACCAGATGCAGCCCGTATCAGGCCAACTTGGACACAAGGCAAAGCCCTGACTCAGCAGCAGATTGCACATTGCAATTGCATTTGAGTAACCCTTCAGTTTCTTCTACCAAGTGTAAGGCCATTTAGAAATACACTGAGAAGAGCTCTTCTGGGTGTATGGCAGAGCCCAGGGCCCCTCTGGCAGTGCACAATTTGCCTGAGTAAGGACTGCAGGATTGGGATATCAAGGAGCTATGAAGGAGGAGGGACTTGTGTTGTTTTGGGCCCTGAAACTAATAAGCAAACATCCATAGAATAACTTTAGCTCCAGGAACAATGCACTAGTGTCATAGAACCCTTATATATCTCAGCTCTAAGCAAATTTCAGGCATAAGCGGGGAGAAGGGTATGTTGCTACTCATCACCATCCAGCTGGATCCAGCCAGAGAACTGGGCACAGCTTTTAGGAATAGATAAGTCAAAGTTCAACCAGGCAGACTCGTTAAGATTTTTAAAAGTTACTTAAAATGGAAGGATCTGAAAGCAACTTAAGAGGTTACAGGTATTGGTTTGGGTTTATAATGTTCCAAGAAGCCAAACCTTATATATGGCACCATTTGCAGCAATATCATTAACATTATTAATAATCATCATAACATATTTATATATACAAAAATAGAGCAAAGCAATTCTAGAAGAGGAGGCGAAAGTGAAAGCATGGGGCTGTGTCAGTACACTTCAGGAAGATTCAGAACCAACACAAAGTGAGTGGCACATATTTCTATAGCATATAGCCAACAAAGGGATGTGGATGTTCCCTTCTTCCCCCCGTGTATGACTATACATTTCTCCCAACTCGCCGCTCTGCAGTACACATCCATGCACACTTTAAAAGAGATGATCTATAAAGTTTGAGTCTGGAAGTCTTAAACTAAGTTGGAGCACCTTGATTTCAAGCAAGTGCCCTCAATCTCTGAATTCCTTAGTGAATTTTGGATTCACTTACAGAGGGAAACTGGATCTAATTCTTGTGTCTTTAGGTGCCTGCCATCCCCAGTGCAACCTTTTCCCATTGAAGTGGATTCACAACACAGGCTCTTGGTATATTTTTAAAAGAGAAGTCAGTTCTCTGCTTTATATGTCATTCATCTCAGTTTTCCAGCTGCTGAAATTTAGGTTCTCAGGCAATTGCCATCGCAGACAAAGCCAGGAGCGAGCACGACATGTGCAGCAAAAAGTAGGCGAAGATACAGCTTGGTTAGGGATTCCTTGTTTTTGTTTTTGTTTTTGTTTTGTTTTCCACACTGGAGCTTCTACAGGTGACAGAGTCAAAGGTGATGTCCACTGGGGGCAGCCTCAACACCTGATAGTTAATTAGCTACCCACCATGCACTGCATAAAGACCACCACACTAACTTGGCGTGGTTCCAGAAAAATTGAATGACAATGGCTTTCTGTCACTGTTAATAGAGTCCTAAGAGAAAAGTCCCATGACCTAATGTGATGTAGAGTACAGAATACTGAACTAGAAGTCAGAAGACTTTTTTTCCAGT
Source organism: Enhydra lutris kenyoni (assembly GCF_002288905.1). Taxonomy (NCBI): domain Eukaryota; kingdom Metazoa; phylum Chordata; class Mammalia; order Carnivora; family Mustelidae; genus Enhydra; species Enhydra lutris. The sequence goes on along the minus strand of NW_019154180.1, from coordinate 4,633,028 downwards.
CTCACCCTGCTATGAACTCAGTGTGTGGCCTTGGGAAAAATCCCTTCCTATCTCCAGGCCTCAGTTTTCCCATCTGCAAAATAAGGGCATTGAACTAGATTAACAGTTAAGATTCCTTCCAGCTCTAAAGTTTTATGACTTTTTATGTCCGTAATTAAGGCCTGAGCCATGCAGTCTCAGGGCAGTTAGCTTCTAAGAGAGAACAGACCTCTGTAATATCCCTTGCTTTGTTCATTTAGCTATAAAGCACGTCTGCCTTTGGCACTTGGGTCAGACATACAAAGTTATGAGCATCCTGATTTACTATCCTACTCTGCATGCTAGTGGAATCTGTCAGTACTATAAGTTGATTATTGGGAAAGGGAGTAAAACTCCAGCCCATTAAACCAGGAAATGTAAGATTAATTTTTGCCTTGTGTGTTCACAAACAGGTGAGTGTGGTTATGAGTGCACACACACACATGTCAGGATATAGACTATTGCTAGTGATCAGTTCATTACAGTAATCCATTTCCCTTAATAAAATTTAGTAAATAGTATAGCATAGCAAAGTTTGGCGTCAAAGGAAACACCTATGGAAAAACAGCACTTTTGGACGTAGTTGAGAAAGGACAGGTAGAGAGAGACAAAAATAGATCAAACAAGACGGAGAATGGGTCAGTCTGAAAGAGAGAGAGGAAAGGAATAGAAGGAAGGGAGGGAGAAAGAAATGGAATGACAACTAAGAATCAGGCTGGAATGAAGGGGGAAGGAACAAAGAACAAGAGGAAAGAGGGAGAAGACGGAAGAAGGGAAGGGCAGTAAACAGGGAGAAGGGGTTGGATTCCCTGGAATATCGAACACTGTTCCACATGCACCCCTGAAAACCATCTTAGAAGAGAGTTTCCAAAGGCACTGTGGACAGTGGAGGGATGCTCAGAGCCTGCATCAAGAGGCATTATGTTGGGGAGCCCCTAACCCTCCACGTTGGTGGCTCTGTCAGTCCTCCGTGTCCGAATCTCATGCCTATGTATCACCTGAATTTGCCAGGATAGCCACATGGCTAAAATGGCCAGGTGTAAGAAGGTTGAAGAGAAGTGGAATAGATACTGTGAGAAAGAACAAGGCATCCTGCGCCAGGATGTACTCGGCCATTCCCTGACACTGCGGGAGCAAAACTGGTGAGGCCCTAACTTTGGCTGCTTTACTCCTTCTCCCCCTCTCCAGAGATGAGGCCTGCACTTTCCTAATGGGTGCGAGAAGGAGAAAGCTCTGGCTCCGTGTTGTGGGAAGGTCATACGGACTTCTCCTGGGCCTTGGGGAATGGTGCACTACCAGAAGAGATTTTTCTGCACACAGTGTTGGTGTGCCTCTTACAGCGGCAGCCTGGTCGCCGGAGGCTGTCGTAGCCCTGCTGGCACAGACGGAGGCATCCACGGGTAGGCAGGTAGCAGCACAGGCAAGGGAGGAAGAGGGAGATGAGGCTCATGGCTGCCCAGCGGACGAAGCACGAGCTGGGCCCGCAGGAGCAGGGCTCGTCGGCGCAGTTGTCTTCGTCATCGGTGGAGCAGTGGTAGAAGAGGCCCTTAACGCAGCAGAGACAAGTGCCGTAGTCGAGGAGGCTCTCAGCAGAGCAAAGGCAACGCTGGTTGCACAGCCAACAGGAGGGGAGAGGACGAGCCGCTGTGCAGAGGACACATTTGCAGCGCCCACACTCCTCACAAATGAAGAGGTGCTCCCCGGAGTGGCCTGTGGAGTGCTCAGCTTCTCCCTTCAGAGCACTGTCGACCTTTGGGTGGGCCCCTGCTCCGGGCTGGGTTCGGATGATGGACTGGCCCGAAGGTGAGGGCGTGATGCTGGCCAAGAGCCTTTGGTCGGAGGCAGTGGTGCTCTGGGACATGGAGCTGGCAATGCTGGATTGGCTCAGATGCTGAGGCAAGGGTTGCAGTTGGTGGCACTGGCTGAGACTGCGGGGAAGAGCAGGAGGCATGGCGGCCAGGGACCAGTCGGACTTGTGAGTGTGCACTGCAAGGGAGGGGCTGGAGAGGGCCTGCTTACGGGGGGCCGGGGGCCGCTCCACATAATCATTGCTAGCGTGAGTAGAGCGCAGCTGCTCAATCGGGAGGATCTGTTGGAAGTCGTCTGTCACGGCGGCATCCATTTTCCTTTGATTCTTGACTTCTGAGTGGTTTGGGGTCAGAGTGGCACTTGTGGTGATAAATAGCCCTTCTAGTTACATGGACCTTAGGGCACATCAGAAAATCCTAGGAGAGAGGAGACAGACACAATACATGAGAAGACACAGGAGGACCACTTTGCAGGGAACTACCAAAGCTCAGGCCCTAACTCTACCACGACCTTCAATCACTTTAGGGTTAGGGTTAGGGTTAGGGTTACACCTCTGTTCTGTAGTTGACCTCACCGACTTCTGTACAGGCAAATCTGCTCAACGCATCCGGACTATAAAGCTCTCTGGGAGCAAAGCTCACATCATTGATTCCTTTTGTATTTCGTCACACGACCAGGGTCACAGGAGCAGCTAGACCATTCAGATGTGTGCTAATGGAGAAATCTAGGCCCTGAGCCTCTGAATTCTAATAAAACTGGAAGCTAATTTCAAATGCAAAGGCTACATCCTGTAGTAATGCTAATGTAAAACAAAAAGAAAAATCCTCAAAAGTCTTCCATGAGAAGTTGCATGTGTATATGTATGAGACATTTATACACATGTACATATATATGTTTTTGATTGATGGGATCTAGGTATACATATTCTCCTTTCAGTAAAATTTCTGATAAGCATAAGTGACTACAAGCAGGCAGGATGCAGTAACGGCAGTGATATGGCAGAGAAACCGAGAGCGAAAATCAGGCTATTTGTAGAATAACAGGAAAAAACCACCCCACGGTGTATGGAAGCCAAGACTAATCACCCTGCAGTTCTCCTCACCTTTAGTCTGCTTTAACTCCTTGAGGAGATAACCCTTTCTAAGCGGTAGTGCAGCTCCAGAATCAAACACTAGGGATGGGAGAACAATGTAAGATGATCCCTGAATTATTTGAAATGTCACCTGTAACAGTACCTATTTATTTATTTATTTATTTATTTATTTTAAAGATTTTATTTATTTGACAGAGATCACAAGCAGGCACAGAGGAAGGCAGAAAAAGAGGGGGAAGCAGGCTCCCTGCAGAGCAGAGAGCCCGATGCGATGCGGGGCTCCATCCCAGGACCCTGGGATCATGACCTGAGCTGAAGGCAGAGGCTTTAACCCACTGAGCCACTCAGACGCCCCTAACAGTACCTATTTAAACCAAGTTGAATATCTAGAAAGCACCTACTTGTGTCTCCACGGTACCACAATCAGGAAGAGTTGGGTGGTCATTCCCTGAAGGATTTGATGGAGCTTAAAACTGATAATGGTGACTATGAGGAAAATATGGTACAAACAGTAGATCACTGTACCACACCTGGAAGACTGACTGGCCAAAAAGGTATACACAAGAAAACCTAAGCACAAATCCAAGAGTCATCCTGGAGGCATTAGGACCTAGGAAACACTAGCATGAATAAAGCATATATTTGAAATCCATCATATTTCAGGCCTCCTCAAAATAGATCGATTACTCACACTACTGTATGGAATGCAAAGCTTGAATGAGTAATAGAAATGAACAAGTGAAAGAGGATAGTGCTTGATTAGGTTTCCATAAGCAAGCAAACATGACACCGAAATGTGCCCAGAGCTCAATAACAGGAAAGAGAAGGGTGCAGCTCACAAAGGACTCAGTGGCTAATAATATGACTAGCCTCATTGCCTTTTGAGGCTATATCCCCATGTAAACCTGTTTAGTTGAATTTACATCTGTTCGTTTTTTAAAAGATTTAATTTGGTTAAAAATAACTTTTCTGGCACATCACAGAAAAGAACCAGTCTGACTATAATTTCACTTTTTAGCTAGTTGTTTTGGTGTTATTTAATGAAGCACAGGGGAATGCAAATAAACACTATGGACATTCTAGCACTCAAATATCTATGAAACTTTTGTCAAATCACTTGCTTTGTTTGGGCCTCAATTTTACTATCTATATAATTATAGGGGTAAACTAGGTGATTTTGAAGGACTCTGCCCCATTATGGTCTTTAGTTCTATAACTACACAATTTGACAAAAATTTCTCTTCATCTACACCTTCTATATCTTCAATCCTTGAGGGTAAATTAAGGAACATGCCCTTTTTCATTTCAGCATTCAAAAGCAAAATTTATGTCTCTTTTTTAAAAAAATATTTTATTTATTTATTTGACAGAGAGAGAGAGAGAGAGAGCAAGAGAGGGAACACAAGCAGGGGGAGGGGCAGAAGGAAAAGCAGGCTTCCCACTGAGCAGGAAGCCTGATATGTGGGGTTCAATCCCAGGACCCTGGGATCATGATCTGAGCTGAAGGCAGCCGCTTAAAAACTAAGCCACTCTGGCACCCCATGTCTTTTTAATTTACTTGGACTCACAGCCCCCTGAAACCTTCTATATCTACCTTTACTGAACTTAGTTGAGATTCATGGAATCTCATGGAATTCATGGAAAGGAAAAAGTAGTTTTCATTGGAACACCTAAATAAACAAAGACACGGGACATCTGGGTGGCTCAGTTAGTTAAGGGTCTGCCTTTGGCTCAGGTCAGGATCCCAGGGAGCCCCGCAAGAGCCCCCCACGGGGGCTCCTTGCTAAGTGGGGAGCCTGCTTCTCCTCTGCCTGCCACTCCCCCTGCTTATGCTCAATCTCTCTGACAAATAAATAAGTAAAATCTTAAAAAAAATAAACAAAGACACATTGTTCAGCTCACTTGAAGAGTATGGCATGTGGAAACTTTGCATCAGGAAGAGTCTTTTGGCAAATTTATAAGAAATAGTAGATTTATTGCACATTGATTAGATAAAGAATGCATGGGGCCCTTTGTGTCCTTTATAAGAACAGTAACAAACACACTGGAAGCATTTTAGACTCATTGATTTCCCAAAGGAAATTAGACTCAAAACATATTGGAAATTCTAAGAATCAATAACTCAAAGGAAGGCGTACAAGGTCTCAAAGTTACAAAAGATAATCCTCTGGGATTCCAAAGATATCACTAGGTATCTCAGGGACATGCCCAGAAGGTTGAAAAGCTAAGCTTGGAGGAATCTAGGTCATAATAGAAATGACTCAGAACCATGTTCAAAGGGGATCCTGTCTTGGCAGCAGAAGGGTATATGGTGCTTAAGTTGAGAAGGTGTATCTGGATATTGATTAGATTGCTGTAAGACTGAAAAGTTGCATTGCTGGTTGGATAATTAAAAGAAACTTTGGGCATTGGTCTGGGATGATGAGGTACTATCGCCTTGTTTACAAGAGGCTTAACAGAATGAACTCCTGCCCTACCAAATCTTTTATCAGAATGGACTGTGGAAAATCTGCAATATAGGCGGAAGGAGGACCTGGGCAAAATTAGAATAAAACAGGACTGAATGACAATAAAATGTTTGCTGATTTGATCCGGCTAACAGGAAGAACCCAAATAGATACCATAGGGGAGGGGGGACTGAGAAGCAAATAGGCAAGAGAGACTGTTACAGCACATAGATTAGATGAAAAACTATGACTGCATGCATGTTTATGATTCAGAAATCCTCCTGCTAAAGGGCAATTCATTGTGAGCAAAACCAGTTAAGAAACTGTGCTGTTGGTCAGTTCCATATTCTATTAAATGAGAGAGAGAATAAGCATATCACATATTATTAAATAGGAGCCAAGGTGATTACAAGTCTTGGCTGCACATTGGTGGGATCTAGTGATTTCTGTCACGTAGTGCCTCTGCAGTAATGAATGATGCATTGTAAACCCACTCCCATCTCAGTCCCTCTGGCCAGGTGCTCAGAGCTTTCTCAACAGTTTTCCTGTAGCCCTGAAATTTTCTGTTCAATCTAAACAGAAATTTCTTTTCTTATGCCAACTTAGGGACTAGAGAGCTAAACCTATTCAAGAAATTCTGTTTGTTAATGAAAGGAAAATGTATTTACTCCCTGGAACCCAAAATCTGCCATGTTGAAACCAAAGTTGAAAACTTCCCTAATCTAAAGTTCTACTATGCTAACAGCCTTAGACAGTTCTGATTTTTCTGGTAAATCCTTTCTGATACAATATGACTCAACCTCAATTTCAAAGAAGAGGAGGGCAGAGAAGGAGAGCTTGGCTCCTGTTTTATCCCACTCCCATGGGTTCAATGCTGTTTTGTACCTTACTGTGTAACAGCTCTGGGGTGTGTTACTTTTTTCTGTGCTCTGCTGTTACATACACTCCTTCTCAGAATAACTGAAAGCAAACATAGGGGGAATTTCTGCTATGGCTTTATATGTTTTCTTAGTTCTACTGTTCCAAAGTCTGCTCTCCAAAAATCCCTCTCTGTGCAAAAGCATTTGCATCTCTATCAAAGCACTTCCCCCTTACAAATACCAAGTTGTATATAGTTTACATTACTAACCTCTCAGCCACTGACTGGGCCTCCCTCCTACCACATACATCTTGCTGGAGCTGCCAGGTTCTCACCACATTTAACTCTTAACTTGTCACTTTGCTACCCTAGCTCTATTCATTACTTAATAGTTTCATTAAGACTCAAACTAGAGAGTCTAGCAGTTTAAAGACCTTGCATTTTTAAAGATGTAGGTGTTTTAGTGATGAGCAATACAGGGAAAATTGTAATATTGAATGAATTCACATACTTCTAATCCTGAAGAAAATGCTAGTTGTTCACTTAAGAAGTAGGGATTTTCTTTAAACCCCATAACCTTTTACAAGATACGTGAAATTTAAGTTCCAGTCTTAACTGCTTTGTTGTGTGACTGTGGGCAAACGAATTCTATCCCAAGCCTCAGTTTATCTGCAAAATGAGAGGCATGAAAAGGGGGCTTTTAAGGCCCCTTCTTGTTTTGATGCTCTACATTTTTTATACTGAGTTTGTTGGTTGTATTTCTCTGTCTCAAAAAGTCTTTCATGAAGAATTAGTCTCCTTCCTTCAAGTTTTTTCATTCCTCACTACCCAACTCCTCTACCCTGAGTAAAAACCTTCTAAATCCAAGTCACTCAGATCACTATCTAGATTGTTTCACAGCTAGAGAAACCTAAAAACAGAACACAAAGAAACCAAAATGCATAGAATAAAGTCTTAGTAAATGTTTATTTAGAGGTACAGGGAACAAGACTAATACTCCCTTATGGATAAAATGCTAGTCAGTACCTTATTGGTTATGTATATATGCAGCTGACTTGTTGGGAACATGATTTAACACCTGGTATATCCAAATTCATGTCATAGCACATTGTGTTACAATGAGGTTTTAATGTACCCAAAAAAGCAACAATAGTTTGCATTTCAAAATAGATTTTCTGTTTAAGAGTTGGAGGTCTGTTTTCTGTTCATCCAACTTGGTTTGCGGCACGCAGAGGTGAATGCTAATTATACTTGGCTAGAGGAATGGAAGGAGTGTAAAGCACTGTACTAGGTCCTATCAAATGCCTATTGGCTAACTGGACATGGTCACAGGTTCTCACTTTCAACAAAATTTCCCTATGCCACACGGAGACATGTGCACACACACCCAGGCATGGATCCAGAGATTTCTAAATCATTGCTCTGACTCAATGTAAGTAGGGGGTTATGCCGTGTCAGCTTGCGCCATTTCTACCCAGGGCAAGGTGATGTGATGAAATCTGAACGATGCACAGCCCAGACTTGTGAGCCAATAGCAGAGTAGCCCCACGCTGACAGGATGCCCGCTGGGCAGCCAGACTGGCCTCAGCACGGGCTCTCCCTACGTCCTCAGCTTGGGTGGTTAGGCTACGCTATAAGGGGCTTAGGCACGAACCAAAATGCATTTAAAGGTCAACAGGCTAAAAATTAAATTGACATTTGGCTACGAAAGGGTTATTTTGAAGTTCCATTTTGATTTACAAATTTCTAATACGGAAAATTTTTTGCAAAAGCTGATTCATTAAAATGTCATTTAAATGGTTTTCATTTTATTTTACCCATGCGTTTGCTCTTGTACGCGTGCACACACGCGCGCGCGCACACACACGAACGCGCGCGCGCGCGGACACACACACACACACACACACACACACACACACACACACACACAGGATGGCTGGAATGAATGGCAATATATGCATTGCACAGAAAGAATTCTAGGGTCTTTAAGAGCTAATCTCTATGGCTTACCTTGAGGAAAGGGTTTATCCATGCTGAGGAAAGCAGAAGAACTAATGCCCCATTTGGCTCAAAAGACCTCTTCTTCTCCTGAGTCTTTAGGTTTCTCCACCTCTCTTCGGAAAGTCTGAATGAAAACTCCTTCACTGGCAGTGGAGCCAGAAACAGATAGTTCTGTGTCGGTCTTTCTGACACAGCAGAGAAAACGAAGAAAAAAGAAAGAAAGAAAGAAAGAAAAAGAAAAAAAAAAAAAAAAACGGTGGTGTGGGGTGGGGGGTGGGGAGGAGAGTCAGACCTGTAGTGGCAGATACTTTGTATAGATTTTACATGGAGATCTCAATCTTGATGCACGTATTCCCCAAAGAAAGCTCAGCGGGGTAAGTTGTTCATCTCCTCCTCCTCTTTCTCCTCCTCCTCCTCTTCTTTCTCCTCCTCCTCCTCTTCTTTCTCCTCCTCCTTCTTCTATTTCTCCTCCCCCTCCTCCTCCGCCTCTTTTCTCCTCCCCTTCTCCTCCTCCTCCTCTTTCTTTTCCCCCTCCTCCTTCAGCGTTTTCCTTCCCCTCCTCTTCCCTCCCCCTTCCCTCCCCCCCTTCTTCCTTCTTTACCTCCTCCCCCTCTTTCTCTTTTGCCTCCGCCTCCGCCTCCGCCTCCGCCTCTGTCTCCTCCAATGTGACGGATGAACCGAAGCAGCAGAAACTGCAGTTGTAGACACAGGGTATCTCAACAGAGCAATAGATACCGCTAGTGTGTGATTATTTATACGGCTCAGGGTGTGCTGGTATATAATCTGCAGAGACGGGGGGAGGGGAGTGAGACTGCAGTGTGTTCAGCTCAGCTAGCCGGCTGTTTTGTGAATGTAGGTGATTTCTGAAGGTCTTGTGAATGGATTATAGGGGAGGATGGGAGGAAAGGGATTTATTGCTCCTTGTTATAATTTCTTTCTCTCCCTCTCTCTGTGTCGTTGGCTTTCCCGGAGCCGTAGCTCTTAATGCTTAGCTAAGTGGCGTCATCCAGCTGAAATTGAATCGACCCATTAGAACTCCCCATAGGAATCTCTGTATCCGGTCCCTGGGTAATGACTGAAACAAAATTTAAAGGGGAATAGGGGGTGGGGTGGAAAGTAACGATTTTAAGGAGGCCTCATTTAAATATCTCTGCCGAGTGATTGCAGCTTCTATCAGACAGAGCTTCTCCTTTGTTTAAGGGTTTCTCCCACCTCTTACCCACATTCATTCCCACTAACCCTAATAATGATTATCCATCCATCATCCGCTGGGAAACCATTACCCACCTTACTTTCCCTTCCTGCCTTTAGTATGCCATATAGTCAACAACAACAAAAATGTTGTGCCTTCTTTTGCGCTGGATATTGTGGATTCAATAAGGAAGACAAAATCCCTGCCTTCATGCAGCCCCCTTAGGGCTGCCAGTCTTCTGAAAATAAAGCAGATTTGGACAATTTCTCTTAAAGTGAAGGACAAAGTTTTCTGTAAATTATCCTCAGTCCACTATTTAATTCAGTAGGAACGGGTCTTTGTTTTGGGCATTGAGACAGAAGCACTTGGTTGAAAACAAGCCTCACATTTAAAATAAAAGAGATCTGATTTCAAGTCCTGCTTCAATGGACAAGTAGCAGGAGCTTGATCATCAACATTCTTAGGATGCCTTGCTCACCCCATCTATAAAATTGAGATGGTAAATGGTGACAGTTCAGAGTAAAACAAACCTGTGTGAGTCATGAACCTGAGATCCTTAATCTTACTCTAACTCCTTGTGTGACCTTTGCAATTTACTTTCCCTCTAGTGTCTCAATTTCTACATTTACATGAAAAGATCTGATAATTGCTGGTAATTGCTAAGGTCCCTTCTAGCTCTGACATTCTGTTATTTACACCCTCTCAGGAGGATTAAGAAAACAGAAGAAAGTATGGGATTAAAAATATACATGCTTGTGTGGGTCTACATACTCATATGTCTATGTGTGTGTCAAAGGTTCTCCAAACTCTTTTGTTGATATGTAGGTATGTATAGTGTATACACACACACACACAGACACACACACACTCACACATATACGTGTGTGTGCGTGTGTGTGTGCATATAATTTCTAAGCAAATCCAGATCTCTTCCTAATCAGAATTTCTAGAGCCAAGAGATTTGCCTATGTAAATTTTTCTCTTTCATGGCTTAAACATTTTCTTTACTCTTAATATTGACTTGAGGTTATCAAGATCATGAAAAACATTAATCTGTAGTTTCATCAGCAGAAGAGGATAGATTTACTGATAAATTCATTCACCCATTTTTTCAACGGGTATTTATTGCACATCAACTATGTGCCAACTACTGTACTAGCTAGATTTGGGTCAAACAGATCAGGGTTCAAATTTTTGCTCCTAAATTTATGAGCTATCTGACTTTAGGCATGTCACTTTACCTCTCTGAACCTGTTTCCTCCATTCATCTATAAAATGGAAGTAACAATAGTCCCCACATCACAGGATTGTGCTATTTCCTATCAACTGAATAAGGTCTTGCATTTGAAAGGTTTATCATGTGTCTGGCATATAGTAAGTGCTCAATGAAGAGTAAATATGAAAATTAAGAAATTGTTCTCACCCTAATGAAGCCCACAGGAAAGGCAGGAGATGATTTCAATGATTGAAATCCTTTTATTACTTTAAGCTGCAGTTTTAAATTTAAGCAGATATATGCCAAATATATCTTTCTTAAATGTGACTTATTTTCATACTTTATTCCTTTGTTCAAAAACTTATTTCTAATTCCTACAGCATTAAGTTTAAATTGCTTTGCTTGTCAATCAAGTTATTCTCTGACTCTATACATTCAATCACTTCTCAACATATCTTTTAACATAAGAAAAGTTGAATGTTTCACTCTTCTAAAATACCAGCGTACATGGCTGCCAATCCAGCTTTCCATATGTATCCTTCACATGATTGTATATATTTATTCATTTTCTATATCAGGGTCCTAATTCCTCTGTGAATACTTCCCTGACTCTAAGGCTCCTTTCTGTTCTAAAGCTCTATGATAGTTTTTACTAATACCCTAACTTAATTCTACATTTGTAACTCCTATAACACTTTCATTTATGTCCTGTCCTGGTTATTCAGTAGACTTTGTTAAATACTTAACCTTTTTCTCAAAATCTTTTTGACTTAGCTGTCATATCAGAAATGATTTGGAGGCACCTGGGTGGCTCAGTGGGTTAAAGCCTCTGCCTTCGGCTCAGGTCATGATCCCAGGGTCCTGGGATAGAGCCCCACATCGGGCTCTCTGCTCAGCCGGGAGCCTGCTTCCTCCTCTCTCTCTCTGCCTGCCTCTCTGCCTACTTGTGAAATCTATCTGTCAAATAAATAAATAAAATCTTTTAAAAAATGATTTGGACAACCAGTTGTTGTAAGTATGGAAGAGTGTATTTAATTAATCATAAAACTATAACTTAGAGATTTCTAAAACATAGTAGTAAGGAAGATATTTGGAGGGCAGAGTGATTTATCTGGTATTCTTCAAGGTTACTTATTTTTTGAAATTAATGACTTTTAGATGTAGGTGTGTTGATCTGTGCTAAGACAGTATGTCCAAATTCAGCTGGATTTGAGTTAATGTCAACAAGGTATCTATAAAGAGAAAAAAGCCATTGGACTGGGAGACAGGAGGACCTGTGTTTGCTTCTAGGCCAACACTTTCACTAACTAGTTGTATGATTTTAGACAATCCAATGAATATGTCTCAATGTGTTTCCTGAAAAGCACACCATTAACTAAAGAGCTAAGAAAGCATGTTTCTGGAAATATACTGATTCTAACAAGTTTGTAAATCAGGTTGTCAGATATCACATAGTGAATTTTGTAATGTCTCGACACCAATTTCTGTATATAATTGTACTATCCCAATACCTTTTCAAAAATCATGAAACTGCAAATAATCTTTCAGAAACACAACAGCTTAAAGCACAAATAAAAATATTTATGTTGATTACCAAGAGTCAGTTATTTATTCATTTAATAGGCAATAATTGAGTGACCAAGTGTGCCAGGCCCTGGGGATACAGCAGGGGAGACAAATATGTTGTGTTATATCTACCTTCAAAGAGATCACTGTCTAGAGTGGGAGACAGATAATTATAATTAAGGGTGATAAAGAAAAGGAAAGATACCTAAACAGTACATAATGACCTGGAATATTCAGGGATATCAAGTAATTTGGAAAAGTTAGAGCAAAAATCCTTGAAGAGATTTACAGATGAGAGGGTTCTCTGGTGTAGTGATCAAGAGTGTAAACTCTGAAATGAGTCAACCTGAGTTGAATTCCAGATCAGCCACTTGCCAGCTATATATCCTTGGCCAAGTTACTTAATCTCTTTGGGCCTTGTTTTCTTATTTGTAAAATCAGTACAACTTACAAATATACTTCATAGGGTTGTTGTGAGAATTATAATGCGTTAAAACATGTGAAATGCTTAGAACAGTATCTGGCACAGAACAAACATCTTTCCCTACCCACTTGAGTGTCAACTCCACAAGAGTAAGAAATTTAATTGTTGAATAATCAGAACTTAGTGAGTGACCCATAGAAGGCACTGTTGAATGAATGATCAAATTAACCTAATTATCATTTTTTATGGGTATCATCCTAAGAGATGAGAAGTTTGAATAATCTCAGTTATTTTCGTTGGTGCCTTAATATAGGCTCACAGTATAATAATATAGTAATAAATTAATATATAGAATAAGTTAATTCTATGTTATTAATATAGATACTAGGTTATATATGCTATTAATTAATATATAATTAGTCAATGAATCCCTGGTCTCAAGGGGTTCATAATTTAGTAGGAAAGGTAGCAAACAGACAAGTATAATAAAGGATAGGTGTTATGTAAGGGAGCAGAGAGGAAATACACCTAATCCAATATTGAGGGTGTTATTGAATGCTTCCTGGAAAAAGTGATATTTAAATATAAAATTGAAGGATGGGAAGGACATTAGAGCCAGAGGGAATACCATGTGCAAAAAGCAAGAGGTAAGAGAGGGGATGACAGAATGAAGTGCAAAAAGAACCATCACTGAATTTCCCAAATTTAGCATAATGCCTGGCACAGAGTAGATGCTCAGAAAATATTTGATAAATAAAAGGACGAATGAAAACAATTACAAGCAGTTATAACAGAACTAATGAAGATACAAAGATGTGAAAACAATATGTTTTATAAACCATTCTAAGAGGGTCCCCTATAGTCATAGTCTGAACAAATTAGGAGCAGAAATTTTCTCTAGAAGGCATGGCCCATGTATTTTCTTCATATTCCTAGAATGTACTGAGCTTATTTAGGTTTCTTACTTAGGTTTTACTAAATTGTAGCAAGTAGAAATAGATTATACATAAAGAAACAATTTTGTATGATGGTCCAATACAGTGTCTAAAATAATCATTATCAGAATCTTCATCCATAAATCCAATAAAATATCAATTTCTCTCACTTATAACTATAACCCATACTCTCTTAGTTTGTCTACATAAAACACGTATTCTACACAAATTCTGAAACTCTTTCCTCATTCTGTTTTTCCCAGACTGCAGCTAAATCCATTTGAGAGCTTGTAAGTTCCTACATAAGGCCAGTTTTATCCATACCCTACTGAAATCAAGAGGAACTCTTTATAAATGCCAGACGAAAAGCTGACCTATGGTCATCCTGATTCAGCAGTGATGATGCCAGAAGTAAACAATGCCAAGGAAATACAGATTCTTAACCGAAAAGCCTATAGGGATGGTGATAATTATTTTTCCCCATTGAAGCTGGAAAACAAATATAGGAGCAATATGACCAATAATGAGAGAATGGTATAGAAAAATTAGAGACAAAAAAAATAATGTGGGAGAGCATAGAGGGGTAGGAGGTAGGTACAAAGTTGTTCTGTGGAAAGAAAACTAAGTCCCTCTGACTAAGAGTAAGGAAATGTAAATTTTAGTTTCTTAGCCTTTGCAGTTTTGGCAGGTCATTTTTCATCTATAGGCCCATTTTTTCTCATCTGTAACATAGTAAGTTTCAATGTAATTCAGTAAAACAAACATATACTGAGCACCTACTTAATGTCAAGGAATATACTAGATGTGAAAGATAGAGAGATGAATACATACTGGTTGAATGAGTAAATGAGTGATCTTAGCCTCTCATTACTCACAGTCTGATAGAATAAATGGACATGTAAACATATAAACTACAACACAACCTGTCACTAAATCAGATGAGAGATAATTGTGGCCTGACTCAAGGTAGGGCAGTGTGGATGAAGAAAAGTGGATGATATGCAGACTATAGAATAAAGATTAAGTGACTTATTAGATGTGAGCTATTAATCATGCCATATACTGAAATATGGAAGGAACATTAAAAAATTAGGTTTGAGAATGTTGGGTTTGAGGTCCCCGTGTAGTACCTAAATGGTAATCCAGGCAAAATTATACATGGATTTTGACTTTATAAGAAGATATAGATCAGTTTGATACTAATTTTAGGATTTTTTGTACCACCTCTGTGAAAAATGTTGGTGGTATTTTAGTAGGTATTGCATTAAATGCATAGATTGCTTTGAGGTAATATAAACATTTTAACAGTATTTGTTCTTCCAATCCATGGGCATGGAATGTTTTTCCATTTCTTTGTGTCATCTTCAGTTTCTTTCATGAGTGTTCTATAGTTTTCAGAGTACAGATCTTTAGGTTTATTCCTAGGTATCCTATGGTTTGGGGTGCAATTGTAAATGGGATCAATTCCTTGATTTCTCTTTCTGCTGTTTCATGATTGATGTATAGAAATGCAACAGATTTCTGCACATTAATTGTGTATCCTGCAGCTTTACTAATTTGTGCATCAGTTTTGGCAGTTTTTTGGAGGAGTTTTTTGGTTTTCTACATAGAGCATCATGTTGTCTGCAAAGAGTGGAAGTTTGAATTCTTCCTTGCCAATTCAAATGACTTTTATTTCTTTTTGTTGTCTGATTGCTGTGACTAGGACTTCTAGTATTATGTTAAATAACAGTGGTCAGAATGGACATCCCTGTCTTGTTCCTAACAGTAGAGGAAAAGCTCTTAGTTTTTCCCATTGATGATGCTATTAGCTGTGAGGTTTTCATATATGGCCTTTATGATGTTCACATATGTTTCTTCTACCTCTACTTTGTTGTGGGTTTTTAATAAAAGATGGATGTTGTAAATGGCTATCAGACACATGAAAAAATGTTCATCATCACTAGCCATCAGGGAGATTCAAATCAAAACCACATTGAGATACCACCTTACACCAGTTAGAATGGCCAAAATTAGCAAGACAGGAAACAACATGTGTTGGAGGGGATGTGGAGAAAGGGGAATCCTCTTACACTGTTGGTGGGAATGCAAGTTGGTGCAGCCACTTTGGAGAACTGTGTGGAGATTCCTCAAGAAATTAAAAATAGAGCTTCCCTATGACCCTGCAATTGCACTACTGGGTATTTACCCCAAA
Source organism: Enhydra lutris kenyoni (assembly GCF_002288905.1). Taxonomy (NCBI): domain Eukaryota; kingdom Metazoa; phylum Chordata; class Mammalia; order Carnivora; family Mustelidae; genus Enhydra; species Enhydra lutris. Next base: position 4,617,274 of record NW_019154180.1, on the reverse strand, counting down.
GAGACAGATGTAGTGAAAAGAAGAGCCATCTGTACCCCAGTGTTCATAGCAGTAATGGCCACGGTCGCCAAACTGTGGAAAGAACCAAGATGCCCTTCAACGGACAAATGGATAAGGAAGATGTGGTCCATATACACTATGGAGTATGATGCCTCCATCAGAAAGGATGAATACCCAACTTTTGTAGCAACATGGACGGGACTGGAAGAGATTATGCTGGTGAAATAAGTCAAGCAGAGAGAGTCAATCATCATATGGTTTCACTTATTTGTGGAGCATAACAAATAGCATGGAGGACAAGGGGAGATGGAGAGGAGAAGGGAGTTGAAGGAAATTGGAAGGGGAGGTGAACCATGAGAGACTATGGACTCTGAAAAACAATCTGAGGGTTTTGAAGGGGCTGGGGGTGGGAGGTTGGGGGAACCAGGTGGTGGGTATTGGAGAGGGCACGGATTGCATGGAGCACTGGGTGTGGTGCAAAAACAATGAATACTGTTACGGTGAAAATAAATAAAAATTTTTTTTTAAATGGATGTTGTACTTTGTCAAATGCTTTCTCTGCATCTATTAAGGGGATCATATGGTTCTTATCCTTTATTTTGCTAATGTGGTATGTCATGTTGATTGATTTGTGAATATTGTACCACCCTTGCAACCCAGAAATAAACCTCACTTGAACGTGATGAATGATTCTTTTGACATACAGTTGTATTCAATTTGCTAGTATTTTGTTGAGAATTTTTGCATCCATGTTCATCAGGGATATTGGACTGTAGTTCTCTTCTATTATTGGAATCTTTGTTTAGTTTCAGAATCAAGGTAATGCTGGCCTCCTAGAATGAGTTTGAAAGTTTTTCTTTCATTTCTATTATTTCATTTCTTTAAGAATAGGTACTAACTCTTTAACTATCTGGTAGAATTCTCCTGGGAAGCCATCTGGCCCTGGACTTTTCTTTGTTGGGAAATTTTTTATTATGGATGCAATTTCTTTTTTTTTTTTTAACTATTGTGTTATGTTAGTCAGCATATAGTACATCATTAGTTTTTGTTGTAGTGTTCCATGATTCATTGTTTGTGTATAACACCCAGTGCTCCATGCAATATGTGCCCTCCTTAATACCCACCACCAGGTCACCCATCCCCCCACCCCCTGCCCTCTAAAACCCTCCATTTGTTTCCCAGAGTCCATAGTCTCTCATGGTTCATCTCTCACTCTGATTTCTTCCCCTTCATTTTCCCCTTCCTTCTCCTAACATCCTCCATGCTATTCCTTATGTTCCACAAATAAGTGAAACCATGTGATAATTGACTTTCTCTGTTTGACTTATTTCACTTAACATTATTACGGATTCAGTTTCTTTGTTGGTTATTGATTGGTCTTTCAAGTTTTCTATTTCTTCCTGTTTCAGTTTTTCCAGTTAATATATTTCTAGGAATTTATCCATTTCTTCCAAGTTGTCCAGTTTGTTGGCATATATTTTTTCATAATACTCTCTCATAATTGTTTGTATTTTTGTGGTTTTAGTTACTGTTTCTCTTCTCTCATTTGTGATTTTATTTATCTAGCTCCTTTCCTTTTGATAAGCCTGGCTAAGAGTTTATAAATTTTATTAATTTTTTCTAAGAACCAGCTCCTGGTTTTGTTGACCTCTGAATAGACAGAGCAATCTTGAAAAAGAGAATGAAATCTGGGGGCATCACAGTTCTGGGCTTCAGGTTACATTACAAAGCTGTAGTGATCAAGACAGTATGGTATTGGCACAAAAACAATTACATAGATCAATAGAACAGAATAGAGAGCCTCAATTCTATGGTCAACTAATCTTCGACAAAGCAGGAAAGAATGTCCGATGGAAAAAAGACAATCTCTTCAACAAATGGTGTGGGAGAAACTGGGCAGCCACATGCAAAAGAGTGAAACTGGACCATTTTCTTATGCCACACACAAAAATAAACTAAAAGTGGATGAAAATCTAAACACGAAACAGGAAGCCATAAAATTCCTAGAGAAGAACAAAGGCAGCCAACATCTTTGACAGCGGCTGTAGCAACTTCTTACTAGATATATCTTCTGAGGCAAGTGAAACGAAAGCAAAAATAAACTATTGGGACTTCATCAAGATAAAAAGCTTCTGGGGGTGCCTGGGTGGCTCAGTGGGTTAAGGCCTCTGCCTTCGGCTCAGGTCATGGTCCCGGGGTCCTGGGATCGAGCCCTGCATCAGGCTCTATGCGAAGCGGGGAGCCTGCTTCCCCCTCTCTCTCTGCCTGCCTCTGTGCCTACTTGTGATCTCTGTCAAATAAATACATAAAATCTTTTTTAAAAAAAGATAAAAAGCTTCTGCACAGTGAAGGACACAATCAACAAAAGTAAAAGGCAATCTACAGAATGGGAGAAGATATTTGTAAATGACATATGTAATAAAGGGTTGGTATCCAAAATATAAAGAACTTACACAATTCAACACCCAAAAAACAACTAATCCAGTTAAAAAATGGTCAGAAGACATGAATAGACCTTTTTCCAAAGAAGACATCCAGATGGCTAACACAGACACATGGAAAGATATTCAATATCACTCATCATCAGAGAAATACAAATCAAAACCACTATCAGTTATCATCTCACACCTGTCAGAATAGCTCAAATCAGTAACAGAGGAAACAAGAGATGTTGGAAAAGATGTGGAGAAAAAGGAATCCTCTTGCACTGTTGATGGGAATGCAAACTGGTGCAGCCACTCTGGAAAACAGTATGGAGGTTCCTCAAAAAGTTAAAAGTAGAAGTACCCTACAGTCCAGCAACTGCACTACCAGTTATTTACCCAAATGATACAAAAATACAGATTCAAAGAGGTACATGCACCCTGGTGTTTATAGCAGCATTATCAACAATAGCCAAATTAAAGAAAGAGCCCATATGTCCATTGACCAATGAATGGACAAAGAAGATATATATATATATATATATATATATATATATATAAACTAATCTTCACAAAAGCAGGAAAGAATAAAAGAATATCCAATGGAAAAAAGTTTCTTCAACAAGTGGTGGTGGAAAACTAGACAGCCACATGCAAAAGAATGAAACTGGACAACTTGCTTATACCACACACAAAAATAAACTAAAAATGGATGAAAAGCAATGGAATGGAGTAATATTGAGCCGTAAAGAAGATGAAAAAATGCCATTTGCAACAATGTGTATAGAGTTGAATGTATTACGCTAAGTGAAATAAGTCAGTCAGAAAAAGACAAATATCATATGATTTCACTTATATATGGAATTTAAGAAATGTAACATGAACATGGGGAGGAAAAGAGGCAAACCATAAAATAGACTCTTAACTATGGAGAATAAATTGAGGGTTGCTGGAGGGGAAGTGGGTGGGGGGATGGGTTAAATGGGTGACGGGGATTAAAGAGGACACTTGTTGACTAGCACCAGGTGTTGTCTGTAAGTGATGAATCAATAAATCCTACACCAGAAATTAACATTACACTGTATGTTAACTATCTAGAATTTAAATAAAAACTTGAAAAGAGAAGATATGGATCAGAAATGGCAATATGGGCACCAGTAGTACACAAATTTAAGTCATGTGAATGGATGAGCCTAGTAGGAGAGTGTGTGGAAGAGTGACAGAAAGGAAGCCAAACTTTGGAGATCATACATATTTAAGGGACTGGCATGAAAGAAGTCCATCAAATAGACTGATATGGGATGGTCAGAAATATGGCAGGAGAATCATGACAGTGTGATGCCTGGAAGCCAGGGAAGTAAAATGTTTGAAGTTGAGTGATCAACTATCAATTCCAACAGAGTGGTCAAATGAGATATATAAAGTATCTGCTGGTTTGGCATTGTGGAGATTACTAGTAAATTTTGTGAAGGTGCATGTATCTTTCAAGCAGTGGTTCTTAACCATGACTGCACATCAGTATGATATGTGGAACTTTATCAAGCTACATATTCCTAAGTCTCACCTCCAGAGATCTTATTCAAAAGATCTTGGGTGAGACCAACAAATCTGTGTTTTCAAAAACTCCCACATGGTCCTTGAATATACTATGTTTTCCCTTACCTCTAGACCATTACAAACACTATTATCCTTGCTTGCAGTGATGGAAACTCCCAAATATGATCCAGACCTCCTAGATGAACTCTAGACCCAGATATCTAACAGTTTATCAGAAATCTCCACCCATCATCTTTCTTTATCCAATAAACTTGATATAGTAGGGTGGCCACTATTTGATGTATGGTAGTCATGGAAAGTCTCTCTCATTAGATGGCATTAGATAAGTCTCAAAAAAAGTGAGAGAAAAAGCCATTTAGCTATATGGGCACAGCATCTCCCACATGGAGGGTAGAGTAATGCAAATCCCAAAGCCAGAATGTTCTTGGAATGTTCTAGGAAGAGCAAGAAGGTCAACATGCCTAGACTGAAAGAAATGAGGGGATACTGGTAGCAAAGGAAACCAGAGAGGTAGGAGAGGGCTGGATCCAGAGGAGTTGAAATAATCTGACTTGTAATATTAAAAAGATCTCTCTGGGGGCGCCTGGGTGGCTCAGTGGGTTAAGCCGCTGCCTTCCGCTCAGGTCATGATCTCAGGGTCCTGGGATGGAGCCCCGCATCGGGCTCTCTGCTCAGCAGGGAGCCTGCTTCCTCCTCTCTCTCTGACTGCCTCTCTGCCTGCTTGTGATCTCTCTCTGTCAAATAAATAAATAAAATCTTTAAAAAAAAAAAAAGATCTCTCTGGCTGCCCTGTGGAGAACATGTATTCAGGATAGGGCCTTAGGGTGCAAGCTAAGAGGCTGTTGAAACAGTCTAGACTAGAGAAGGGTAACAGTGGAAGTGATAAGATAAAATTGAACCTTAGAATTCTGGAACTCTGCTTGTATTTTCTTCTATGGGTGTACCTGCCTGGCTCAGTCTGCAGAGCATGTGACTCTTGATTTTGGGGTTGTGAGTTTGAGCCCTGTGTTGGGGGTACACTTTGCTTTTAAAGTAGATCTCCCATTGAAATACCTGTTTTATCTCAGGTTTTCTTTTTTTCCATTTCAGTGATCACCTATACTTTCCCAAGACAGTGAGTGAGTGTGTGTGTAAATGCACTTTAAGTCTCTGTCTTTTCCTAATGTAGCCTGACCTTGGCCTGTCTGCCATTGTATATGCATGACCTCTCCACAGGACTTATCTCTATGCCACTTATAGTGTACCTCAAGTATATCCTTCTACATGGTCTATCATACTTCCTTCTGGGCCCCTATGTTCACATCCATGGATGTAGCGAATATTGTATTAAGCATCTGGCCACATGGTGTTTAGATTCTGGTTTTTATTTAGCAGGACACATCCCTGCCCCACATATATACTAACATATATTTCACTTTCTCCAGCTATGCTACTTTTCCCCCCCATATTAATCAGAAGTTGAAGTTTTAAAACTTGATAATGGAGCAAAGCAAGTCCTTGTCAACGTCAGGAACTCTGAGGTAGCCGATGTGTCCATGTTCCTCATTCCCCTGGAAGGGAGGCCGGCTTGCTGCAGGTGACAACAGCACTGAGGATTACATTTGGTTCTGCGAGCAGTTTATTTTCAGAACTGACATCCTACCCAGTACTAAATATAGCCAGTCTCTTCCTTTCAAACAAGGTTTCTTTTCTGTTAAACTTCAATAAAGCTCTTAGCTCTGTATTACAAGGTCGGCCTCCCTCCTCTCATTCTCTCTCTCACTCTCTCTCTCTCTCTCTCCAGCCCCACAAACTCATGAACCTTATTCTTGTTCTATTCCCTCTCCCCAACTACCTTGTTTCCTCTATCTGGCCTCCTCAGTTTCTTCTGTTTCTAACTTTCTTCTCTTCCCTATTCCTCTTCTCTGCTTTCTTGGTGTCCTTCACTATCTCCTCTGGGCACTTTCCTCTTCGTGTCTCCAGGTTTGTTTGTTTGTTTGTTTGTTTTAAGAACATTTTATACATAGCTGTCCAATTTTCCCAGTTAGAATGGCAAAGATTAACAAGGCAGGAAACAACAAGTGTTGGAGAGGATGTGGAGAAAGGGGAACCCTCTTACACTGTTGGTGGGAATGCAAGTTGGCGCAGCCACTTTGGAAAACAGTGTGGAGATTCCTTAAGAAATTACAAATAGAGATTCCCTATGACCCTGCAATTGCACTACTGGGTATTTACCCTCAAGATACAAATGTAGTGAAAATAAGGGCCACCTGTACCCCAATTTTCATAGCAGCAATGGCCACAGTCGCCAAACTGTGGAAAGAGCCATGATGCCCTACAACAGACGAATGGATAAAGATATGATCCTTATATACAATGGAGTATGATGCCTCCATCAGAAAGGATGAATACCCAGCGTTTGTATCAACATGGACGGGACTGGAGGAGATTATGCTGGTGAAATAAGTCAAGCAGAGAGAGCCAATTATCATATGGTTTCACTTACTTGTGGAGCATAAGGAATAACATGGAGGACACTGGGAGAAGGAGAGGAGAAGTGAGTTGGGGGAAATCAGAAGGGGAGATGAACCATGAGAGATTGTGGACTCTGAGAAACAAACTGAGGGTTTTAGAGGGGAGGTGGTGAGGAGTTGGGTGAGCCTGGTGGTGGGTATTAAGGAGGGCACGTATTGCATGGAGCACTGGGTGTGGTGCAAAAACAAAGAATCTTGGAACACTGAAAAATAAAATAAAACTACAATTAAAAAAGATTTACTTATCTATTGTGGATGCAATTTCCTTATCAGATACATGATTTGAGAACATTTATCCCATTCTGTGTGCTGTATTTTCACTTTCTTGATGATATGTTTGGTAGCAAAAAAAGCTTTGATTTTGGAGAAGTGCAATTTATCTGTTTTTTCTTTTGTCATTTGTGCTTTTGTTGTTTAAGAAAGTTTTGCATAATCTAAGTTCATAAAGATTTACTCCTATGCTTATTTCTAAGAATGTTTGTGTAGCTTTAGCTCATAAGTTGTTTTGATAATCCATTTTGAGTTGATTTGTGTATATGGTTTGAAGTAGATGTCCAACTTTATTCATTTATATGTAGCTATTTGGTTGTCCCAGTACCATTTGTTGAAAAGACTATTTGTTTCCCCCATTAAATTATCCTGACACTCTTATAGAAAATCAATTAACCATAAATGTAAGGGGTTATTTCTGGACTCCCAATTCTACTGCATTGATATATATGTCTATTCTTATGCCACAACACTGTCTTGATTCCTACAGTTTTTGTAGTAAGTTTTGAAGTTAGAAAGATTGGGTACTCCTATTTTGTCCTTTTCAGGATTTTTTTTTTAAAGATTTTATTTATTTATTTGACAGACAGAGATCACAAGCAGGCAGAGAGGCAGGCAGAGAGAGGAAGGGAAGCAGGCTCCCTGCTGAGCAGAGAGCCCGATGTGGGGCTCGAACCCAGGACCCTGGGATCATGACCTGAGCCGAAGGCAGAGGCTTTAACCTGCTGAGCCACCCAGGCGCCCCCAGGATTTTTTTTTTTTTTTGCTATTCTGTGCCCCCTTGAATTTCCATATAAATCTTTGGATTCATCAACTTCTGCAAAAAATCCAGCTAGGATTTTGATAGGGATTGTGTTGAATCTATTGGGGAGTATTGCCATCTTGATAAGACTAACAAGTCTGATAGGAAGACTTATTAGGTCTTCTGATCCATGAACACAGACTGCCTTTCCATTTATTTAGATATTCTTCAATTTTTTCCAACAATATTTTGCATTTTCCAGGATATAAGTCTGTGCATTTCTTTTGTGAAATTTAATCCTAATTATTTTATTCCTTATGATGCTATTATAAATGAAATTGTTTTCTTAATTTCATTTTCAGATTCTTGATAGCTAGTGTGTAGAAATACAATTTATATATTGATCTTACATCTTGTCATCTAGCTGAATGTGTGTATTTTTGTGTGTGTGCATGTGCATGTGTGTGTGTGTGTTTTAGATAAAGAAGTTGCTCAGGAAGTCTGTTACAAATAATAATCATGGGCTGTTGGGTAATAGTAGTGGAGAAAAGCAAGTCATTTGTATTGTTGAATTGTAATCCATTGTACGGATATAACCACTCCATCACTCATCCCCTGTAACTGGTACAGAATTTGCAATAAAACTAAAAATTATTTGGGTCCTGATGAACTCACATAGTCTAACTGGAGAATAAAGAGATTATCAATGCCTAATATTCAGAATTAGCAAAAAAAAAAAAGTGAAAGCAAAACCCTTTCCAATTCTTTCCTATTTAACTTCAGTTTTTCTGAATTCTTTCATATTTTGCTTTAGTAAAAGCAGAAGTTAAAAGGAGTAAAATCTTCTCAGTCAGCTGAAAGCTACTTTAGATGCACTTACTCTTCCCATTTTTCCTTCCCTCTTCATTTGCTCACCTTGCTCCCTCTTTATTTACAAGTCATGCAATAGATATCAGTCCTACTCTAGGGAAGAGGTATGGTATGGAAGTTAAGTGTGTAAGTTCTGGAACCAGACTGCCTAGGTTCAAATCTCATTTATGCTACGTATTTGTTGTTTGACATGAGGTAACTTAGCTTTAGTTCTCTTGGCCTCAGTTGTCCCATCCTAAAATGGAGATGATTTTGGTGTCTTAACATGGAGGATTTTTATGAGGAATATATGTATCAAGTATTTAGGACAATGGTAACAGTACACTGTTAATGCCCAATAGATGCTAGTATTTCATTAATATTATGTGTCAGTTTACACATAAAGAGACAGACATAGTTATCTCCAGTCTGGGAATATTTAAAAATGAGTAAATAAAATAACCCATTTTAGCCTTAGGGCACCTGTATACTCTTGGCCTACTGAGGCAGGAGTTTCCTAAAAGATTCTTTTTTATTTTTAGTTTTATTATTTTTTCAAAATTTTTATTATGTTATGTTAGTCACCATACAATACATCATTAGTATTTGATGTAGTGTTCCAAGATTCATTGTTTATGTACCACACCCAGTGCTCCATGCAATCTGTGCCCTTCTTAATTCCCACCACCAGGCTCATGATCCCCTCACTCCCCCAAAAAACCCTCAGTTTGTTTCTCAGAGGCCACAGTCTCTCATGGTTCATCTCCCCCTCCGATTTCCCCCAACTTCCTTCTCCTCTCCATCTCCCCAGTCCTCTGTGTTATTCCTTATGCTCCACAAATAAACGAAACTATATGATAATTGGATATATTTTTACTAAGATCTATATCGGTATGCACCATTCTTTCCATTCTTCCTTCTTGAGACTTGGTGGGCTACATATTTATTTAACGTATTTTAAAAATTTTAATTGCAGTATACAGTGTTATATTAGTTTCAGGTGTACAATACAGTGATTCAGCAATTCTATACATTACTCAGTGCTCATCATGCTACATGTATTCATAATCACCTTCACCTATTTCACCTATCTCCCCTCCCCTCACCCCTCCCTCTAATAACTGTCAGTTTGTTCTCTATAGCTAATAGTCTGCTTTTGGGTTTATCCCTTTTTCCTTTTCTTGTTTGTTTTCTTTCTTAAATTCCACATATGAGTGAAATAATGTAGTATTTGTATTTCACTGAATGATATATTTCACTTAGCATTATACTCTCTAGATCCATTCATGCTGTTGCAAATAGGAAGATTTCATTCTTGTTTATGGCTGAATATTATTCCATTGTATATATATATATACCACATCTTCTTTATCCATTCATCTATCAATGGACACTAGGTTGCTTCTATAATTTGTCTATTGTAAATAATGCTGCAATAAACATAGGAGTGCATATATCTTCTTGAATTGCTGTTTTTATATTATTTGGGTAAATACCCAGTAGGAGAATTACTAGATCGTATGGTAATTCTATTTTTAATTTTATGATGACCCTCCATACTGTTCTCCAGAATAGTTTCACTAGTTTGCATTCCCACTAACACTGCAGGAAGGTTTCACCATCCTTGCCAACATTTGTTTCTTCTGTTTTTGATTTTCACCATTCTGACAGGTGTGAAGTGATATCTCATGGTGATTTTGATTTGCATTTCTCTAATAATGAATAATGTTGAGCATCTTTTCATATGTCTATTGGCCATCTGTATATTTCCTTTGAAGAAATGTTTGTTCATGTCCTCTGCCCATTTTTTTTAAAGATTTTATTTTATTTATTTGACAGACATATCACAAGTAGGCAGAGAGGCAGGCAGAGAGAGAGGAGGAAGCAGGCTCCCCGCTGAGCAGAGAGCCCGATTAAGGGCTTGATCCCAGAACCCTGGAATCATGACCTGAGCCAAAGGTAGAGGCTTTAACCCACTGAGCCACACAGGCGCCCCTCCTCTGCCCATTTTTAATTAGGATTATTTGTTTGGGAGATGTTGAGTTGTATAAGTTCTTTATAAATATTGGCTACTAACCATTCATTAGATATATCATTTGCAAATATTTTCTCCCATTCAGTAGGCTGTCTTTTAGTTTTGTTGATTGTTTCCATCACTGTACAGAAGTTTTTTATTTTGATATAGTCCCAATACTTTATTTTGCTTTTTTGCTTTTGTTTCCTTTGCCTCAGGAGACATATCTAGAAAAATGTGCCTATGGCTGATGTCAGAGAAATTACTGCCTGTGATCTTGTCTAGGATTCTTATGGTTTCAGGTCTCACATTTAGTTCCTTAATCTGTTTTGAGTTTATTTTTGTGTATAGTGTAAGAAAGTGGTCCAATTTTATTGTTTTACATGTAGTTCTCCAATTATCTTAACAGCAGTGGTTGAAAAGACTTTTTTCTGTGCATATTTCTGCCTTTGTTGAAGATTAATTAACCATATAATCCTAGGTTTATTGCTTTCTATTCTGTTCCATTAATCTATTTGTCCATTTTTGTGTCAGTGCCATACTGTTTTCATGACTACAGCTTGGTATACCTTGAAATCTGGGTTTGTGATACCTTGTTTTGTTCTTCTTTTTCAAGGGTGCTTTGGCTATTCAGGATCTCTTGTGCTTCCATACAAACTTTAGGGTTGTTTGCTCTAACTCTGTGAAAAGTGCATCATTACTTTTATAGAAATCACATTAAATATGTAGATTGCTTTGGGTACTATGGGCATTTTAACAATATTTGTTCTTCCAGTCAACGGGCATGGAATATTTTTCCATTTGTGTCATCTTCAGTTTCTTTCATTAAAGTTTTATAGCTTTCAGACTACAGGTCTTGCACCTCCTTGGTTAAGTTTATTCCTACAAATTTTATTATTTTTGGTACAATTGTAAATGGAATAGATTCCTTAATTTCTTTCTGGTACTTTGTTATTAGTGAATAGAAATGCAATGGATTTCTGAATATTGATTTTGTATCCCACAATCTTCTGAATTCACTTATTAGTTCTAGTAGTTTTTTGGTGGAGTCTTTAGGATTTTCTATATAGAATAGTATGTCATTTGCAAAGGGAGATTGTATGTCTTCCTTACCAGTTTGGTATTTCTTTTTGTTGTCTGATTGCCGTGTCTAGGACTTCATGTACTATGTTGATTAAAAGTGGTGATAGTGGACACCTTCGTCTTGTTCCTGACCTTTGGGGCAAAGCTCTCAGGTTTTCATCATTGAAACCCATGATGTTACCCATGGGTTTTTCACATACAGCCTTTATTATGTTGTGGTATGTTTCCTCTAAGCCTACTTTGTTGCGGATTTTTATCATGAATGGATGTTGTACTTTGTCTAATGATTTTCCTGCATCCTTTGAAATGATAATATGGTTTCTCTTTTTTATTTATTATTTTTATTAACATATAATATATTATTTGTTTCAGGGATACAGGTCTGTGATTCATCAGTCTTACACAATTCACAGCATAATATGGTTTCTCTTGTTAATGTGATCTATCACACTGATTGATTTGCAAATATTGAACCAGACTTGTATTCCAGAATAGATCCTACTTGATCATGGTGAATGATTTTTTTTAATGTATTGTTGGATTCAGTTTGCTGATATTTTGTTGAGGAGTTTTGCATCTATGTTCATCAGAGATATTGGCCTGTAGTTCTCTTTTTCTGTAGTGTCTTTATCTGGTTTTGGTATCAGGGTAATGATGGCTTCACAGAATAAATTCGAAAGTTTTCCTTCCTCTTTTATTTTTTGGAAAAGTTTGAGTAGAATAAGTGTTAACTCCTCTGTAAATGTTTGGTAGAATTCCCTCATGAAGCCGTCTGGTCCTGGGGTTTGTTTGTTAGGAGTTTTTTGATTACTGATTCAATTTTATTGATAGTATTCTGTGTTCAAATTTTCTATTTCATCCTGATCCATTTTGGGAGGTTATATGTTTCTAGGAATTTGTCTATTTCTTCTAGATTGCCCAATTTGTTGCCATAAAATTTTCCATAATATTCTCATAATCCATAAATAAAATCTTTAAAAAAGGGGGGGGCGCCTGGGTGGCTCAGTGGATTGAGCCTCTGCCTTCGGCTCGGGTCATGGTCTCAGGGTCCTGGGATCGAGCCCCGCATCGGGCTCTCTGCTCAGTGGGGCGCCTGCTTCTCTCACTCTCTCTCTCTCTGCCTGCCTCTCTCCCTACTTGTGATCTCTCTCTCTGTCAAATGAATAAATAAAATCTTTAAAAAAAATTCTCATAATCCTTTGTATTTTTGTGGTATTGATTTTTATTTCCCCTCTTTCATTTCTGATTTTGTACTATCCTTTTTTAATGAGTCTGCTTAAAGGCTTATCAATTTTAAAAAATAAAAAAGACTGGGAGACCAAAAAAAAATAGACATCAATTTTGTTGATCTTTTTGAAGAACAAGCTCCTGGTGTCATCCATCTGTTCTATTTTTTGTTTTAAGTTTCTGTATCATTTATTTCTACTCTAATCATCATTATTTTTTTCCTTCTTGTTGGGGTTTTTGTTTGTTCATCTTTTTTCTAGCTATTTTAGTTGTACGATTCAGTTTTTTAATATTATTCTTGCTTCTTGAGGTAGGCCTGTATTGCTTTAAACTTCCATCTTAGAATTGCTTTTGCTGCATCCTGAAGATTTTGGACTGTTGCGTTTTCATTTTCTTTTGTCTCCAGTAATTTTAGATTACCTCCCTGAGGTCTTGTTTAATCCATCCACTGTTTAATAACATGTTACTAATAGCCATGTATTTGTGTTCTTTCCAAATTTTTTCATGTGTTTGATTTCTAGTTTCATAGCATAGTGATGAAAAAATGCATGGTATGATTTTCATCCTTTTGTATTTGCTGAAACTTGTTTTGTAGCCGGATGTGTGACCTATTACAGAGAATGCTCCAGGTGCAATTGAAAAGAATGTGTATTCTGCTGTTTTAGGATGGACTATTCTAAATATATATTAGACCCATCTGGTCCAATGTGTCATTCAAAGCCACTTTTCCTTGTTGATTTTCTAATTGGATGATCTGTCCATTGATATAAGTGGAGCGTTCAAGGCCCCTACTACTATTGTATTACTATCAATTAACTCCCTTATGTTTCTTATTAACTGCTTTATGTACTTGGGTGCTCCCATGTTGGCTTCACATTTAGAATTGTTATATCTTCTTTTTTTAAATTTCTTTTCAGTGTTCCAGAATTCATTGTTTATGCACCACACCCAGCCATACAATACGTGCCTTCCATAATAACCATCACCAGGCTCACCCAACCCCCACTTCCCTCCCCTCCCAAACCCTCAGTTTGTTTCCCAGAGTCCACAGTCTCTCGTGGTTCATCTCCCCCTCCAATTTCCCCCAACTCCCTTCTCCCCTCCATCTCCCCAGTCCTCCACGTTATTCCTTATGCTCCACAAATAAGTGAAACCATATGATAATTGACTCTCTCTGCTTGACTTAATTCACTCAGCATAATCTTCTCCAGTCCCATTCATGTTGATACAAAAGTTGGGTATTCATCTTTTCTGAGGGAGGCATAATACTCCACTGTATATATGGACCATATCTTCTTTATCCACTCATCTGTTGAAGGGCATCTTGGTTATTTCCACAGTTTGGCGACTGTGGCCATTGCTGCTATAAACATTGGGGTACAGACGGCTCTTCTTTTCACTACATCTGTATCTTTGGGGTAAATACCCAGTAGTGCAATTGCAGGGTCATAGAGAAGCTCTATTTGTAATTTCTTAAGGACTCTCCACACTGTTTCCCAAAGTGGCTGCACCAACTTGCATTCCCACCAACAGTGTAAGAGGGTTCCCATTTCTCCACATCCTCTCCAACAACTTGTTGTTTACTGTCTTGTTAATTTTGGCCATTCTAACTGGTGTAAGGTGGTATCTCAATGTGGTTTTGATTTGAATCTCCCTGATGGCTAGTGATGATGAACATTTTATCACGTGTCTGTTATATCTTCTTTTTGGGTTGTCCCCTTTATGATTATGTGACCTTCTTTGTCTCTTACTCTTTTTTTTAAGTCTATTTTGTCCAACAAATGCATTGCTGCCCCAGCTTTATTTTCACTTCCATTTGTGTAAAAAATGTTTTTCATCCCTTTGCTTTCAATATACAGGTGTCTTTAGTTTTAAAATGGGTCTCAGGGTGCCTAGGTGGGTCAGTCAGTTAAGCATTCAACTCTTGGTTTTGGCTCAGGTCATGATCTCATGTGTTGTGTGATTGAGACTCACATCAGTCTCTGTGCTCAGTGGGGAGTCTGCTTGAATATTCTCTCCCTCTGCCCCTCTCTCCATTCTCTCTTTCTCAAATAAATAAACCTTTAAAAACAATCTAAAATAGGTCTCATAAAAAATCATAAATAAAATAAAATAAAACAAAATGGGTCTCTTGTAGGCAGCATAGAGATGGGTGTTTCTTTTTTATCCACTTTGTTACCTTATGTCATTTGATTGGAGTGTTTGGTCCATTTATATTTAAAGTAATTATTGATAGGTATGTATTTATTGGCATTTTGCTTCTTGTTTTGTGGTTGTTTTTGTAGTTCTCTGCTCCTTTCTTCTCCTACTCGCTCTTCTCACAGTTTGTTGGCTTTCTTTAGTGATATCCTTGGATTTCTTTCTATTTTTTGCATATCTATTACTGGTTTTTGATTTATGCTTACCATTATATTTGCATATAACATTTCATGCATATAACAGTCTATATTAAATTGATGGTTGCTTAAGTGTGAACCCCTTATGTACTCTTTGCCCCACCTCAATATGTTAGGTGTATGGTATCATATTTTATATACTTTTATTTTGTGAATCCCTTGACTGATTTTTATAGATATACTTGTTTTTACTGTTTTTTGTGCTTCTTTCTTTTCTTACTCCTACTTATGGTCTTTCATTTCCACTCAAGGAGTCCATTTTTACATTTCTTGTAGAGCTGGTTTGGTGGTTATGAACTCCTTTAGTTTTTGTTTGTTTGGGAAACTCTTTATCTTGCCTTCTATTCTGAATGATAGCCTTGCTGGATACGGTATTATTTTGGCTGCAGATTTTTCTCTTTCAGTACTTTGAATATGTTACACCACTCCCTCTGGCCTGCAAAGTTTTGGTGAAAAATCAGCTTATAGTCTTATGGGGTTTTTGTATGTAAATATATTCTTTTCTCTTTCTGTTTTAAAATTCTCCCTTTATCATCACTTTTGCCATTTTAAATACTATGTGTCTTAGTGTGGAACTCCTTGGGTTGATTTCCTTGGACACTGTCTGTGACTCCTAGATCTGGATTTTTGTTTCTTTCCCCAGACTCAAGAAGTTTCTTGCCATTATTTCCTCAAATATAATTTCTATTCCCTTTTATTTCTCTTCTCCTGAGATTTGTATAATGTGAATATTATGCTTGCTTGTGACACTGTATTCCTGGTCTGTTTTCATTTTTTATTTCTTTCTCTCCTCTCTTCAGCATGATTTCTTTCCATTACTCTGTCCTCCAGGTCACTGATCCATTCTTCTGCTTCCTCTAGTCTACTATTTATTCCATCTAATTTTAATTTCAGTTATTGAAAATAACTGAAATAAAAATAACCAATAAAAATTAAAATAACCAATCTCTTGATTGGTTCCTTTTTTATATTTTCTATCTCTTTGTTAAGGGTCTCACTGAAGTCATCCACTCTTTTCTTAAGTCTAGTGAGTATCTTTATGATCATTACTTTAAATTCTCCAGGGGCACCTGGGTGGCTCAGTGGGTTAAAGCCTCTGCCTTTGGCTCAGGTCATGATCCCAGGGTCCTGGGATCCAGCCCCACATTAAGCTCTCTGTTCAGCAGGGATCCTGCTTCCCCCCCTCTCTCTCTCTGCCTGTCACTCTATCTACTTGTGATCTCTCTCTCTGTCAAATAAATAAATAAAATCTTTTTTAAAAAATAAATAAATAAATTCTCCATTAGGCATATTACTTTTGGTTTTGTTTAGCTCTCTTGCTGTGATTTTGTCCTATTCTTTCATTTGGAACATATTCCTCTGTCTCCTCATTTTGTCTAACTCTTTGTGTCTGTTTCTATGTGTTCAGAAAGTCAGCTATGTCTCCTGCTCTAGAAAGTAGTGACCTTATAGAGAAAAGGTCCTGTATTGTCCTGCAGTATAGTGCTCTGAAGACCCTGGTGCTTCAGGAGTATCTACTATGTGTGTTGAGTCTGCCCTTCTGTTGTGGCTGAGCTACATTTTCCTTTAATGCAGCCATCTGAAATGGCTCTCATTGATTGTTGTGGGCAGGGTTTGGTCCCCATGTTGTTTATGGGCCCGTCTGGGGTTGCCTTGGGCTTGAGTTTAGTCAGATCAGGCATTTGCTATACATCCAGTAACACTGTACTGCAGGGCATTTTCCCTGAGAAGCTTTTGCTGATGGGTGGGGCCTGCAGTCAGATGTCTATACCTAGCCCACTGCTTGGGCTACAATCAGACTGGTGTGTGTGGTTATCTTCCCCTCTTCCCAGAGTAGGAGTCACTTTGGCATGATGTTGGCCCCTGTCATGGTTGCTTGCACACTCCAGGCTTGTGACACTGCTTTGGATGGGCTCTGGCCAAGGGCATATTGGAGGGGACAGGTCTGCAGGAAAACATCAGGGTGGGGCACATGGTGCCATTAAGGTCTATTTCAGTCTGCTGTGGGATGGGACCTGCAGCCACTGGGAACCAAGGCAGGCCAGGTTGGAGGGGGCAGGTCCACAGAATCATGCACATGGGCAGGACATATGGTATTAACAAGGTTTGTGCAGATCTGTGGTGTGAGGGGAACTGGAGCAGCTTTAGAAAACATAGGGCCAGAGGGAGCATGTCCACAGGAAGACTTGGGAATAGGGTACAATTTTAACAAGTTTGGTAGTGAGTGTTGGCACTGTGCTGGTTCCTGCAGGTTCCTGTATCAAGGTAGGGGGCTGGAGAAGGAAATGGCACTGCCAGTTCCTGGAGAAGTCTCCCAGTGATCCCTGTTCCTCCAGCACATGCTCTAAAATTAGTTAATAAATCTCCTTTCCATACCCCCCAGATGTTTTTCAAGCTGCTGCTTCTATGATATATCTCATCAGGTCCATCTGTTGTGTTATCTCTTTAAGGGTGGGAACTCAATTTCATATCACCTTCCCAACTCTCCCAGAGCAAAACCCCACTGATTTTTAAAGTTCCAGGTGTTAAGCCCCACTAATTATAAGAATTCCTGAAATTTGGCCCCTCTGATTTTCAAAGCCAAATGTTATGGGGATTTATCTTCCCCTGTGGGTTCCCCATGCCTGGGGTGCCTGAAGTGAAGGTCTGTTTTTGTTCCATCTCTATGCCCAAAGCATCCCTCCTTCCTATGGGCAGTCTTAAAGATCTGTTTAGCTCCTGACTGTATCTCTGCCCTTCCTACACTCTTTGATGTGGTCTCTTCTCTACATTTAGCTATGGAGAGTCTGTTCTGCCAGTCTTTGGGTCATTTTCTGGGATAGTTACATTGATGCAGTGTTATCTAGTTGTAGCCACAGGATGAGGTGAATTTAAGGTCTTCCTGCTCCACCATATTCTCTAGAAGTCCCCCTGATGGACCCTTTAAATCTGAAGATATAAGACATTCTTCAATTTAAGGACATTTTAGTATATAGTATTTCTTTGATTCCTTCTTCCTTCCTTTCCCTCTCTCCTTCCCTTCTTTCTCTTCCCTTCCCTCTCCCCTCCTCTCCTTTCCTTTCTGTCTTTCTGTCACTGTCTCTCCTTCATCTTTCCTTCTGTCCCCTTCCTTTCCTTTCTGGAACTCTTATTAAATAAATATTGCGATTCTCATAAAGATCTGCATGTCTCTGAATTTTTATCTTTTTGTTTTTTGCTTTTTTGTGTTGCATCTTGGAAGAATCTCTGTGTTCAATCTTCAACTAAAATATAACTCTAGTTTTAGTTGTATGCATACTCATTCCTTCAGAAATGGGTAAATTTTTGACAATTTTGTTTTTAATTTCTAAAAATATCTATAGTAAATTTTTGTCATATTGTGTTTGACCAGCATATTATGAATGGCCTTTTGATATTTGGGAAATTCTTATATTATAATTTTTACCTATCAAATATAAAAGTCAAAACTCAGGGGCGCCTGGGTGGCTCAGTGGATTAAAGCCTCTGCCTTCAGCTCAGGTCATGATCCCAGGGTCCTGGGATCGAGCCCCACATTGGGCTCTCTGCTCAGCAGGGAGCCTGCTTCCTCCTCTCTCCTCTCTCTCTGCCTGCCTCTCTGCCTACTTGTGATCTCTGTCTGTCAAATAAATAAATAAATCTTTTTAAAAAAAAGTCAAAACTCAAACTTCTAGTCTGTGTTGAAACTAAGATGTAGGAATATGACTTAGGGTCTACCAATTAGATGCCCTGGCATGAGAGCTTGATTTGGAATTGCAGTGAATAAAGTGGTACTGTGTGGTTTCTATTTTCTGGAATAGGTAGTATTGAAGGAACTTGGCTTTGAAGGATGGCAGAGAATGCAAGGTCAAGTTCTTAATAAAGTAGTGGCATCGGGGCTGGCAGCAGTAGCTGTTGCAGTAAAGTCAATTTGTTGGCATATAATGCAGGAGCAACAGTTTTTCAAATCAGGCCAGTTCTGTGGCATTGGCCCTGGGTAATTGTTTCTGGAAACTGAGTCTTAAAATTGGTTTTCCAGCTTTCCTTTAATAAATAACTTCACTAGGTATACAGCCTCAATTTTAACATCCCCCTTCTCAAGCTATTTTCCCCTATCTTTTTCCTCACTCCTTGTAATACCTCAATTTCAACATTTTCTTGACCCTTCTGGGAACTCCAATCCATTGACCTTTTACTACTAATTTCCTTTTTATAATTTTATATTTCATGGTCCATTATTATAACAACTCCCAGGCATACCATTTACTCCTTTGCTCTTCTTTCCATTCATTATACTCACCAGAAAAAATAATCTCAAACCTGTTTAAACCCAATTCTTCATTTCTCTGTTTTCATTTTAACTGGTTTGATCTTCCTTTAATTTTCATCTTCAAATTCATGACCATTAATCTCAGAGGGCCTTTAGTGTTGCCTGGCAATGCTATGACATTTTCATAACATGTTATCTAGATGACTATTGTATACCACCTATTATCTTCTTAAACCTCCAATATCTAGGGGGTGTAGGAAGGTAGCAGTGGAGTAGGAGGATCCTATGCTCACCTCATCCCACAACTCGATAACTATCAAATCATCCCAAATTCTCCAGAAATCGACCTGAACACTGACAGAAAAAACTCCATAACTAAAGGTAGAGAAGAGGCCATATCAAGAAGGTAGGAAGTGCAGAGACATAGTTTGGGAGAAAAATGGATCATGGCCACTGCAGTGGGGAGGTATCTTCAATCATTAAGGTGTAGTGAAGACCAGCACACAGGGAAGCACATGGGGAAAATGAATCCCCATAGCAATTGGCTTGGAAAGCAGGAGAATTTCATGGGTTCTTACAATGAGCTGAGCTTAAAGACCTGAGTTTTAAAGATCAGCAGTCTTGGCTAGGATAGAACCCTGAGGGCATTATGCTGCTCTTGGAGAAGGCAGCGGAAACAGCTCACAGACATACAATGTGGAAACAGTAATTTGAAGAGCACAAGGACACAGTGGGGAGGTAATTTGCACATCTTGGAGTACATCCCAGAGAGGCAGCATCTAAGAGTGACTCCTCTGGGGACAAAGGCTGGCCAGAAACAGTTCCCTCTTACCCTTCAGCATAAGCACAGACAGGGCCACCTGTGGGAACCAGTGCAGCCCTGATGCTTACTACTGAACTTGCTTATACCAAGCCCCAACTACCCAATCTCTGGGCTCCCATGGAGCTACCCCTCCCAGTTAGTTTGCCTCAGTCCCAGCATGTAGGCCCCCTCCCCAAGACTGGCCCAAACCTCTGTTCAGACTACATCTCCTGGTTAAGAGTGGAGCCTCATTCTAGTGGGGGTCACAACAGGTCTCATTTCACAAACAGACCAGAACACACCTAGTTAAAATGTACCACATTCAGACCAGGAACAAAACACTGCCCACAGCAGTCAAAGAGATCCTCTGCAGATGACTGGCCTGAGGGAAAAAACGTCTAGAACAAAGCAAGCAGAGCACATGCAGCATACATTAGAGACACTCAGAAGCTCCAGACCCTGGCAAGGAGGGAACACTACATAGTAGTGTACTATATATCCTCTTCTTCTTAAGGCCATTACCCTCAAGAACAGGAGACTTAGCTGACTTTCCTAACACAGAGAAATAGGCACAGAGGCTTAGACAAAATGAGAACACAGAGAAATTTATCACAAATGAAAGAACAGAATAAGGCCACCACCAGAGATCTAAGTGAAACAGGTATAAGTAAAATGCCTGATAGAGAATTTAAAGTAATGATCATAAAGACACCCACTGGGTGTGAGAAAAGAGAGGAAGACATCAGTGAGACCCTTAACACAGAGATAAGGAAAAACTAGCTGAGATAAAGAGCTCAGTAAACAAAATAAGAAACACATAAGGGAATGTACAGCAGGTTGGAAGAAGCGAGGAATGAATTAGTGACCTAGAGGACAGAGTAATGGAAAGTGAGTTGAACAAAAGAGAGAATAAAGAATTGCACAAAACAAGAGTAGACAAGGAACTCAGTGATTCCATCAAATTTAACAATTTTAATAATATAGGAGTCTCAGAAGAAGAGAGAGAAAAAAGAGCAGAATATTTGAAGAAATAATAGGTGATAACTTCCCTCATCTGGTGAAGAAAACAAATACCCAGATCTAGGAGGTACAGAGAAATCAAAATCAAGAAAAGCACATGCACACCAAGATATATTGTATTTAAATTGGCAAAATATAGTGATAAAGACAAAAATTTAAAAGCAGCAAAAGAAGACAGTGATTTATAAGGGAAAACTCATGAGGCTTACAAGAGATTTCTTGACAGAAACTTTGCAAGGCAGATGGGAAAAGCACAATGCTAAATGAAAAAAAAATCGGCACCCAAGAATACTCTATGCAGCAGGGCTATCATTCAAAATAGAATAAGAGATAAGAGTTTCCCAGACAAACAAAAACTAAAGGAGTTTATGACCACTAAACAGCTCTGCAAGAAATATTAAAAGGGGAGAGGGAGGAGTCAAGATGGCAGAGGAATAGCAGACTGAAATGACATCGGGCCCCAGGAGTTCAGCTAGATAGCTATCAAACCATTCAGAACACTTACAAACTCAACAGGAGGTAGAAGAGAAGAAGAGCAGGAATTCTAGGAAAAGAAAATCAACCACTTTCTAGAAGATAGGACGTGCAAAGAAGTGAATCCAAAGCAACAGGAAGATAGACCATGGTGGGAGGGCTGGCTCCTGGCAAGTGGTGGAGCAGCAGAGCACAAAATCAGAACTTTTAGAAGTCTGATCCACTGAAGGACATCACTCCAGAGGCTAAGCAGGGGGGTGGGGCCCTCTCAGGGGCAGTTTAGTCTCTGGACCCATGGGGTCACAGAAAGACCAGGGGTGTCTGAGTGTGGCAGAGCTGCCAGGTATTGGAGTGGGGAAGCTGACTACCGAGAAGGAGCTAAGGAGTGAGCTCTCAGATCTGGGTTACCTTAAACTGTGATCCAAGGCACAGTTGGGACACTGTTCTTTGGGCAGGGACCCCACAAGTGGCAGATCTGGAGCGACCCCCTTCTTCCTCCTCCAGGAGGAGCAGCGTGGAAGCACACAGCAGGAATCTGCTGGGTTTGGAGACTCCAAATGGGGCCATGTGCCAGAGATAGAATGCTCACTCAAAGGCCGGTGAACTCAGAGAGTGGCCAGAGACCAGGGAGATAGGAGGGATTGACTGCTTTTTTCTGAGGGCACACTGAGGAGTGGGGACCTGAGCTCTTGGCTCCCCTGGGCCAGAGATTGGGAGGCCGCCATTTTCATTCCTGTCCTCCAAAGCTCCCTCCAAAGTAGGGAAAGTTTTCAGGGAACAAAAGCTCCCAAGAGCAAACCCAAGCAGATTACTTAGCCTGGCCCCCTGACAAGGGTGGCACAATTCCGTCTTGGGCAAAGACACTTGAGAATCACTGGAATAGGCCCCTCCCCCAGAAGATCAGCAAGAACATCCAGCCAAGAACAAGTTGATCAATCAATGAGAACTACAGAACTCCAGAACTAGGGGAAAGCAAGGCATAGAATTCATGGCTTTTTCCCCATGATCCTTTAGTCTTGCAAAGTTAAAATTTTTTAATTTTATTTTTTATTCCATTTATTAAACTTTTCCTCTTTTCTCTTTTAACATTTTTAACTAGTTCATCTTAACAATAACTTTAAAAAATCTTTTTAAATTTTTATTTAGTCATATTTTATCCCTTCATTGTATTTAGCCTTATTTTTTGTATACATACAGGTTTTTTTCTTTAAAATTTTGGGATACAATTTCTTCTAATAGATCAAAATATACCCTAAATCTAGCACGTGGCTTTGTTCTAGTCTCCAGCCTGATCATATCTCTCCTCCTTTTTTTTCTTTTTCTTTCTTCTTTTTTTTCCCCAAGCAACTTATCAATTCCTTTTTTAGAATCTTTATTTAATTTTTATCTTTACAGTCATATTCCATCCCTTCATCATGTTTTCCTTTATTTTTGTATATATATAAGTTTTTCTTTCTTTAAAACTTTGGGAAGTAGTTTCTTCTAAGATACCAGTATATACCCAAAATCAAGTGGGTGGCTCTGTTCTATTCAATGGCCATATATATAATTTTTTATTTTTCATTTTTTAAAAATTTTCCCCTTTCTTCTCCTCCCCAGTTTTGGGATATCTTTGGATTTGGTTGGCATACATTTTTCTGGAGGTCTTTGCCACCATTTCAGTATTTTATTCTCTTGTTCATATATTCTTATCTGGGTAAAATGACAAGGCAGAAAAAGTCACCACAAAAAAAAAGAACAAGAGGCAGTACCAACAACTAGGGACCTAATCATTAAGGACATTGGTAATATGTCAGAACTAGAGTTCAGAATGATGATTATCAGGGTGCTACCTGGGCTCAAAAAAGGTATGGAAAATATGAGAGAATCCCTTCCTGGAGAAATAAAGCCCCTTTCTGGAGAAATAAAAGAACTAAAATCTAACCAAGTTGAAATAAAAAAAGCTATTATTGAGGTGCAATAAAAAATGGAGGCTCTTGCTGCTAGGATAAATGAGGCAGAAGAGAGAATTAGTGATATAGAAGACCAAATGATAGAGAATAAAGAAGCTGAGCAAAAGAGAGAAAAACAACTACTGGACCATGAGGGGAGAATTCGAGAATAAGTGATATCATAAGATGAAACAATATTAGAATAATTGAGATCCCAGAAGAAGAAGAAAGAGAGAGATGGGCAGAATGTATATTGGAGCAAATTATAGAGAATTCCCTTAATATAGCAAAGGGAACAAGCATGAAAATCCAGGAGGCACAGAGAACCCCCCTCAAAATCAATAAAAATAGGTTCACACCCATTCATCTAATAGTAAAACTTTCAAGTCTTGGTGACAAAGAGAAAATCCTGAAAGCAGCTCGGGACAAGAAGTCTGTAACACATGATGGTAGAAATATTAGTTTGGCAGCAGACCTATCCACATATACCCGGTAGGCCAGAAAGAACTGGAATAATATATTCAGAGCACTAAATGAAAAAATATGCAGCCGAGAATACTATATCCAGCTAGGCTGTCATTGAAAATAGGAGAGATAAAAAGCTTCCAGGACAGGGGCACCTGGGTGGCTCAGTGGGTTAAAGCCTCTGCCTTTGGCTCAGGTCATGATCCCAGGGTCCTGGGATCAAGCCCCACATCAGGCTCTCTGCTCAGCAGGGAGTCTGCTTCCCTTCTTCTCTCTCTGCCTGCCTCTCTGCCTACTTGTGATCTCTGTCTGTCAAATAAATAAATAAATAAATCTTTAAAAAGCTTCCAGGAAAAACAAAAATTAAAAGAATTTGCAAACACCAAACCAGCCCTCCAGGAAATATTGAAAGGGGTCCTTTAAGCAAATAGAGAGCCTAAAAGTAGTAGACTAGAAAGGAACAGAGACAATATACAGTAACAGTCACCTTACAGGCAATACAATGGCACTAAATTCATATCTTTCAATAGTTACCCTGAATGTAAATGGGCTAAACACTGCAATCAAAAGACAGAGGGTATCAGAATGGGTTAAAAAAAAAAAACCCCAAGACCCATCAATATGCTGTCTACAAGAAATTCATTTTAGACCCAAAGAACCCCACAGATTTAAAGTGAGAGGGTGGAAAACAATTTACCATGCTAATGGACATCAAAAGAAAGCTGATGTGGTAATTCTTTTATCAGATAAATTAGATTTTAAGCCAAAGACTATAATAAGAGATGAGGAAGGACATTATATCATACTTAAAGGGTATGTCCAATAAGAAGATCTAACAATTTTAAATATCTATGCCCCTAACATGGGAGCAGCCAACTACATAAGCCAATTAATAACAAAATCAAAGAAACACATTGACAATAATACAATAATAGTAGGGGACTTTAATACCCCCCTCACTGAAATGGAGAGATCATCCAAGCAAAAGATCAACAAGGAAATAAAGGCCTTAAATGACATACTGGACCAGATGGACATCACAGATATATTCAGAACAGTCTATCCCAAAGCAACAGAATACACATTCTTCTCTAGTGCACATGAAACATTCTCCAGAATAGATCACATCCTGGGTCACAAATCAGGTCTCAACCAGTTCCAAAAGATTGGGATCATTCCCTGCATATTTTCAGACCACAATGCTCTGAAGCTACAACTCAGTCACAAGAGGAATGTTGAAAAGAACTCAAATACATGGAGGCTAAAGAGCATCCTACTAAAGAATGAATGGCTCAACCAGGAAATTAAAGAAAAATTGAAAAAAATCATGGAAACAAATGAAAGTGAGAATACAACAGTCCAAATCCGTGGGACACAGCAAAGGCTCTGCTGAGAGGAGAGTATATAGTGATACAAGCCTTTCTCAAGAAATAAGAAAGGTCTCAAGTACACAACCTAACCCTACACCTAAATGTGCTGGAGAAAGAAGAGCAAAGAAAGCCTAAACCCAGAAGGAGAAGAGAAATCATAAAGATCAGAGCAGAAATCAATGAAACAGAAACCAAAAGAACAGTAGAACAAATCAACGAAACTAGGAGGTGGTTCTTTGAAAGAATCAATAATATTGATAATTCCCTGGACAGACTTAGCAAAAAGATAAGAGAAAGGACCCAAACTAATAAAATCATGAATAAAAGAGGAGAAATCACAACCAACACCAAAGAAATACAAATGATTATAAAACCATATTATGAGCAACTATATGTCAGCAAATTTGACAACCTGGAAGAAATGGATGCATTCCTAGAGACATATAGACTACCAAAACTGAACCAGAAAGAAATAGAAAACCTGAACAGACCCATAACCAGTAAGGAGATTGAAGCAGTCATCAAAAATCTCCAAACAAACAAGAGCCCAGCGCCAGATGGCTTCCCAGGGGAATTCTAACAAACATTTAAAGAAGAATTAACACCTATTCTCCTGAAACTATTCCAAAAAAATAGAAATGGAAGGAAAACTTCCAAACTCATTTTATTAGGCCACCATCACCTTGATCCCAAAACCAGACAAAGACCCCATCAGAAAGGAGAATTACAGACCATTATCCTTGATGAACATGGATGTGAAAATTCTTACCAAAATACTAACCCAATAGGGTCCAAGAGTACATTAAAAGGATTGTACACCATGACCAAGTGGAATTTATTCCTAGGCTACAAGGTTGGTTCAATATCCACAAATCAATCAATGTGATACATTAATAAAAGAAAGAACAAGAACCATATGATCCTCTCAATAGATGCTGAAAAAGCATTTGACAAAATACAGTAACTTTTTTGATCAAAACTCTTCAAAGTGTAGGGATAGAGGGTACATACCTCAATATCATCAAAGCCATCTATGAAAAACACACAGTGAATATCACTCTCAATGGGGAAAAACTGAGAGCTTTTCTCCTAAGATCAGGAACACAGCAGGATGTCCACTATCACCACTGCTATTCAACATAGTACTAGAAGTCCTAGCCCCAGCAATCAGACAACAAAAAGAAATAAAAGGCATCTGAATCATAAAAGAGGAAGTCAAACCCTCACTCTTTGCAGATGATATGATATTTTATGTGGAAAACCCAAAAGACGCCACTCCAAAAATGCTAGAACTCATACAGGCATTCAGTAAAGTGTCAGGATATAAAATCAATGCACAGAAATCAGTTGAATTTCTATACACCAACAGCAGAACAGAAGAAAGAGAAACTAAGGAATCAATCCCTTTTACAATTGCACCCCAAACCATAAGATACCTAGGAATAAACCTAACCAAAGAGGCAAAGAATCTGTACTCAGAAAACTATAGAATACTCATGAAAGAATTTGAGGAAGACACAAAGAAATGGAAAAACTTTCCATGCTCATGGATTGGAAGAACAAATATTGTGAAAATGTCTATACTACCTAGAGCAATCTATACATTTAATGCAATCTTTATCAAAATACCATCAAATTCTTTCAAAGAAATGGAACAAATAATCCTAAAATTTGTATGGAACAAGAGAAGACCCCAAAGAGCCAGAGGAATGTTGAAAAAGAAAACCAGAGCTGGTGGCATCACAATTCCGGACTTCAGTTACTAATTCCAGAATTCTATTACTAAGGTGTCATCATCAAGACAGTATGGTACTGGCACAAAAAAACAGACACATGGATCAATGGAACAGAATAGAGAGCCCAGAAATGGACCCTCATCCCTATGGTCCACTAATATTTGACAAAGCAGGAAAGAATGTCCAATGGAAAAAAGACAGTCTCTTCAACAAAGGGTGTTGGGAAAATTGGACCGCCACATGCAGAAAAATGAAACTAGACCATTTCCTTACACCACATACAAAAATAGACTCCAAATGGATGAAAGACCTCAATGTGAGACAGGAATCCATCAAAATCCTTGAGGAGAACACAGGCAGCAACCTCTTCGACCTCAGCTGCAGCAACTTCTTCCTAGAAACATCGCCAAAGGCAAGGGAAGCAAGGGCAAAAATGAACTATTGGGACTTCATCAAGATAAAAAGCTTTTGCACAGCAAAGGAAACAGTCAACAAAACCAAAAGAAAACTGACAGAATGGGAGAAGATATTTGCAAATGACATATCAGATAAAGGGCTAGTATCCGAAATCTATAAAGAACTTATCAAACTCAACACCCAAAGAACAAATAATCCAATCAAGAAATGGGCAGAAGACATGAACACACACTTCTGCAAAGAAGACATCCAGATGACCAATAGACATATGAAAAAGTGCTCAACATCACCTGGCATCAGGAAAATACAAATCAAAACCACAATGAGATACCACATCACACCAGTCAGAATGGCTAAAATTAGCAACTCAGGAAATGACAGATGTTGGTGAGGATGCAGAGAGAGGGGAACCTTCTTACACTGTTGGTGGGAATGCAAGCTGGTGCAACCATTCTGGAAAACAGCATGGAGGTTCTTCAAAAAGTGGAAAATAGAGCTACCCTACGACCCAGCAAATGCACTACTGGGTATTTACCCTAAAGATACAAATGTAGTGATCCAAAGGGGTACGTGCACCTGAATGTTTATGACAGCAATATCCACAATAGCCAAACTATGGAAAGAACCTGGATGTCCATCAACAGATGAATGGATAAAGAAGATGTGGTATATATACATGTGGCATATATATATGTGGTATATGTATATAAGACATTTAACAGGAAATTTTTTTTTTAGATTTTTATTTATTTATTTGACAGACAGAGATCACAAGTAGGCAGAGAGAGAGAGAAGAGGAAGCAGGCTCCCTGCGGAGCAGACAGCCCGATGTGGGGCTCAATCCCAGGACCCTGGGATCATGACCTGAGCCGAAGGCAGAGGCTTTAACTCACTGAGCTACCCAGGCGCCCCTTAACAGGAAATATTGAATGTCAATATTGAATATTGAATTTAACAGGAATTTATTGTGGTATATATATATACCACATCTTCTTTATGTGGATATATATATACACAATGGAATACTATGTGTATTCTATGCAGCCATCAAAAGAAATGAAATCTTGCCATTTGTAACAACGTGGGATAGAACTAGAGGGTATTATGCTGAGCAAACTAACTAAATCAGAGAAAGACAATTATCATATGATCTCTCTGATATGAGGAATTTGAGAGGCAGGGCAGGTAGTTTGGGGGGTAAGGAAGGAAAAAAATGGAACAAGATGGGATCAGGAGGGAGACAAACCATAAGAGACTCTTAATCTCACAAAACAAACTGAAGGTCGCTGGATGGTGGGGGGGTATGGAGACGGTGGTTGAGTTATGGACATTGGGGAGGGTATGTGATATGGTGAGTGCTGTGAAATGTGTAAGCCTGATGATTCACAGACCTGTACCCCAGGGCAAAAATACATTATATATTAATAAAAATAATTTTAAAAAAATATTAAAAGGGATTTCTTGAGTGGAAAGGAGATACCAAAAATGACAGTATAGAGGTAGCAAATACAAAGCAGTGAAAATGAATATTTCTGGAAAAAAATCAGTTGAGGACCTCACACAAGAAAGGATATAAAATATAACAACATACACCTAAAATATGGGGAGGAGAAAAGAGAATGGGTTCACCTTAGATGACCATCAACTTAATACAGATTTCTGCTATATGCAGATGTTATATATAACCTAATGGTAACCATATATCAAAAACCACTAATAAATATGTATAGAATAAAGAGAAAGAAAATTATATCACTAAAGAAAATCAGCAAATCAGAAAGACAAGAAAAGATCTTTCTTCAGAAAACAACCACAAAACAAATAAGAAAATGACACTAAATACATATCTATCAATAATTACTCTGAAAATAGACTAAACATTCCAAACAGAAGACAGAGGGTGATAGAATGAATAAGAAAAGAAGATCCATCTACACACTATCTACAAGAGACTCATTTTCTTTTTTTTCTTTTATAAATAACTTATTTTGTTTAAATTTAATTAGTTAACCTGTAGTATATCATTAGTTTCAGATGTAGAGTTCAGTTATTCATTAGTTGCTTATAAGACCCAGTTCTCATTACATCATGTGCCCTCCTTAATCCCCCATCACCCTGTTTCCCCATCCCCTCACCAACCTCACCTCCAGCAACCCTTATTTTTTTCCCTATAGTTAGGAGTCTCTTATGGTTTGTCTCTCTCTCTCTGATTTTGTCTTATTTTATTTTTTCCTCCTTTACTCCTTTCCCCTATGATCTTCTGTTCTGTTTCTTAAATTCCACTATAAGTGAAACCATTTGATAGTTGTCTTTCTCTTATTGACTTATTTTGCTTAGGATAATGCCCTCCAGTACCACCCACATCATTGTAAATGGTAAGATTTCATCCTTTTTGATGGCTGAGTAATAATCCATTTTGTATATTTTCCACATCTTTTTTATCCATTAAACCTAAAGACACATAAAGGATCAAAGTGAGATGATGAAGAAATATTTACTATGCAATGGATGTCAAAAGAAAACTGGAGTAGCAATACTTATTTTGGAAAAAGCAGACATTAAAACAAAGACTGTAACAAGAGACAAAGAAAGACACCATATAATAATAAAGGGGATAATAAATATATGACAGAATATATAACAATTGTAAATATGTATGCATGCAACATAGGAGCAACAAATATATAATATAATTAAAACAAACATAAATGAACTAATAATAATAAGGCAAAAATAATAGGAGACTTTAACACCCCACTTACATCAGTGGACAGATCATCTAAACAGAAAACCAACAAGGAAACAATGGCTTTGAATGACACACTGGAACAGATGGATTTAACAAATATATTCAAAACATTCCATCCTAAAACAGAATACCCATTCCTTTCAACTGCACATGGAACATCCCCTAGAATAGATCAAATGCTAGCCCACAAAACAAGCCTCAACAAATTCGAGAAGATCAAAATAATGCCATGCACCTTTTGTGACCACCATGCTATGAACTAGAAGTCAACCACAAGCAAAAATCTGGAAAGATCACAAATACATGAAGGTTATATAACAGGTCACTGAACAATGAATGGCTGAACCAGGAAATAAAAGAAGAAATTAAGAAATACATGGAAATAAATGAAAATGAAAACATAATGGTCCCAAACCTTTGGGATGCAGCAAGTGTTCTAAGAGGGAAGTTTATAGAAATACATGACTACCTCAAGAATCAAGAAAAATCTCAAATAAACAACCTCACATTGCACCTAAGGGGATTAGAAAAAATAACAACAAAGAACCCAAATTCATCACAAGAAATGAAATAATAAAGAGCAGAAACAAATGATACAGAAACTAAACAAACAAACAAACAAAAAAAAACCCCAATAGAACAGATCAATGAAACCAGGACATGGTTCTTTGAAAAAAATCAACAAAATTTATAAGCCTCTGGCCAGACTTATCAAGAAAAAGAGAAAGGAATCAAATAAATAAAATCACAAACAGAGAGGAGAAATAATCCACAAAAATACAATTATCAGAATATCATGAAAAACTATTTTGAGTTTATTTTTTTGTGTAAGGTGTAATAAAGTGGTCCAGTTTCATTAATCTGCCTGTTGCTGTCCAGTTTTCTCAACTCCATTTGTTGAAAAGATTGTCTTTTTCCCATTAGATAGTCTTTACTGCTTGTCAAAGATTAATTGACCATATAAATGTGGTCTATTTCTGGTTTTTTTGTTTTGTTCCATTGATCTATGTCTGCTTTTGTGCCAGTACCATACTGTCTCAATGACTACAACTTTGTAATACATCTTGAAATCCAGAGTTGTGATGCTTCCAGCCTTATTTTCCTTTTTCAGGATTGCTTTGGCTATTTGGGGTCTTTTGTGGTTCCATACAGCCATATGTCAAGCCCTACTCCAAGATCTGAGAAAAGAAAAGACTTGGTGTATATGGACAATGTTCTATTACTCAGCCATGAAAAAGAAATCTTGCCCTGTGCAAGACATGGATGGAGGTAGAGCGTAAAAACCTAATCCTAAACCAAACCCTAACACTAACCCCAAACTGCTAACCACTAACCCCTAACCCTAAGCTCTCACCATGACCATAACCCTGCCCTAAACTTAGCCCTCTGTAGAGGTCTCTGAACTGCAGTACAATAGACCCATACCCTCACCACAGCCCTAACCCAAACCTTTATCCTTACTCCAGACCAACACTGAACCATACTCCAAGATCTGAGAAAAGAAAATATGTGATATATATATACACACACACAATGGAATATTATTCAGCCATCAGAAAGGATGAATACCCAACTTTTGTATCAACATGGATGGGACTGGAAGAGATTATGCTGAGTGAACTAAGTTAAGCAGAAAGAGTCAATTATCATATGGTTTCACTTACTTGTGGAGCATAAGGAATAACATGGAGGACATTGGGAGATGGAGAGGAGAAGGGAGTTGGGAGATATCGGAGGGGCAGATGAACCATGAGAGACTGTGGACTCTAAGAAACAAACTGAGGGATTTGGAGGGGAGGGGAGTGGAGGATTGGGTGAGACTGGTGGTGGGTATTAAGGAGAACATGTATTGCATGGATCACTGGGTGTGGTGCGTAAACAATGAATTCTGGAACACCGAAAAGAAATTTAAAAAAATGTTTTATGTACATAAAAAAAACTTTTTAAAAAAAGCCTTTAATAACTAGTATTCCATTCTCACCCTCAACAGATAACCCTATTTAACAAATTATCCTTAAGTTTACAATAGCCTCCATATTGCTAATATCAAAGGGTAATTATTAGTCTTCATCTTAGCTGACCTGTCAGTATTATCTACATTGTCAATTACTCTCTCTTTCTTGGAACACTTTATTCATTTGGCCTCCAGGACACCTCTTTATACTTCTCCTACCTCACTGGTTGTTTCTCCTCCATATCCTCTGGTAATATTTTAGCCCCCAGCTGCAAAATAGTGAAGTAACACAAGACTCAATCCTTGGTCCTCTTCTCGTTTCTGACCCCACTCATTCCTTAGCTGTTATCATCCAGTCTCATGACTTTAAATGCCTCCTATATAGAGAGGGCTGCCAAATTAATATCTATAGCTTAAGATCCCTCCCCTGAACTTCAGAATAATATATCCCACTACCTACTCAATGTCTCCACTTGGATGTTCAATAGATGTCTCCTACTTAACATGTCCAAAACCACAGTTCTTCATTCTCCAACAAAAATAAGCCAGTTCTCCTGTAATTTTCTCCATTTTAATAAATAGTACCTTTGCTACTCTACTTCCTCAGGCAAAATATTGGAGTTATTCTTGTCTTCTCTCTCTCATTCCCCAAATTTAAGTCACCAGCAAATCCTTTCCATATTTCCTTTTAGATATATCGAGTCTGACCATATATCCTCATTCCCACTGGTAACACCCTGCTCTAAGCCACAATCACCTCATTTCCATATCACTATAATAACCTGCTAACTGGTCTCCCTACTTATACTCGTGTTCCCTCTAGCCTATTGTCTATACAGCCACCAATGTGAGACTATTAAAATGTATGTCAGATTATGTCAGTCTTCACCTAGTAAGCACACAATGGCTTTCCAAATATCTCATACCGAAACCCAAAATACAATGATTTACAAGATCTTATATAACTGGGCCTGCTCTTATTGCTTTCATTTCAACTGTACCACTCTTTATTCAGTATGCTGAAGACACACTGGTCTCCTTACTATTAATCAAAAACCCCTAGACACTCCTTTTGCTTAGAATATTCTTCTTCTATCCTCTTGGCTCATCTTATCAGTTTCTTTAATTCCTGGCTCAAATATTACCTTATCAGAGAGGCTTATTCTTGTTGTTCTATCTACAATAGCATACACAGTGTGCTCACATACTCACAGACACACATACATATGCCCCTGTCATTTGCTGTCCCCTTATTCTGCTTGATATCACTACCTGAATCATACAATTTTTAAAAAAGAGATTTATCTATTCATTTGAGAGGGGGAGGAGCAGAAGGAAAGAGAAAAGTAGGGACCAATGCAGGGCTCAGTCTCACTATCCTGAGATCATGACCTGAGCCAAAACTAAGAGCCAGACACTTAACTGATTGTGCTACCCAAGCACCCCTTGAATCATAGAACTTTGTAGTCTTTAGATTTGCACCGAAATATAAGCTCTATAAGAAATGAACTTTGTTTTACTTGCTGCTGTATCTCCTATCTCCAATGTCTAAAAGAGTAGTTGGCACATAGTAGCCACTCAATAGCCATTTTCTTAGGCTTGGACAAAGCAATATGGATTATATTATATTATTTACAAATAAGAACCCTGATTATTTCCTTTTTTTGAACGGGAGCTTATTTTTATTTTATGAATGTGAATTATTTAATGATGTATTCTAAGGGTGATGAATCTTTCTCTAAATATTATTTAAGCATATTTATAGTTCTTTTCTGTTTTCTCCATTTACTATTTCCTTGAATATTAGTTATCATGTTAGTTGAGTCTGGTGACTCAATGTTTTTACTTTTAATGTTTTTTAATGTTTAATGTTTTAATGTTTTTACTTTTCAGTAAATACTTCCTTCTCCTAATGTCCTCCATGTTATTCCTTATATTCCACAAGTAAGTGCAACCTGATAACCTTCAATGTCAGACTTCATTTTTAAAAGTTTCATCCTGAAGCAATCACCAGTGACAGAGGAGGGCAAATCATGTAACTATTCCTCGGTTCTTTAATTAAATATACCATCTATCATTTTATGGCGCATTCCCCTCTCCTTTTTGCTACCTCTGACCTAAGGTTATTCCAGGGTTCTGGAAAAATTACTTTTTGGAGGGTCTCTCTTTTGCCTGTGTGGTGATGCCACTTCCAGAACTCTATTTCTGGTGATTACCTAACTGAAAAAAATGATGTTTGATACAACCTACCACCAGGCAAACATATTTTCCCTTACACATATGATTAGCAAAGAGTTGAGAAGCCCTGCTTTAGAGTGTCTCAATAATGCTTTTGGTGTGGTGGCATAGTTTCCTTTCTTGTATTACCTTTGTCTTACTCAGGGTTGGCCTTTATGCCAAGGGACTTGGCTGATTTCCAGGCAGTTGTTTCCACATAGTATAATAGCTATAGCCAGTGAACTGAAAGTGCATTTCCTGCCACCATACTATAAAATTATAATTAATGTAATAGGAGAATGCACTTCTGGTTTTGGCAATGATATTTGGGATGTTGCATCAGGGCTGGTAGCTTTAAAGAGTAGACAATATTTTGGAATATGGATTAATGGACATAGAACCACTATGAATACTTCCTGTTAAAATGTGCCATACTTGATCCATTTAGAGATAAATGTACAACATTTTGATAGTACAACATTTTAAATGAAAGTAGGGAAATCTTGGGCTCCCGGGTGGCTCAATGGGTTAAGCCTCTGCCTTCAGCTCAGGTCATGATCTCAGGGTCCTGGGATTGAGTCCCGCATCGGGCTCTCTGCTCAGTGGGGAGCCTGCTCCCCCGCCTCTGCCTATCTCTCTGCCTACTTGTGATCGCTCTCATTCTGTCAAATAAATAAATAAAATCTTTCAAAAAAATAAAGTAGGGAAATCTTATTTTGGACTATAAACTTTTCCTTAAAGAAAACTTAGGGAGGTGGGTCTTATTTTAAGAAATATTTTTCTAACAACTAATAAAGTAGTCTTCTTTACCAGGTAAGTACTCAATTAGAGACTGATTTACAAACTGTCATTGATACTGCAATAATGAATCCTTCAATGAGCTGAAAATTAGATTAAGCTCTAGGGCCCTTTTCTCTTTTTTTAAGATTTTATTTATTTCACAGAGAGAGACACACCAAGAGAGGGAATACAAGCAGGAGGAGTGGGAGAGGGAGAAGCAGCCTTCCGGCTGAGCAGGAAGCCTGTTGTGGGGGCTCAATCCCAGGACCCTGAGATTATGACCTGAGCCGAAGGCAGTTGCTTAATGACTGAGCCACCCAGATGTCCCTCGAGGGCCCTTTTCAAAGCAAGATTCTGTAATTATGCACGGGGGTAATTTAGGCATCTAAGGAAAGAAAACTAATTTTGAATCAGGAGCATTAAACGTGAGGACTTATGATTTCCCTTTAATTTAGAGAAAAATTATCTTGTGCTTCAGAAAGGATGCAATGCTGTGGGCAATTAAGGGCTAAAAATTTGCTTGGAACCAGGTAACAACGTGATGCCCCCAGTTTAAACACAACTGGGGGCATCACATTACCTGATTTCAAGCTTTACTACAAAGCTGTGATCACCAAGACAGCATGGTACTGGCATAAAAACAGACACATAGACCAGTGGAACAGAGTAGAGAGCCCAGATATGGACCCTCAACTCTATGGTCAAATAATCTTCAACAAAGCAGGGAAAAAATATACAGCGGAAAAGAGACAGACTCTTCAATAAATCGTGCTGGGAAAATTGGACAGCTATATGTAGAAGAATGAAACTCAACCATTCTCTTACACCGTACACAAAGATAAACTCGAAATGGATAAAAGACCTCAACGTGAGACAGGAATCCATCAGAATCCTAGAGGAGAACATAGGCAGTAACCTCTTCGATATCAACCACAGCAACTTCTTTCAAGATACGTCTCCGGGGCGCCTGGGTGGCTCTGTGGGTTAAGCCTCTGCCTTCGGCTCAGGTCATGATCTCAGGGTCCTGGGATCGAGCCCCGCATCGGGCTCTCTGCTCAGCAGGGAGCCTGCTTCTCCCTCTCTCTCTCTCTGTCTGCCTCTGCCTACCTGTGATCTCTGTCTGTCAAATGGATGAATAGAATCTTTAAAAAAAAAAAAAAAAGATACGTCTCCAAAGGCAAAGGAAACAAAAGCAAAAATGAACTGTTGGGACTTCATCAAGATCAAAAGCTTCTGCGCAGCAAACAGTCAACAAAACAAAGAAGCAACCCACAGAATGGGAGAAGATATTCACAAATGACAATACAGACAAAAGGTTGATATCCAGGATCTATAAAGAACTTCTCAAACTCAACACACACAAAACAGATAATCATGTCAAAAAATGGGCAGAAGACATGAACAGACAATTCTCCGATGAAGACATACAAATGGCTATCAGACACATGAAAAAATGTTCATCATCACTAGCCATCAGGGAAATTCAAATTAAAACCACATTGAGATACCACCTTACACCAGTTAGAATGGCCAAAATTAGCAAGACAGGAAACAACGTGTGTTGGAGAGGATGTGGAGAAAGGGGAACCCTCTTACACTGTTGGTGGTAATGCAAGTTGTTGCAGCCACTTTGGAGAACTGTGTGGAGATTCCTTAAGAAATTACAAATAGAGCTTCTCTATGACCTGCAATTGCACTACTGGGTATTTACCCCAAAGATACAGATGTAGTGAAAAGAAGGGCCAACTGTACCCCAATGTTCATAGCAGTGATGGCCACACTCGCCAAACTGTGGAAAGAACCAAGATGCGCTTCAACGGACAAATGGATAAGGAAGATGTGGTCCATATACACTATGGAGTATGATGCCTCCGTCAGAAAGGATGAATACCCAACCTTTGTATCAACATGGAATGGACTGGAAGAGATTATGCTGAGTGAAATAAGTTAAGCAGAGAGAGTCAACTATCATATGGTTTCACTTATTTGTGGAGCATAACAAATAACATGGAGGACATGGGGAGATGGAGAGGAGAAGGGAGTTGAGGGAAACTGGAAGGGGAGATGAACCATGAGAGACTATAGACTCTGAAAAACAATCTGAGGGTTTTGAAGGGGCTGGGGGTGGGAGGTTGGGGGAGCCAGGTGGTGGGTATTATGGAGGGCACATATTGCATGGAGCACTGGGTGTGGTGCATAAACAATGAATTCTGTTACACTGAAAAGAAATTTTAAAAAATTTGCTTGGAGATATATGTGGTCCATAGTTTGGAGCCAAAAGGAGACAACAAAGAAATCAAAGCAGTAAATGAAAAATAAAAATACAGAAATATAGTACCTGGAAACTTTGTGTGTAAAGTGAACATTTCCAGTAGCTTTCTTACAAAATTCTGACCATTCAATTATCCAACCTTCAAAAACTATTCCCATGCTTCTAGCCTAGAATTAGTTGCAGATTATTCGAGAGTTGATTCATTGAGGCTATACAGCAGTCCATTATAGATCACCAGGTTAGTCCTTCCAGAAGTTGAGGGCACTCTAGTGAAGAAAGACTAATGTAGATGTACAGTTATTTATTAATGTTAGAGAATGTAATACTCCAAACACAACAGAGTAAAGCAGAGTGAAAAATAACTAGTCACTATTGGAACCATCTTAAGGCTTGACAAATACATAAGAGAAAATGATTTTTTCCTCTGTACAATTATAAATTGAAGATTAACAGATATCCAAGTTATTATCGGAGATATGAAATCCTAGAGAATAGAAAAGTTAATTTAAGGTGAGGAGATTTTCCAACTGTTTATAAAACCTTTGTATTGTCTTTTGTTCATTAAAATGAAAATATGTAATTACAATATTAAAAGAAATATTAGAAATGTGTTGCTAATGAAACTCTTCACTACTGAAATAATTCCTTAAAATCAAAGCAATGGGAAAAAATTAATGTCAAATTTCCCATAGTGTCTAAACCAGTTCATTTCTATAAATTATTCTTGACCAAATGTCCCAGAAACAAATCAATGTAAAAGATTATTAAGATTTATTTGCTTACAGGTATGAGAGAAAGTAATGTGAAATGCTTTTTGAAGAGAAGAATTTTGTTATGAGCCAATTCATACTGCTGCAAATATCTTGGATCCAAGTCTGAAAGGCAGAAATGCAAATAATGATAGCACTGCTGCCGCTGCCCTAGATTGAATTACAAAACAAGCAGCACATTTAGAAATTTATGCTGGAAAAATCCTTTCAAATGTGTCTGAATACAGAACAGTTACAGTGTTTGTGCAGTCATGCAGTTTGGTCTTGTGCCAAGTGTAACGCTCTTAGTCCTGGTCCCACCCTCCTGATGAGGAATCTGAAGGCCAGGTTACAATTCAAGGTCTCTACGGCTGGCTCAAATTCCTACCCAGTGTTTCAGAGCCTTCAGCCCTACTAAATTTGCTAGTGAAAATAATATTAATAACCTTTGGTCCTTACTATGCATCAAGCATTATGCAAGGTTAATTACATATTTTGTCTCAGTTAAGCTTCACAACAAATTTATAAGGTAAACACTCATATTCAGATAGGGAAATTGATGCTCAATGGGGTTAAAAAATCCTCAAGGCCAAATTGTTTTATGTGTTCAAATGGAAGTCTACTGAGATATTAGTAGTCAATTCTGAGGTCAAGGATGATTTTTGTCTGGAAGACAAAACCAGGTATGTTAGTATAGTAAGGTCTCCTAAGCCTGAACATTTAGTTTCTGCTCTCACAGGTGATCCTTGCTGACTGGAAGTTTTTGTTATTCTTGTTGATTGGTTACACCCAAATCTTTATTTTTTAAAAGATTTTATTTCAATTCAAATTAGTTAGCATTTAGTGTATTATTAGTTTCAGGGGTATAATTTAGTGATTCATCACTAGCATATAACACCCAGTGCTCACCACATTAACCCTCCTTAATGCCCATCACTCACTTACCTCCATACCCCCATCCCCTTCCCCTCCAGCAACCCTTGTTCTCTATCATTAAGAGCCTCTTATGGTTTGATTTCCCCTGTTTTTATCTTATTTTACTTTTCCTTCCCTTCCTTGTGTTTGTTTTGTTTCTTAAATTCCACATATTATAGAAGTCATATGGTATTTGTCTTTATCTGACTGACTTGTTTCACTTATAGCATAATACAGTCATACCTTTAAAAAGTTGTCAGTGGGTCTCAATAGCTATGCTTCGTGATGGTCCTTGTACCAGGCCCCAGTCTTGTGTGTTCCTCTGTAGTAATGCAACTTATTACAACAGGGTCTCTGATGCACCCTTACTGACAGAAACAGTTAAGTAACAGGTGAAAGACCCTTTCCATTCTCCAAGAAAACCAACCTATGGAATACCAACTAGCGTATCCCTTCTAATTGCCTATTCTTTGATTTA
This sequence comes from Enhydra lutris kenyoni, assembly GCF_002288905.1. Taxonomy (NCBI): domain Eukaryota; kingdom Metazoa; phylum Chordata; class Mammalia; order Carnivora; family Mustelidae; genus Enhydra; species Enhydra lutris. The sequence goes on along the minus strand of NW_019154180.1, from coordinate 4,577,625 downwards.
AGCAAAATTTAGGGAATTAAAGTTGGTCTTGGATGAGGTGAGTTTTTCCAGCTTAGAAAAAGATGGTTTCTCTAGAGCTCTTTCTAAGACTGGAGTTGCATTGAATCTTTCTGTTCTCCATAAGAAATGTTTGAGTGGTGGCAAGAAACTAGGAATTGAAGAGTGTTTCTATGTTCCTTAGACATGAATTCAGACATTATTGGAAGCTGGTAAAGGAGTTTTGCAGTCAGTACTTTACCATTCTAGTCTTCCTTGATCCCATTTGATCAGATGCACGTCAAAAAGAGGCCCCAAGGCCCAATCCAATGAATTGAGGCAGCCTGAAAATATAGGCATTACCTGGAAAGGCTGCCAAGAAACAATCCACAAGTAGAATGGCCCAGGCCAAGCCAAAGGAGTCCATTACTAAGAGTGGTACAGCAGGTTTCTGTGGAAGACTTTGTTTCCCTCTATAATGTGAGCAAAGACTGTGTGAAGCTGTGGCTCTCTCTGACTTTGGTGTTCTGGGTCTGTACTCATATCAGACTTTTTTCTTCTTTTTGGGGTGTGTGTGTGTGTGTGTGTGTGTGTGTGTGTGTGTGTGTAATTCTCTCTGTGGGATTAGTATTTTTCTGTACAACATAACACCGAGAGAAACATTTTAAAATGCATTTGCTAGGAAAAGTCCCTTCCCTTTGGAATCTGAAGTGAAACCAACACCACACTTTGCAGAGATATAGATGGCAGGAATGTTGAAGGGAAATGTCACCCCAACTGCCCTAGGAAGCAGGAGCACTTTGGTTGCTGATTAACTACTTCTTGCCCATTACTGTGGCAGGTTGGCTTCTTTCACACAAATTAACTTAGATCTTCCAGCTAATATTGTGCCTGACTTTGCAAGAGCACATTATTATAAGATGTTACCTGTTCATGCTGTTCTTATTTCTCCAACACTCTTGTTTATTCATAGCATTTGGCTGGAATTTTTACAGTAGGAGCATGCACACACGCGCACGCGCACGCGCACGCGCCACACACACACACACACACACACACACACACAGAAACTTGTTTCAGAGTTGTCTGGAATTACGCTTTTTGAATATTCAAACAAATTTTCCAGACCCTCACCTCCCTTACCTCCAAAGTCCCAGAGTGGCAAGATGCCTTGAGTGTTAGGCTCTCTTCTTTCTTCTCTTCTCTGTACTCCTCTCTTACCAAAGTCACTGGGTTACATAAAATTGCATGCCTTGCTGTGTTCCATTATTTCTGTGGGCAGTCCAGCTCCCAAGAAGAGAAGAGAAAATTGGGCTATGCAAACACACTTTTCCTTAATATAAATATATAAAATACATAAAATGTATAATATAAACTGAAACATGAAATATTTGTCCTTTTGTGTCTGGCTTATTTTATTTAGCATAATGTTTTCAAGGTTCATTCATATTGTAAGATGTGTCAGAATTTCATTACTTTTTAAAGCTGAATAATACACTATTATATGGACAGACCACATTTTCTTCATCCATTCATCTGTTCATAGACATTTAAGTTGTCCGCCACTTTGGGATACTGTAAATAGGAATCCTGTGAAATTTGGTGTACAAGTTTTTGCTTAAAAACCTGTTTTCATTTCTTTTGTGCATATACTTAGGAGTGCAATTGCCATGTCATATGGTAATTCTATGTTTAACGTTTTGAGGAATTGTTAAACTGTTTTTCACAGTGACTGAATCATTTTACATGTACATGTACCAGCAATGTGCAAGGGTTCCAATTTCTCCACAGCCTCACCACTTGTTATTTTCCATTAAAGAAATTATTGTGGCCATCCTAGTCGGTATAAAATGGTATCTCATTGTGGTTTTGATCTGCATTTCCCTAATAGAGGAATGAGTGAGAATCAAAGAAAAGATAGATATGTTTTTGTTTTGCTTTCATGTAAAATATACCAGGAAGAACTGTTTCTCTCAGAATAAATTTATGAGATAGGAACAATTATTGCTTTAATAAATAAGGAAACTGAACTCAGAGAGCTAAAATTATTTACCCAAGGTCACACAAACAGGTGATAAAGTCATGTCACCCATGAAATTTGACCTCAGAGTCTGTATGCTTAACCACAATGCTGCAATGACACTCCGAAACTAAACTAAAAGGTACCTAGGAACAGACACCATGTGTCTTCTATGCTCGCTCCACCTCTCTCACAAACTAGACAATACTGGACTTTGCACACAAGAAGAACTCTAGAAATATTTGTTAACCAATCATGGAAATACCAAAAGCCTTGCTGAAGGGCTCAGTATTGTTGAAATGGAAATTGTATGAGTAGAGTAATTGTAACTAGAAAGAGTTTTATTAATACTTCCTGATGTAGCTGTTCTAATCTGATTGGTTCTTATCTGTTATCTCCCTGGGAGATATGGTTTTTTTTTTTTTTCTTCAGGACCTACATTTTTCTGTGTACTGTGTAAATAAAAGAGGAATTCAAAAACCCCATCTTGTGGGAAGACATTCTTCCTGCCTAAAGTTCAAACTTAAAACCAGTCTTGCACTTTGCTCTAGCTTGATGAAAGGAAAAAGAATTGAAATAAAAGTACTTACAACTGGGGCGCCTGGGTGGCTCAGTGGGTTAAGCCGCTGCCTTCGGCTCAGGTCATGATCCCAGGTCCTGGGTTCAAGCCCTACATCAGGCTTTCTGCTCAGCAGGGAGCCTGCTTCCTCCTCTCTCTCTGCCTGCCTCTCTGCCTACTTGTGATTTCTCTCTGTCAAATAAATAAATAAGATCTTTAAAAAAAAAAGTACTTACAACTTACACTCCACACATCCACTTAGAATTGTGCCCTTGCACACTCTCGTCCTGAACTTTGGTCCAAAGATCAGGATAATGGTTAAGAGAGAGAAATGAAACAAGCCAGGATTTGTTTGATTTATATTGGAAAGAGTAGACAATTACTAAAAGAAGGAAAAATTAACTTGGGCTAGATACCAGTGTTTTAGGTAATTTTGAAAGAGAAAGAGATTGGAGTACCTACTATACCATGATGACTGGGGATTTCAGGAAGTAAATAGGTGAAAAATATTTTTAAGCTATTTTGCTGTGTGTTGTGAAAGGCATATAAGAGGCAAAAATAAAATGTAATGTTTTTACTTTCTTTTTGGATTTTAGACAACTGTTTATTTGAACATGACACCATGCTGAAACTGCCACAAGGTGGGTTGATTTTTTATAGGTTATATTTAGAAGATAAGATCTAATTTTAGCAAGGGTGTGGGGAAATGATGGAGATACATATTGGTACAGCCACTTTGGGGTATAATCTGGCAGTTATAGTAAAGGTCAAAATGTTAATCTATGACACATCAATTTTATTTCCTCCCCTGAGAAAAATATACATGTGTATTAGAAGACATGTACAAGAATATTTTCTACAACACTGCAAAAACTTGAAAACAGCCTGAATGTCCAATAACAGAGAAATAGTTAATTAGAAATTGTATATCAAATGGAATGTCACAGTCACAATAAATTTATTAAAGCTATATATATATCAGTATGAATATATCTTTAAGATATAACATTGACCGAAAAAAGCAAGCTACAGAATGACACACACCATATGATAACATTTATGTAGAAAGCGTGCAAAAATAATACCATATATTTACACATATTTTTGTAAGTGCATATATGTATGCATAAAATAAAAAAGAATTATGAAATGGTACACACTAAACTTAGAGCAGTAATGACTTCTGGGGTGGAGAAGTGAATGTAATCAGAAATAGTGACCAAAAGGGACTTTAGACTTATATGTGATGTCTTAATTCTTTTTCTTTAAAGTCAGTATACCTTTAATATAATACTACCCTTAGTCTCACCTTATATTTCTATATCACATTATAGTTTTACAAATTTTTCATTTATTTTATCTCACAATCTTCATAACAGCCCTCTTAAGTAAGCAGAACAAGAAAAATGATCGCAGTTTTGTTTTGTTTTTAAAATTATTTATTTATTCATGAGAGACAAATAGAGGCAGAGGGAGAAGCAGGCTTCCCACAGAGCAGGAAGCCCAAAGCAGGACTTGATCCCAGGACCCAAGTCAAAGGCAGACACTCAACTATCTGAGCCACCCAGGTGCCCATGACTGCAGTTTTATAGAGAGGGAAAATGAAGCTAAAAGACATTAAATGACTTGCCTAAAATCCTATATTTAAGAAGGACAGAGATAAGAACCCAAATGTCATGTCTCCTGGCCCCAGGAGATCCCACCCCACCACAGGTGTCTCCAGACCTGACATTCTTAAAAGTTGCTATTATTTGAAGCATATTTGGACTTGTCTTTATCGCCTTAAGTGGCAGGTAGGAAATATACAAGAAAATAATCTTAACTGTTCCAAAGCTACATCTTATGTCTGACTTAAAATTATATGTCCCATGTGCTTTATTCACAAGTATAAGACTCTGATGATGCATAACTGTTTTTAAAAATCAGATTGACCTTCAGAAGAGAAATAATCTAAAATATACCTCAGATTATGGTGATATTTTAAAACAGTAGTTATACATTTTTCAGTGCTAAAGTGTTTGCATTGATCAATGCAGTTTTTTGTTCAGTTCTCTTTATGACCAAAATAATTTGAAGTAGTTACAGTTAGAACACAATAGTTTGTCTTGAGAAAAAAATAATACATGTCACAACTGAGGGTTGAATTCAAGGTTTTTGTTATTAATTTTCTTAAGTGTTTCTTCACAATCTAGGAAAGTATTCTTTTAAAACTTATTTTGAAATGGGAAGCTACAAAAATCGTCTACAAAATTTTGTGAACCCTTCTCCCATCTTCCCCTAATGGTGACATCTTATATAATTTAGTATAATATCAAAACCAGAAATCTGACATTGGTAAACTACTGTAAGACCACAGATTTCATTGTTTTCACCATTTTAAAATCTGCATCTGTGTGTATTGGTTCTATGCAATTTAATTCCACGCATAGTTTTGTGTAAGCATCACAACAATCAAGATACAAAGCTATTCCATCACCATAAAGGAACTACTTTGTTCTACCTATTTGTATTCTCGCTCTCCCCCTACCACACCCCACCTCCATCCCTGTCCCCTGGGAACCACTAACCTGTTCTTTACTTCTGTAGTTTAGTCATTCTGAGAATGTTATATAAATGGAAACATACAGTATGTAACATCTTGGAATTGGCTTTTTTCTTTAATAAAGCATAATACCCCTGAAGTGCATCTAAGTTGTTGCATGTATCAATGGTCCATTCATTTTTATTGCAGAGTAGCATTCCATAGTTTAGATCTAAAATAGTTTGCTCAATCATTCACATGGATGAACAGCATTTGAGTTGTAGCCAGTATTTTTCTATTTTTACTTATTATTATTAATATTAATGTACAGGTTTTTATATGAACATAAGTATTCATTTCTTTGGATAAATGTACAGGAGTATAAATGCTTGGTTTTATGGTAATTGAATGTTTATAAAAACTGCAACAATTGTTTTCATAGAGCCTTTACTATTTGGCATTCACACCAGTAATGTATTAGACATCCAGTTTCTGTGTATTATCACTAGCATCTGGTATTATCACTACTTTCCATTTGACTACTATAATAGGTCTGTAATGATATTGCATTGTGGTCTGAATTTGCATTGTCCTTATGGATAATAATATTGAACCTCTTTCCATGTGCTTATCTGTCATCTGTATATTATTCATCCTCTTTGGTGAAATGTCTGCTCATGTCTTTTAATGATTTTCCAATTGAATTGACTGGTTTTACTGTTGAGTTTTGAGCACACTTTATAAATTGTAGATACAGGTCCTTTGTCAGACACATAGTTTGCAAATATTTTCTTTCAATCTGCACCCTGAGTTTTCCTCTTAACATTATTTTCACAGTGCAAAAGTTTTTAATTTCGATGAGGTCCAATTTATCCATTTTTTCTTTTATGGGTTGTGCTTTTGCTATCTTGTCTGAGAATGCTTGGTCTATCACTAGGTCCCCAAGATTTTATCCTGTGTTAACTTTCTAAAACTTTTAGTGTTACATTTTATGTATAAGTCCATGATATATTTTGAATTAAATTTTGTATAAGGTGTGAGGATAGTTTTATATATTACTTGGATAATTCAAATTGAATTAAAAATAAAATCAGAGGTGGTATTAATATAGGATTAAAGATATCCTATATTTCCTTACTCCAATTCATTTTCCATTTTAAAGATAGAGAATCTTCCCTTTTTTTCTTTAGTTTTTATTTAAATTCCAGTTAGTTAACATGCAGTGTAATATTAGTTTCAGGTATACAATTTATTGACTCAACACTTACATAAAATACCTGGTGCTCATCACAACAAGTGCCCTCCTTCATCCCCATCACCTATTTAATCCAACCCCCCACCCATCTCTCCTCTGCTGACCATCAGTTTGTTCTCCATAGTTTTTTTTATTTTAATTTTTATTTTTTATAGACATATAATATATTTTTATCCCCAGGAGTACAGGTCTGTGAATCGCCAGGTTTACACACTTCACAGCACTCACCATAACACATACCCTCCCCAATGTCCACAGTTTTGAGTCTGTTTCTTGGTTGGCCTTTCTCTTTCTTTCCCCTATGATCATTTCTTTTGTTTCTTAAATTCCATATGAGTGAAATCGTATGGTATCTGTCTTTCTCTGACTGACTTATTTCACTCAGCATAATACTCTCTAGCTTCATCCACATCTGCAAATGGCAAGATTTCATTCTCTTTGATGGCTGAATAATATATATATATATGAAGATATTATATATATATATATATATATATATATATATATATGGCACATTTTCTTTATCCGTTCAACTATCAATAGGCATTTGGGCTTTTTCCATAATTTAGCTATGGTTGATAATGCTGCTATAAACATCAGAGTGCATGTATCCTTCGAATTATATTTTTGTAGCCTTTGGGTAGATATCTATTAGTAAGATTGCTGGATCATAGGATCATACTGGCCCCCAAACAGGGACAGTCTTTTCTACTGTCGCCCCCTGTTCCCATTCTCTTGCAGCTGACATATTTGTGCCTCATTCTTCTCCCATGCACTGTCAGGAGGCGGCAGTAGTTCTATTCTTAACTTTTTGAGGAACCTCCATACTGTTTTCCAGAGTGCCTGCACCAGTTTGCATTCCCACCAACAGTGTAGGAGGGTTCCCTTTTCTCCACATCCTCACCAGCACCTGTTGTTTCCTAACTTGTTAATTTTGGCCATTCTGACAGGTGTGGTATGATATCTCATTGTAGTTTTGATTTGTATTTCACTGACGATGAATGATGTTGAGCATCTTTTCATGTGTCTGTTGGCTGTATGGATGTCTTTTTTGGAGAAGTGTCTGTTCATGTCTTCTGACTATTTTTTAATTGGATTATTTGGTTTTTGTGTGTTTAATCTAACAAGTTCTTAATATATTTTCTAAACTAACCCTTTATTGGATATACTATTTGCAACTGTGCAGAGCTTTTTATTTTTATGTACTCCCAATAGTTTATTTTAGCTTTTGCTTCCCTTGCCTCTGGAGATATATCTAGAAAGAAGTTTCTACGGCCAATGTCATAGAGGTTATTGCCTGTGTTCTCCTCTAGGAGTTTAATGATTTTCTGTCTCACGTTTAGGTCTTTAATCCATTTTTTGAATTTATTTTTGTGTATGGTGTAACAAAGTGGCCCATCTTCATTCTTTTATATGTGGCTTTCCAGTTTTCCCAACACCACTTGTTGAAGACACTGTCTTTTCCATTGGATAGTTTTTCCTGCTTTGTTGAAGATTAATTGACCATAGAGTTACGTGTTTGTTTCTAGGTTTTCTATTCTGTTCCATTGATCTATGTGCCTATTTTTGTGCCAGTACTATATTGCCTTGGTCATTACAGCTTTGTAATATAACTTGAAGTCCAAAATCATGATGCTTCCAGTTTCCCTTTTTTTTTTTTCAATGTTGCTTTGGATATTCAGGGTCTTTTGTGATTCCATATAGATTTTAAGATGGTTTGTTCTAGCTCTGTGAAAAATGCTTTTGGTATTTTGATAGAGATTGCATTAAATGTGTAGATTGCTTTGGGTAATATAGACATTTTAGCAATACTTGTTCTTTCAATCCATGAGCATAGAATGCCTTTCCATTTGTGTCACCTTCAATTTCTTTCAACAGGATTTTATAGTTCTCAGAGTACAGATCTTTTACCTCTCTGGTTAGGTGTATTCCTAAGTATCTTATTAATTTTTGGTATAATTGTAAAAGGGATTAATTCCTTGATTTCTCTTTATGTTGCTTCATGATTGGCATATAGAAATGCAACAGATTTCTGTCCATTGATTTTTGTATCTTGCAACTTTACTGAATTTGTGTGTCAGTTCTAGCAGTTTTTTTGGTGGAGTCTTTCTGGTTTTCTATATAGAGTATCACATCATCTGCAAATAATGGAAGTTTGACTTCTTCCTTCCCAATTTGGATGCCTTTTATTTGTTGTTGTTGTTGTTGTCTGATTGTTGTAGCTAAGACTTCAGTAGAGACTCTTTCTAATATACAGTTAAAATCATGTCACTCACCAGTTTAATTTTTTCAATGGCTCTTTACTTATCTTAAGATGAATTCCATACTCCTTAATATGGGCAAAAGTCTTCACATAATTTGGACTTTGTCCAGTCTCATTTCACCACCCTGCCCTCTAGTCCCAGATCACATTGCACAATCCAGCTACAGTGAAATTCTTTAAGTTCCTAAAAATGCACTGCTAACTATCACCTCCTGTTCTTCAGACATGTTTAAAACCCTTTTTAATTCCCCTCTTCCTGGTTAGCTTCTATTCATCCTTTAGGTCTCAGTTTGGTCATAATTTTCCCAATAAAATCTTCCCTGACCCCTTAGTCTGTATTATCTGTCCTTCCTATGTTCTTACATAAAACTCTATATGATCCTTACTATGGCACTTTTCAGATGGTGTTATAGTTGTCTGTTTAATTGTCTGCATCTTACTTCTAGATTGTGAGTCTCACAAGACCAAAGATTGTTTCTGTTTGTTCATCATTATTTCACAGGTAACTAGCACATTGCCTGAATCATACTGATTTCAACAAGTATTTGTTGAATGAATAAATGATAACATAGAATAATATAATTTATCAACAATGTTGAACAAAGTTAGCATATTTTTAGAAGTTATTTGTAAAGGTCTATTGAAAAGTTATAAAATTTATTGTATAATGTGCTATGAAGCAAATTCAAACATTTTATAAATAAGAGTTAAGGGACAAATGCTCTGACCACATTTAATTAAGATAAAAGTTAAATAACAAAATGGAAACACCTGGAAGATTTTAAACATCACTTTAAATATGTTGGGCAGATACAGTTCTTAAAACATAATTACATTTAAGAAATCATAAAAATTAAAAACACTTGTGCTTTCTGGACTGACATGTGAATAGGTTGGAAGTCACCATTCCTATTCTTACAACCAGAAAAAAAAATCCTGAAAACTGAAAATGAACAACTCTTCTTAGATACATCAGAGAATTGAATTCACAGGGCAAGACAACTCCACAAAAACTGGAAAGGCAGAGAAGACAGGTGGATATAGAGAATTATAGTTTAGTGGGAAAAGAAACTACACTGAAGCCAGTATGAGATATAAACACGAGGTAATTGGCTGGTTGTTGGAGACTAAACATGGATTAATTTGAGAGATTAAAAAGTTCTAGAGGTCCATCCTTAGGGGAGACTCCACACTTTCAAGAGTTTTACCCCTGGGAATCCAACCATGGTAGAGATCAGAGAAAAATCCCCTCATCTTTCCTTCAGAGGGAGAAGGAAAAATAACTATTTTGAAATAGACCCAGAGTATTCTATACTCCTTAACAAAGTTCTGTCCTCAAGAGAAACTACTTTATCAGAACTACAATGAGATATCACCTCATACCTGTCAGAATGGCTGAAATCAACAACACATGAAACAACATGTGTTGGTGAGATTGTGGGAGAGGGGAATCGTCTTATTTTGGGTGGGAGTACAAACTGGTGCAACCATTCTGGAAAGAAATATGGAGGTGCCTCAAAAAATTAAGAATACAACTACCTTACAGTCCAGCAATTGCACTACTAGATATTTACCCAAATAATACAAAAATGCCAATTCGAAGAGATACATGTACCCCTATGTTTTTAGCAGCATTATCAATAATAGCTAAACTATGGAAATAGCCCAAGTATCCATGGACTGATGAATGAATAAAGAAGATGTAGTACATGTACACAATGGAAAGTTATTTGATCATAAAAAGAATGAAATCTTACCATTTGCAATGATGTGGATGAAGCTAGGGAGTATAATGCTAAGTGAAATAAGTCAGTCAGAGAAAGACAAACACCATATGATTTCACTCATGTGTGGAATTTAAGGAACAAAATAAATGAGCAAAAGAAAAATAGAGAGAGAGAGAGAGTCAAACCAAGAAACAGACTCTTCATTATAGAGAACAAACTGAGGGTTACCAGAGGGGAGATGGTTGGGGGATGGGTGAAATAGGTGATGGGGATTTAGGAGTGCACTTGTTGTGATGAGCACCAGGTGTTGTATGGAAGTGCTGAATCACTATACTGTACACCTGAAACTAATATTATATTCTATGTTAACTAACTGGAATTTAAATTTAAAAATTTAAAAAGAGAAGCAACTTTACCAGAGTCTAACCAGTGTGGATTTTACCAGAGTCTAAATGATTTGAGGAAAAGGAAATATCAAACTCCAGAATTTTCTATTCTTCCTGGTGGGAGGAGATAAATACCCCATTCTAGGCTGAAGCACTTGTGAAAGTCAGAGCCCAGAAGCACATACTCACTAAAAGACTAAGATGGGAGATTTCTAACATAGCTATATTTGCACATTATTATTTTCAATATACCATTCAATTCAATTTGTCAGTATTTTATTTATTTATAATTTTAAGGCATAAATCTATAGGTAAAATAGATTTATAATGAACTTATTGGTGATATATTTCTTGGCATTCTGTGTTAGATTTTGCTAGCTTCATAAAATGAAGTACCTTTCAATATTTTCCTGTGTTCTGGGATAATTTCTATAGGTTTTGAATTAACTTCCCTTGACATTTTCTAAAATTTATCAAAAAGTTTGTAGGGCTCAGGTCCCCTTTTTCTTTGTTGGTTATTGGTTTATGCATTTTTATATGTCTTTACTGAATTTAGGTAATTTACATTCTTACAAAAGATTGTTCCTTTGAGATTTTCAAAAGTATATATTTTTGTGTATTGTAATTTCCCCTCTGTATCTACTATATTATCCTTCTTTCTAATTAACTGGAATTACTGATAATAATCAATAATCTTTTACATTGACTATATTTGCCTGAGATTTGTCTATTTTACTGCCTTTTTTCTAAGATCATCTTCTTGGAATTATTTATAAAACATTTTTTGTTTCAGAATTTACCTATTTTGCTTCTTATATTTGTCATTTTCTTCTTTTTGCTTTATTGTATTCTTTTTATAAACTTTTGAGTTGAATTTTACATTTTGACTTTATATCTGGATAGAGCTTTCATAATATTTCATGAATATAATTTGGTTTAATTTTTAAATACTTTATTTGACTCTAGTTTTTAGAACAGTTGTAGATTTATAGGGTCAGCTTCAGGAATGAGCACAGAGCAGACGTTACTTAACTTGCTTACACCAAGCTCTAATCTCCCATGCCTCAATGGAACCACCCTTCACAGTCACACTCACCCTAGTTTGAGGGAGACAGACCCCCACCCCCAGAAGACTGGACCAAACCCATGTTCACATGACATCTCATAACCTGGAAGTTTTGTGAAGCCTCAGTTATGAGGGTTGTGACAGGTCTCATTTCACAAACAGACCAGAGCACACCTAGTTAAAATGTACCATATTCAGACCACGGACCAAACACTTCCCACAATAGGCAAAGAGAGTTTCTGTAGATAACTGGCCTGAAGGATAAAGCAGCCAGGAAAAAATCTGCATGTGCCACATACATTGGAGACACTCCTGGAAGTGCCAGGCCCTAGGGAACAGGGGACATTACATGGCAGGGCAATATAGGACCTCTGCTTCCTAAGGCTATTACCCTCAAGAAAAGAAGATGTAGCTGACTTTTTCAAAACAAAGGAACAGGCACAGTGACCTAGACAAAATGAGAAGACAAAGAAATTTATTCCAAATGAAAGAACAGAACAAGACCATGGCCAGAGATCTAAACAAAACAGATATAAATAACATACCTGATAGAGAATGTAAAGTAATGATCATAAGGATGCTCACTGGACTTGAGAAAAGAGTGGAAGGCATGAGAGAGACTCTTCACACAGAGATAAGGAATAGCATACCAGAGATAAAAGGCTCAATAAATGAAATGAGAAATACTCTTGATGGAATGAAGAGCAGGCTGGAAGGAGCAGAGGAATGAATTAATGATCTAGAAGCAGAGTAATGGAAAGTAATCAAGCTGAACAAAAGAAACAAGAATTACACAAAATGAGAATAGACTTAGGGAACTCAGTTACTCCATCAAATGTAATAACATTCATAATATATAAGTCCCAGAAGAAGAGAGAAAAAAAGAGGCAGACAAAACATTTATTTAAAGAAATAATAGCTGACAACTTCCCTAATCTGGAAAAGGAAACAGATTTCCAGACCCAGGAGACACAGAGAACTCCATCAAGATCAACAAAAGCAGACACACACCCAGATGTTTTGTAATTAAATTAGCAAAATGTGGTGATAAAGAAAAAAAATAAAATCAGCAAGACAAAAGAAGACAGTACCTTATAAGGTAAAACTCATAAGGCAAGCAGGAGATTTTTCAATGAAACTTTGCAAGCCAGAGGGAGTGTCATGCTACTTTCAAAGTGCAGAATGGGAAAAATCTATAGGAAAGAATTCTCTGTTCTGAAAGGTTATCATTCAGTATAGAAGGAGAGATAAAGAGTTTCCCAGACAAATAAAAACTAAAGGAGTTTGTGGCCACTAAACCAGCTCTGCAAGAAATATTAAAGGGGAATCCTGGAGTGGAAATGAGAGACCAAGAGAGATAGTATGAAGGTAGGAAACACAAAAGCTATAAAAATGAATATTTCTGTAAAAATCAGTCGAGGAACTTGCAGAATAAAAGGATGTAAAATATGACAACATACACCTAAAATGTGGGGAAGAGAGGCTTAAGAATGGGTTCAAACTTAAATAAACATTAGCTTAATATGGACTCATATGCACAAGATTTTGTATACAAACCTAATGGTAGTCATGTATCAAAAACCACTAATAAATATGTAAAAAATAAAGAGAAAGAAATTCAAATAAAATACAAAAGAAAACCAGCAAGCCATGAAAGAGAGAAAGAAGGATCAAACAAAATATGCAGAAAAAAAACAAATAATAAAATGACAATAAATACATATCTATTAATAATTAATTTGAATGTAAGTGGACAAAATGCTCCAATCAAAAGAAATAGGGTCACAGAATGGATAAAAACCAAGATCCCTCTATATGTTGCCTACAAGAGACTTATTTCAGACCTAAAGACACCTGTAGAGTGAAAGTGAGGAGATGAAGATCTATCATGCAAATGCATGTCAAAAGAAAGCTGGGGTATCAATACTTGTATTGGACAAAGTAGACTACAAAACAAGCACTATAACAAGACATAAAGAAAGACATGGTGTAATAATAAAGGGGACAATCCAATAAGAAGGTATAACAATTGTAATTGTATTATACACCCAAATACATAAAACAGTTAATAACAAACATAACAGAACTAATTGACAATAATACAATAATAGTAGGGGACGTTAAAGCCCCACTTACATCAGTGGACAGATCATCTAAACAGAAAATAAACAAGGAAACAATGGCTTTGAATGACACTCTTGAACAGATGGATTTAACAGATATGTTCATCCTAAAACAGAAGTCTATCCTAAAACAGAAGAATACACATTCTTTCCAAGTACACACAAAACATTCTCCAGAATATACCACACATTAACCCACAAAACAAGCTTCAACAAATTCAAGGTGAAAAATCATACCATACACCTTTTGTCATCACAATGCTATGAAACTAGAAGTTAACCAAAAGAAAAAATCCTGGAAGGAAAAATAAAGGGAAGCTAAATAACATGCTACTAAACAGTGAATGGGTCAACTAGGAAATGAAAGAAAAACATTTTAAAAGTACATGGAAACAAATGAAAAGAAAACACAATGGTCAAACCCTTTGGGATGCAGCAAAAGTGGTTCTGAGAGTGAAGTTTATGGCAATACATGCCTACCTCAAGAAGCAAGAAAAATCACAAATAAACAACCTAACATTACACCTAAAGGAACTAGAAAAATAACAACAAACCTAAAAACAGCAGAAGGAAGGAAATAATGAAAATAGAGCAGAAATAAATGATATAGACATTTAAAAAAAAACAATAGAACAGATCAATGAAACCAGGAGATGGTTGGTAAACTTCTACCAGATTTTTCAAGAAAAAAAGAGAAAGGACTCAAATAAATTCACAAATGAGAGAAGAGAAATAATAACCAACACCAGAGAAATACAATTATAAGAGAATATTATTTTAAAAACTGTGTCAACAAATTGGACAACCTATAATAAATGGATAAATTCCTAGAAACGTAAACTATGAAACCTGAAACAGGAAAAAATACAAGATTTGAGAGACTGATAACCAACAAAGAAATCAAATTAGTAACTGAAAAAAACTCCCAAGAAACCAAAGTCTAGGACCAGATGGCTTCACAGGTGAATTCTACCAAACATTTAAAGAAGTGTTAATACATATTCTCAAATATGCCAAAAAATAGAAAAGGAAGGAAAGCTCCCAAACTCACTCTATGAGGCCAGCATTATTACCCCGATACCAAAACCAGATAAAGATGCCATTAAAATAAGACAACTGTGCATTAATATTCCTGATGAATATAGCTATAAAAATGCTCAAGAAAATACTAGCAAACTGAATCCAACAAATACATTTAAAAAAATCATTTGCCACACACAAGTGGAATTTCTTCTGGGTTTGCAAGCATGGTTCAATATTCACAAATCAATTAACATAATACATCACATCGATAAGAGAAAGGATAAGAACTATGTGGTCATTTCAATAGATGCAGAAAAAACATTAAGACAAAGTACAACATTCATTCATGATAAAACCCTCAACAAAGTAGGGATAGAGGAAACATACCTCAATATAATAAAGGTCATGAAAAACCCACAGTAAACATCATCCTCAATGGAGAAAAACTGAGAGCTTTCTCCCTAAGGTCAGGAACAGACAAGGATGTCTACTCTCACCATTTTTATTCAACATAGTACTAGAAGGCCTAGCCACAGCAGTCAGAGGAACAAAAAGAAATAAAAGGCATCCCAATCAGCAAGGAAGAAGTCAAACTTCCACTATTTGCAGATGACATGATACTCTATATAGAAAACCCAAAGACTCCACGAAAAAACTGTTAGAACTGATCAAAAAATTCAGTAAAGTCACAGCATACAAAAATCAATGTACAGGGGTGCCTGGGTGGCTCAGTGGATTAAGCCTCTGCCTTCGGCTCAGGTCATGATCTCAGGGTCCTGGGATTGAGCCCCACATTGGGCTCTCTGCTCAGTGGGGAGCCTGCTTCCCCCTCTCTCTCTGCCGGCCTCTCTGCCTACTTGTGACCTCTGTCTGTCAAATAAATAAATAATTTTTTTTTAAAAATCAATGTACAGAAATCTGTTGCATTTCTATACACCAATCATGAAGCAGCAGAAAGAGAAATTAAGGAATCAACCCATTTACAATTGCACCAAAAATAATAAGATAACTAAGAATAAACATAACCAAAGAGGTGAAAGACCTGTACTCTGAAAACTATAAAACACTGATAAAAGAAATTGGAGAAATCACAAAGAAATACATTCCGTGCTCATAGATTGGAAAAACAAATGTTGTTAAAATGTTTACATTACCTGAAGCAATTTACACATTTAATGCAATCCCTACCAAAATACTAACAACATTTTCTCAGAGCTAGAACAGACCATCCTAAAATTTGTATGGAACTGCAAAAGACCCTGAACAGTCAGAGGAGTCTTGAAAAAGAAAAGAAAAGCTGGAGGCATCATAATTTTAGACTTCAAGTTATATTACAAAGCTGTATTAACGAAAACAGTATGGTACTGCCACAAAAGTAGACACATACATCAATGGAAGAGAACAGAAAATCCAGAAACCTACAACTTTATGGTCAACTAATCTTTGACAAAGTAGGAAAGAATATCCAATGGGAAAAAGACAGTCTGTTCAACAAATGGTGTTGGGAAAAGTGGACAGAAACATGCAAAACTTGAAACTGGACCACTTTCTTACACTAAACAAAAAATAGATTCAAATGGATTATAGACCCAACTGTGAGACCTGAAACCATAAAAATCCTTGGAGACAACACAGGTGGTAGCAAATGTTTTCCAGCTATGTCTTCTGAGACAAGAGAAACAAAAGCAAAAATAAACTATTGGGATTTCACCAAAATAAAAAGCTTCTGCACAGTGAAGGAAAAAAATCAACAAAATGAAAGGAAAACCTACAGAATAGAAGATATTTGCAAGTGACATGCCTGATAAAGGGTTAGTACCCAAAATGTATGAAGAACTTTCAAAACTCAACACCCAAAAACAAATAATCCAATTGAGAAATGAGTCAGTTCTATAAACAGAGATCTTCCCAGAGAAGACATACAGATGGTCAACAGACACATGAAGAGATGCTCAACATCACTTACCATTAGGGAAATGCAAATCAAAACTATGATGGGTTGTCACTTCATACCTATCAGAATGGCTATGATCAGCAACACAAAAAACAACAGGTGTTGGCAAGGATGTGGAGGAAAAGAAACTCTTGTACTGTTGGTGGGAATGGAAACTGATGCAGCCATTCTGGGAAACAGTATGGATGTTCCACAGAAAGTTCAAAACAGAACTACCCTGTGATCCAGCAATCACATTATGGAGTACTTACCCCCAAACTACAAAGACACTAATTCAAAGGGATACATGCACCCTGATTTTACAGCAGCATTATTTACAATAGCCAAATTATGGAAGTAGCCCAAGTGCTTATCAATAGATGAATAGATAAAGAGGAAGTGGTACACACACACACACACACACACACACACACACACACACAGTATTCAGCCATGAAAAAAGAATGAAACTAACATAACACTGTTTTTAACTATATTGGAATTAATATTTTAAAAAAGAAAATATCTGGATGGCTCAGTCAATACGCATCTACCTTCAGCTCAGGTCATGATCCCAGGGTCCTGGGATCAAGCTCCACATCAGGCTCCCTGCTCAGTGGGAAGCCTGCTTCTCCCTCTCCCCCTGCTTGTGTTCCTTCTCTCACCGTGTTTCTCTATGTCAAATAAATAAATAAAATCTTTTTAAAAATTTTTAAAAAGAAAAAAAATCTTAGAAGAAAATATAAGAGTAATCCTTACTATCTTGGGTCAGGCAATGGTTTCTTGGATTGATGATGAAAAACAGGTAACAAAATAAAAAATAAATAATTTGGACTTTACCAATATTAAAATTTTTGTGCTATCAATGCTACAGTCAAGAAAATGAAAAGAAAACCCTCTGAACGAGAGGAAATTTTTGCAAATCATGAACTGATAAAGGACTTTTAAAACATTTTAATTTAAATTCTAGTTAGTTAACATACATGTAATATTAGTTTCAGGTATACAAAAGAGTGATTCAACGCTTCCATACAATACCTGGTGCTTATCACAAGTGCCCTCTTTAATCCTTTTTACCTATTTAATCCATGCCCCATCCACCTCTCCTGGTAACCATTAGTTTGTTCTCTGTAGTTAAGTGTCTGTTTCTTGGTTTGCCTCTCTTTCTTATTTTCCCTCTTTGCTCATTTGTTTTGTTTCTTAAATTCCATATATGAATGAAATTACATGATATTTGTCTTTTGGAGTGACTTATGTCAGTTAGCATTATACTTTCTAGCTCCATACATGTCACTGCCAATGGCAAGATTTCATTCTTTTTTTTCCTCCAAATTTTTATTTAAATTCCAGCTAGTTAGCATACAGCATAATACTAGTTTCAGGTATAGAATTTAAGGGAAGGGAGGGAAATCCAAAGGGGGAAAAATCAGAGAAGGAGATGAACCATGAGAGACTATGGACACTGAGAAACAATCTGGGGGTTTCAGAGGGGAGAAATGTGAGGGGAGGGGATAACAGGGTGATGGGTATTGAGGAGGGCACATGCTGTGATGAGCACTGGGTGTTATACTTAACTAATGAATCATTGAACATTACATTAAAAACTAATGATACAGTGGCTAACTGAACATAAGAAAATTAAATAAATAGGCAAATAAATAAATAAAAATTAAAAATTTGAAACCCATTTGTGTATTTTCTTGTCTACAGAAATATAATTGAATTTTCTATCCTGACTTAGTAATTTATGACCTTGCTAAACTCATATGTTAGGTCTAGGATATTTTTTTGTAGATTCTTTGGTATTTTCTTCATTAAATAATTATGTCACCTGAAAGTATAGACAGTTTTATTTCTTCTCTTTCAGTCTCTTACATTTTATTTTTGTTTTCCCTTATTGCATTGATTGGGACTTCCAGTATTTTGTTGAATAGGCATTAATTATGAGAGTATTTCCCTGCTTTGTTTTGCATCTTTGAGAAGTATGGTATTAACTGCCAGGTTTGACTGTAGCCCCTTTATCATGCTAAGGAACTTTCCCTCTAGTCCTATCTTTCTGGGAGTTTTTAAAATATCATGAAGAGATGCTTAATTTTATCAGATGCTTTCTCGGCATCTGTTTAATCATCATACATTTTTTCTTATATTACTAATATGGTGAATTACATTGATTTTCAAATGTTGAACCAGCCTTTCATTACTAGAATAAACCACTCCCATCCTGGTCATGATGTATTATGCATTTTATACATTGCTATATTTGATTTGCTAATATTTTATTGAGTATTTTTCATTTATATTTATGAGAAATATTGGCTTTTAGTTTCTTTTTTGCAATATATTTGATTTGGTATTAGAGTAATGCGTGCCTCATAAATTGAGAAGTATTTCTTCTTCTATTTATAGAGAACATTAAATGACTGAGAATCTTAAATTTATTGAGGTTTGTTTTTATGACACAAAGTATGATCAATAATGGTGAACATTCCATGTGCACGTGAAAAGAAATTGTATTCTACTTTTGTTAGGCGGAGTGTTTTATAAATGTAAACCAAGTCTTGTTGTTCAGCTCTTCTTTTTTTTAAAGATTTTATTTAGGTGTTTGAGAGAGAGAAAGAGAGACAGAGAGCACACATGAACAGGGGGAAGGGGTAGAGGGAGAGGGAGAAGCAGGCTCCCAGCTGAGCAGGGAGCCCATATGGGACTTGATTCCAGGACCCTGGGACCATGACCTGAGCCAAAAGCAGATGCTTAACTGACTGAGCCACCCAGGCACCCCAGGTCTTCTATATTCTTACTGATTTTCTGTTTACTTGTCCTACAGCTACTACTAAAGAAGTGTTGAAGTCTCCAACTATTAGTGTAGATTTATATACTTTTTAAAATTACAGTAATTTATGATTTTTCCTTATGGATTCTGAAGCTCCATTGTAAAGAATGTAAACACTTAAGATTATGTCTTTTGGAGAATTTATTCTTTCATCATGTGTAATGTCCCTCTGTATCCCTGTTAATATTCCTTTCCTGAAGACTTTTTTTGTCTGATAGTGAGGCCACTATAGTTTTACTTTGTTTAATGTTTGTATTATATATCTTTCTCCATCCTTTTACTTTTAATTTGTGTATGTCTTTATAATTAAAGTAGTTTTCTTGTAAACAGCATAGCTGGGTCTTGATTTTTTTTTAATTCAATATGGGACTCTCTGTCTTTAAACTGGTATGTTTAGACTTTTCACACATAATGATTACTATGATAATTGATATGATTGAATTAAAATCTGCCATATTGTGGCTAACAGACACATGAAAAAGTGTTCAACATCACTAGCCATCAGGGAGACTCAAATCAAAACCACATTGAGATACCACCTTACACCAGTTAGAATGGCCAAAATTAACCAGACAGTAAACAACATGAGTTGGAGAGGATGTGGAGAAAGGGGAACCCTCTTACACTGTTGGTGGGAATGCAGGTTGCTATAACCACTTTGGAAAACAGTGTGGAGATTCCTTAAGAAATTACAAATAGAGCTATCCTATGACCCTGCAATTGCACTACTGGGTATTTACCCCAAAGATACAGATGTAGTGAAAAGAAGGGCCATCTGTACTCAAATGTTCATAGCAGCAATGGCCACGGTCGCCGAACTGTGGAAAGAGCCAAGATGCCCTTCAACAGATGAATGGATAAGGAAGATGTGGTCCATATGTACTATGGAGTATTATGCCTCCATCAGAAAGGATGAATACCCAACTTTTGTATCAACATGGAATGGACTGGAAGAGATTATGCTGAATGAATAATCATATGGTTTTGCTTACTTGTGGAGCATAAGGAATAACATGGAGGACATGGGGAGATGGAGAGAAGGGAGTTGGGGGAAACTGGAGAGGGAGATGAACCATGAGAGACTGTGGACTCTGAGAAACAAACTGAGGGTTTTGGAGGGGGGGAGAATGGGAGTTTGGGTGAGCCAGATGGGTATTATGGAGGGCATGTATTGCATGGAGCACTGGGTGTGGTGCATAAACAATGAATTCTGGAACACTGAAAAGAAATAAAAAATAAATCTGCCATTTTGATAACTGTTTTCTAATTGTTCTATGTCATCTCTGTTTTTTTATTCCTCTTTTTCTGCTTTCTCTTCCTTTAGTTGAAAATTTCAAACTTCTATTTTATCTCCATTTGATGTACAATTTATACCCCCATTTTAATACATTTTTAGTGGGTACTCAGAGTATGATTTTATATTTTAATCAGACTCTACTAGCAAATATTTATTTTCCCACTTCACAAGGCATATAAAACTTTTACAACAGTATATTCCAGTATATTCCCAATTAATCCTTCCTATGCTTCGTGCTTTAGTTGGAATAACTTCCACTTTTATATATGCTATGAAAACATAATAAATTGTTACTATTTTCCCTAGATGATGAATTATCATTTAGGCCAATAAACATAAGAAAAAGTAAATAATACAATTTTACCTTCATTTATTTCATTTTCAGCATTCTTTATTTCCTTCTGTAGTCAGTCCCACATTTACCAGCTATAGTATTATTTCTGCATTAAAAAGTTCCTTTTATCTTGTAGAGTGGGCCTTCTGACAATGAACTCTCTCAATTTTGGCTTGTCTGATATGGTATTTTACCTTCATTTAAAAAAAATTTTTTTCTGGGCAAAGAATCCTAGATTGAAAGTTTCTTCTTTCTACACACTCAAATAATCCCTCATTGTTTCCTGACTCGCACGGTTTCCAACAGGCAGTCTGTTGTTATTCTTTTTTCTCTTCCTTCAAGATTTTCTCTTTGTCTTTTGTTTCCAGCTGTTTGAATATCATATGCTTAGCTTCTTCATTCCTGTTTGGAGTACTCTGAGTTTTTGGAAAAGTGGTTTGGTGTCTGTCATTAAATTTCAAAAGTTCTCAGACATTATTTCTTTAAACACCTTTTCTGCACCACTCTTTCTCTTCTCTTTCTGAGATGCTAACTAAAATGATGTGACTTGAAGTTTTGTTGTTGTTGTTCTTATTGTTATTGTTATTCCTGTTGTTGTTTTTTTTTTCTTTTTCTTTCTTCCTTTCTTTTCTGGACAAAATGACAAGACAGAAATTTACCCCAAAAGAAAGAACAGGAGATGGTACTCACTGTCAGGAATTTAATCAATATGAGTAAACTAGAATTTGAAGCAATTATAAAGATACTAGTTGAACTTGAATAAAGTATAGAAGACACTAAGAAATCCCTTACTGTAGAGATGAAAGACCTAAAATCTAGTCAGACCAAAATTAAAAATGTTATTATTGAAATGCAGTCCCAAGTGGATGCTATAGAAATGAGGAAGAATGAGGCAGGAGAATCTGTGATATAAAGGATAAAAAGATGGAAAATAAAGAAGCTGAAAATAAGACAAAAAGAAAACTATCAGATTATGAAGGGAGATTTATAGAACTCAGCAATTCCATAAAGTGAAATAACTTCTATATATTAGGGGTCCCAGAAGATGAAGAGTTGGAGAAAGAGGCAGATTTATGTCAACAAATTATAGCTGGGAACTTCCCTAATCTGAGGAAGGAAACAGGTATTCAAGTCCAGGAGGCACAGAGAACCCCCCTCAAAATCAACAAAAATAAGTCAACAGCTTGCCAGATTATAGTGAAGCTTGCAAATTTCAAAGAGAAAGAGAAAGTCTTGAAAGCATCTTTTGACAGGAGGTCCTTAGCCTACAAGGGTAGACACATAAGGCTGGCAGCAGACCTGTCCACAGAGACCTGCCAGGCTAAAAAGGACTGGGATGATGTATTAAATGGAATAAAATGGGAAAAATATGAAACTAGGAATACTTTATCCAGCAAAGCTATCATTAAGAATAAAAGAAAGATAAAGTGTTTCTGGGACAAACAAAAAATTAAGAAATTTGTGAACACTAAACCCTGCAAGAAATATTAAAGAGGATCCTTTGAGTGGAGAGAGAGCCCAAAAGTAACACAGATCAGAAAGGAAAGGAGACAATATATAGGAACAGTGATTTCACAGGTTAATACAATAGCACTAAATTCATATCTTTCAATAATTACTCTGAATATAAATGGACAAAATTCTCCAATCAAAAGACATAGGGTATAAGAATGGATTAAAAAACCCAAGACCCATTGATATGCTGCTTACAAGAGACTCATTTTAGACCCAAAGACACCACCATATTGAAAGTGAAGGGGTCAAGAACCATTTATCATGTCAATGGACCTCAAAAGAGAACTAGGATGACAATCCTTATAGCAGAAAAAATTGATTTTAAACCAAAGACTATAGTAAGAGATGAAGAAGAACATTATATCATAATTAAAGGGTCTATCCAACAAGAAGTTCTAACAAATGTAAATATTTATGCCCCTAACATGGAAGCAGCCAAATATATAAACCAGTTAATAACAAAATTCAAGAAACTCATTGAAAATAATACAATAAGAGTAGAAGATTTTAACTCCTCACTCATGGCAATGGACAAATCACCTAAGAAGATCAACAAGGAAACAAGGGCTTTGAATGACACACTGGGCCAGATGGACTTAACAGATATATTCAGAGCATCTCATCATAAAACAGCAGAATACATATTCTTCTCCAGTGCACATGGAACATTCTCCAGAATAGATCACATACCAGGTCACAAATCAGGTCTCAACTGGTACAAAAAGACTGAGATCATACCATGCATCTATTCAGGCCACAATGCTTTAAACTGGAAGTCAACCATAAGAAAAAATTTGGAAGGATCACCAATACATGGAGGTTAAAGAGCATCCTACTAAAGAATGAATGGGTCAACCAGGAAATTAAGGAAGATTTTTTAAATACATGGAAGCAAATGAAAATGAAAACACAACAGTTCATAACCTTTGGGATACAGCAATGGTAGTCCTAAGAGGGAGTTATAGAGAAATACAGATCTTCTTCAAAAAACAAGAAAAGTCTCAAAAACACAATCTAAACACACACCTAAAGGATTCAGAAGAGAACAGCAAATAAAGCTTAAATCCAGCAGAAGAAAAGAAATAACAAAGATTAAAGCAGAAATCAATGACAGAAGTAAAAAACAAACAAACAAACAAAAAACACAGTGGCACAGATCAATGAAACTAAGAGCCAGTTCCTGAAAGAATAAGATCAATAAACCTCTAGCTAGATTTATCAAAAAGAAAAGAGAAAGAACCCAAATAGATAAAATCATGAATGAAAGAGGAGAGATGACAATCAACACTGAAGAAATACAAACAATTATAAGAACATATTATGAGCAACTATATGCCAGCAAATTAGACAATCTGAAAGAAATGGATGGATCCCTAGTGACCTATAAACCACCAAAACTGAACCAGGAAGAAATAGAAAACCTGAACAGACCCATAACCACTAAGGAGATTGAAGCAGTAATCAAAAATCTTCCAACAAACAAGAGCCCAGGGCCAGATGGCTCCTCGGGGAAATCTAACAAACATTTAAAAGAATACCTATTCTCCTGAAACTTCCCAAAAAACAGAAATGGAAGGAAAACTTCCAAACTCATTTTATGAGGCCAGCATTACCTTGATCCCAAAACCAAAGACCCCATCAAAAAGGAGATTTATAGACTAATATCCCTAATGAACATAGATGCAAAAATTCTCACCAAAATACTAGCCAATAGGATCCAACGGTACATTAAAAAGATTACACACCACAACTGAGTGGGATTTATTCCTGGGTTGCAAGGGTAGTCCAATATCTACAAATCAATCAATGTGATACAATACATTAATAAAAGAAAGAACAAGAACCATATGATCATCTCAATAGATACAAAAAAAGCATTTGACAAAGTACAGCATCCTTTATTGATCAAAACTCCTCACAGTGTAAGGATGGAAGGTACATACCTCTATATCATAAAACTCATCTATGAAAAAGCCACAGCAAACATCGTTCTCAATGGGGAAAAACTGAGAGCTTTTCCCCTAAGGTCAGGAACACGGCAGGATGTCCACTATCACGACTGCTATTCAACATAGTACTAGAAGTCCTAGCCTCAGCAATCAGACAACAAAAAGAAACACGGAGCAACCAAATTGGCAAAGAAGTCAGATGATATGGTACTTTAGGTGGAAAACCAAAAGATTCTACCCCAAAACTGCTAAAACTCATATAGGAATTCAGTAAAGTTTCAGGATATAAAATTGATACACAGAAATCAGTTGAATTTCTATACACCAACAGCAAGACAGAAGAAAGAGAAATTAAGGAGTTGATCCCATTTACAATTGCACCCAAAACCGTAAAATACCTAGGAATAAACCTAACCAAAGAGGCAAAGAATCTGTACTCAGAAAACTATAAAGTACTCATGAAAGAATTTGAGGAAGACACAAAGAAATGGAAAAACTTTCCATGCTCATGGATTGGAAGAACAAATATTGTGAAAATGTCTATACTACCTAGAGCAATCTATACATTTAATGCAATCTTTATCAAAATACCATCAACTTCTTTCAAAGAAATGGAATGAATAGTCCTAAAATTTGCATGGAACCAGAAAAAACCCTGAAGAGCCAGAGGAATGTTGAAAAAGAAAACCAGAGCTGGTGGCATCACAATTCTGGACTTCAAGCTCTATTACAAAGCTTGTCATCATCAAGACAGACTATTGGGACTTTGTCAAGATAAAAAGCTTCCACAGCAAAGGAAACAGTCAATAAAAAACAAAAGACAACTGACAGAATGGGAGAAGATATTTGCAAATGACATATCAGATAAAGGGCTAGTATCCAAAATCTAAAGGAACTTATCAAACTCAACACCCAAAGAACAAATAATCCAATCAAGAAATGGGCAGAAGACATGAACACACACTTCTGCAAGGAAGACCTCCTGATGGCCGATAGACACAAAAAAGTGCTCAACATCACTTGGCATCAGGGAAAAACAAATCAAAACCACAGTGAGATACCACCTCACACCAGTCAGAATGGCTAAAATTAACAACTTAGGAAACGACAGATGTTGGCGAGGATGTTGAGAAAGGGGAACCCTCTTACACTGTTGGTGGGAAAGTAAGCTGCTGTAGCCATTCAGGAAAACAGTATGGAGGTTCCTCAAAAAGTTGAAAATAGAGCTACCCTTCAACCCAGCAATCGCACTACTGGGTATTTACCCCAAAGATAAAAATGTAGTGATCCAAAGGGGCACATGGACCCCAATGTTTATAGCAGCAATGTCCACAATAGCCAAACTATGGAAAAACCCTAGGTGTCCATTGACAGATGAATGGATAAAGAAGAAGTGGTATGTATATGTAGTGGAATGTTATGCAGCCATCAAAAAAAAACCATGAAATCTCGCTATTTGCAATGACATGGATGCAACTAGGGTATTATGCTAAGCGAAGTAAGTCAATCAGAGAAAGACAATTATCATATGATCTCACTGATATGAGGAATTTGAGAAACAAAACAGAGGATCATAGGGAAAGGGAGGGGAAAATGAAACAAGATGAAACCAGAGATGGAAACAAACCATAAGAGACTCTTAATCTCAGGAAACAAACTGAGGGCTGCTGGAGTGGAAGGGGGTAGGAGGAATGGGGTGGTTGGTTGATGGACTTTGGGGAGGGTATGTGCTATGGTGAGTGCCGTGAATTGTGTAAGAGTGATGGATCACAGACCTATACCCCTGAAACGAGTAATATACTATATGTTAATAACAAATAAAAATAAAAATAAATCTTAAAAAAGTTCAAAAAAATCAGTAGGGCTTAATTCTGGGAGAGCCGCTGGGGTATAGGAAACTGAGTCTCCACCCTTAAAGAGCCAGGTAGCTAAATAACATGGCCCAAAACACAGCACAGAAGCATCAGAACCTGGGGTATACATGAAGGAGAACTATTGATTAATTTCAGGACATGTGCCAGAGGGGCAGATAGCTGTAGGAGCATTCTCTGGGAACAGGAGTTCCAGTTTTCTTAAGGATAAGGGTCACAATCATCAACCCAGAAATTTCCAAAATCCATGTCTTTGGGAGAGTTATATCTTTTACCTAAACCAGGAATTTGGTTGGATTGTCCATACTGCATTTGAACGTTATGGGGTAAAACACAAAATAAAGGTTATGGTTTTGTTTGTGATGGCTATGTTTATCTAGCAACTTAAACTTTATTTCATGACAAAGTTACTCTCAAAGTCAATAAAAGTGGGTCTAGACATGGGGATCCTGAGACTACTCTTTCCCCAATTACATTAGGCTTTGATTTGGTTGAGTAATATTAATTATAAGAATATAAAAGATTATAAGAATAGAATTATGAGACTGATTTCAAGGCATGACTTCTGGGGAAATAATGGTTCATGTTTAAAAGATTACTCACTATATTCTTGGAGTCCGTGTGAATGTATTTTGATCATCTTAGACCTCGATGAATATACCAGTAAATGGTTACATTCAGTCATCTATCTCTTGGGGGTACAAATAGAAATTTCAAAATATCAAATTTACCTTTGAGTCATCAGGAAGATTCTGCATCTGAACCTTCTGCAACCGAACCTTAATCTGAAGGTTTTCAGATGTGGCAACATAAACCCCCTTCTAGACCAATTTTCCCCACAAGCAGCAACTATTAAGTTTAGACCACCCCCCCACACACACACACAAAACCCTGAGAATCCTGAAGTATGAACAAAATAAGATATATAAAGTAGGGTAGTCAAAACTTAGAAAAGCAACTGGCCATAAGGTGAGTTTCTTGTTTTAGAATCTGATAAAACAAAACATCAACATTCTTCAGATAACTCTAAAAGAACCCAGAGCCTCTATAACATAATGTCCATGATATTCAGGGTACAATCTAAAACTAATGTACACACACACACACACACACACGGGACAATGTGACCAATTCTCAAGGGAGAATAAAATTAGCAGAGGCCAACCCTGAGATGACCCAGATGTCAGAATTATCATACAAGGACTTTAAAGCAACATTATAACTATATTCAATGAAATAAAAGAAAATGCACTAGAAATTAATTAAAATTCAGGGAACATCAGCAGGGAAATAGAAAATATTTTTTAAAAAGAACCAAAAGAAATTTTTAGAAATAAGAAATGCAATAGCTCAAACAAAAACTTTATTAGATGAGCTTAAGAAAAGAATAGAGTTGACAGAGGAAAGAGAAAATGAGCTTAAATACAGATTTATAGAAATTATACAATCTGGAAAAGAGAACAGCTTGAAAAGATGAACAGATTTTCAGAGATTTGTGGGACAGTATAAAGAGGTTTGGCTTATATCAAAATGGAATCCAAGAAGAAATGAAGAAAATGTGGCAGAAAAAAATGTGAAAACGTAATGGCTTGAAAGCTTCTCGAATTCAATGAAAGATATAAATTTTAAAATCCAGAGAATTCCAAACAGAATACATTCAAAGAAAATCAATCCTAGGTACATAATAACAAAACTACTGAATGAAGAAAGACAGAAAGACAGAAAGACAGAAAGACAGAAAGAAAGAAAGAAAGAAAGAAAGGAAGGAAGGAAGGAAGGGAGGGAGGGAGGAAGGGAGGGAAGGAGGGAGGAAGAGGGAGAGTGGGAGGGAGGAAGGAAGGAAGGAAAGAAAAAGTCTTAAAAGCATAAAGAGAACCATGACACATTAATTACATAGACAGAAACAATGATTTGGATGACTGCAAATGTCTTATCAAAAACTGTAGATACCAGAAGATAGTTTCTTGACATCTTTAATGCATGGAAAGAAAGAAATGCCAGTCCAGAATTTTATAACTCGTGAAAATATTCTTCAGTAATGGAGATGAAATAAAGACATATTTAGTAAATGGAAAACTAAGAGAATTCATGCCCCATAGACCAGCACTACAAGAAATGCTGAAAGAAGTTTTTGAGGCTGAAGGGAAACATGTATCTTCAAAAATAAAAACAAGAGCATCAGAAGTGGTAAATGATTTCCCCTCATAATTTCTCTAAAATACATGTGCCTAAATTCTACACTAATGTGTAATATTGAAACCAATGATACACTATATGTTAGTACCTTAATGTAGTATTGAAACCAATACTACACTGTATGTTAACTAACTAGAATTTAAACAAAAAGTTGAAGAAATAAAAATAAAATACATATGCCTATTTAAACAAAAATTACGGGGCCCTGGGTGGCACAATTGGTTAAGCAACTGACTCTTGGTTTTGGCTCAGATGGTGATCCCAGTGTCATGACATCAAGCCCTATGTCAAACTCCATGCTCAGAGAGGAGTCTGCTTAGAGTTTCTCTCTCCCTCTCCCTCTGCCCCCCCACTCTCTCTCTAAAGTAAATAAATAAATCTTTAAATAAATAAATAAAACAAAAATTATAACTTTTAATTGTCATGTTACAAAAATCATAACTGTTTTAATTGTCATGTTACCATACAGTATATCATTAGTTTTTGATGTGTAACTTTTTTGAAAAACACATTTTTATTCATTTTCATCAATATCAATCATGATAATATATTTATCAAATGTTTTAGTTGATAAAATAATGATATATATAACTTTAATATCATTTAATCCATTTCCCCTAAAAAAAGGCAATTTACTAAAACCTTATTTGACAATAATGATAAGTCACCATTGTCCCACTTAAGCAGACATTTATAGTCAAATGATATCTTTAAAATAGTACAATTTGGGCTTTTTCCCTATCTCAAAAGTTACAGTAAGCCCAGGAAAATAGAACTAAAAACATTGATAATCTTTTTTCTTTTTCAAGTTTTTGTTTAAATTATAGTTAGTTAACATATAGTATAATATTGGTTTCAGAAGTAGAATATTGTGGGGCACCTGGGTGGCTCAGTGGGTTAAGCCTCTGCCTTCGGCTCAGGTCATGCTCTCAGGGTCCTGCAATCGAGTCCCGCATCAGGCTCTCTGCTTGGCAGGGAGCCTGCTTTCTCCTCTCTCTCTCTGCCTGCCTGTCTGCCTACTTGTGATCTCTCTCTGTCAAATAAATAAATAAAATCTTTTTTAAAAAAAAGTAGAATTTTGTAATTCATCACTTACACATAACACCTAGTCCTCATCATAAATGCCCTCCTTATTACCCATCACCCATTTACTTGAAAGTTCTTTAATGTATGTAGTTTTAATACCTATGAGAACCAGAACATAAAAAAAATCAGGAGATGTAAAGAGATCTATATGTTTCCAAGGTGTCTACATTTTCCAAGAAGGAGTACAATATTAACTGTAAGTGGACTATGAAAATTTGATAATGTATATTTTAATCCCTAGAGAATCCATTAAAACAAAACACATATAGACCACAGAGACCAGTGGAACAGAGTAGAGAGCTCAGATATGGACCCTCAACTCTATAGTCAAATAATCTTCAACAAAGCAGGAAAACTATACAGTGGAAAAAAGACAGTCTGTTCAATAAATGGTGCTGGGAAAATTGGACAGCTATGTGTTGAAGAAGGAAACTCGACCATTCTCTTACACCATACACAAAGATAAACTCAAAATGGATAAAAGACCTCAACATGAGGCAGGAATCCATCAGAATCCTAGAAGAGAACATAGGCAGCAACCTCTTCGGCACTGGACACAGCAACTTCTTTCAAGATACAGCTCCAAAGGCAAAGGAAACAAAAGCAAAAATGAATCTTTGGGACTTCATCAAGATCAAAAGCTTCTGCGCAGCAAAGTAAACAGTCAACAAAACAAAGAGGCAATCCAGGGAATCAAAGAAGATATTCACAAATGACAATACAGACAAAAGGCTGATATCCAGGACCTATAAAGAACTCCTCAAACTCAACACATACAAAACAGATAATCATGTCAAAAATGGGCAGAAGACATGAACAGACACTTCTCCAATGAAGACATACAAATGGCTATCAGACACATGAAAAAATGTTCATCATCACTACCATCAGGGAGATTCAAATCAAAACCACATTGAGATACCACCTTACACCAGTTAGAATGGCCAAAATTAACAAGATAAGTAACAACATGTGTTGAAGAGGATGTGGAGAAAGGGGAACCCTCTTACACTGTTGGTGGGAATGCAAGTTGGTGCAGCCACTTTGGAAAACAATGTGGAGATTCCTTAAGAAATTAAAAAAAATAGAGCTTCCCTATGACCCTGCAATTGCACTACTGGGTATTTACCCCAAAGATACAGATGTAGTAAAAAGAAGGGCCATCTGTACCCCAATGTTCATAGCAGCAATGGCCACAGTCACCAGACTGTGGAAAGAACCAAGATGTGCCCTTCAACAGACGTATGGATGAGGAAGATGTGATCCATATATACTATGGGGTATAATGCCTCCATCAGAAAGGATGAATACCCAACTTTTGTATCAACATGAATGGGACTGGAGAAGATTATGCTGAGTGAAATAAGTCAAGCAGAGAGAGTCAATTATCGTATGGTTTCGCTCATTTGTGGAGCATAAGGAATAACATGGAGGACATGGGGAGATGGAGAGGAGAAGGGAGTTGGGGGAAATAGGAGGGGGAGACGAACCATGAGAGATTGTGGACTCTGAGAAACAAACTGAGGGTTTTGGAGGGGAGGAGGATGGGAGGTTGGGGGAGCCTGGTGATGGGTATTATGGAGGGCATGTATTGCATGGAGCACTGGGTGTGGTGCATAAACAATGAATTCTGGAACACTGAAAAGAAATTAAAAAATAAATAAAAATGTTTAAAAAAGAAAAAATAGAACACATACATACACACAGACACACAGACAACACATTATCTAAAAAGACCATAAATAAAATGTAATACTTAAAATACTGCAAAAATCTAAAATAAAACAGGAAACAGAGGAAAGACAAAATAGAGGGGACAAAATAAAAATATTAAAATGGTAAACAAACTCAGTCATATTAATAATTAATGGTCTAAACACTCCAATTAAAATTCAGAGATTATCCATATGTATAAGAAATATAATTATATTCTACCTCAAAACAGCACATTTTAAATATAAAGATGCAGATAAGTTGAAAGTAATTGTATGGAAAAAGATATATCATACAAGCAGTAAGCATAAGAAAGCTGTCATGGCTATGTTGATATGAGATAAAATACTCTTCAAGTTAAAGAGTAATGCCAGAGATAAAGAGGGACATTTCATAATGATAAAAAGAATGATTTATCAGAAGGACATAATAATGATAAATGTGTATTCACCTCAAAATGCATGAAACATATTTTGATAGCAATAAATGGACAATCTCACAATTATTATAGAAGATTTTAACACCCATGCTTCAGCAACTGACACAACTAAAAATAGAAATCAGTAAAAATGTATATAACATAAGCAACACTATCAACTACCTTGATTTAATATTTGTAAAACACTATACCAAACAATTGCATAATACACATTCTTTTAAAGTACACATGGTACACTCACAAAGGTAGACTATAATTTAGGCCATGAGACATGTTTCCATAAATATAAAATGATTGAAATTATATAAAGGAAKWTGTCTGGCCWTWSTGGAATTMAATTATAAATAAATAATAATMTWYTRAAAAAAGAATCTGTTTMWTRGTTTGMMWMMTTCTCTTMMMMCACMTTTSWWWRTWTRWWTCKTRAATTCMAMGAATAAATGAAKGAAATYAKAWRRTATTTSTMKYTWWMTGAKARTAAMATKYAACATWTGARMAWTTKTWCAATTMMWWTWMYAGMTKWTMRAWSAWWAATTWWAGRCATTTTAWMTTTTSSSSSAAAAKWTAAAMTGTCTWWAATTWWTSWTYKAWMAKCTRKWAWWKKAATTGWAMAAWTKYTMATATGWWGCATKTYATTMTCAKWWARMKASAAATAYYWTMTRATTTCMTTCATTTRTKCTTTGAATYTAMGAWWYAWAYWWWSAAAKGTGKKKKAAGAGAAKKWKKCAAAYCAAKWAACAGATTCTTTTTTYARWAKATTATTATTTATTTATAATTTRATTCCASWAWGGCCAGACAWMTTCCTTTATATAATTTCAATCATTTTATATTTATGGAAACATGTCTCATGGCCTAAATTATAGTCTACCTTTGTGAGTGTACCATGTGTACTTTAAAAGAATGTGTATTATGCAATTGTTTGGTATAGTGTTTTACAAATATTAAATCAAGGTAGTTGATAGTGTTGCTTATGTTATATACATTTTTACTGATTTCTATTTTTAGTTGTGTCAGTTGCTGAAGCATGGGTGTTAAAATCTTCTATAATAATTGTGAGATTGTCCATTTATTGCTATCAAAATATGTTTCATGCATTTTGAGGTGAATACACATTTATCATTATATGTCCTTCTGATAAATCATTCTTTTTATCATTATGAAATGTCCTTCTTTATCTCTGGCATTACTCTTTAACTTGAAGACTATTTTATCTCATATCATATCCCCCATGGTCCTCCACACTATTGCTTATGTTCCACATATGAGTGAAACCATATGATAATTGTCTTTCTCTGTTTGACTTACCTCACTTGACATAATCCCCTCCAGTTCCATCCACGTCAATGCAAATGGTGGGTATTCATCATTTCTGATGGCTGCATAATATTCTATTGTGTATAAGTACTCCATCTTCTTTATCCATTCATCTGTTAAAGGGCGTCTCTGCTCCTTCCACAGTTTGGCTATTGTGGACTTTGGGCTTCGTATGCCCCTTCTTTTCACTACATCTGTATCTTTGATATAAATACCCAGTAGTGCAATTGCTGGGTCACAGGTTAGCTCTATTTTTAACATCTTGAGGAACCTCCATACTGTTTTCCAGAGTACTGTACTAACTTGCACTCCTGCCAACAGTGTAAGAGGGTTCTCCTTTTTCCACATCCTTGCCAACATTTGTTGTTTCCTGCTTTGTTAATTTTTTTTTTAAGATTTTATTTATTTATTTGACAGACAGAGATCACAAGTAGGCAGAGAGGCAGGCAGGGAGAGAGGAAGGGAAGCAGGCTCCCTGCTGAGCAGAGAGCCCGACGCGGGACTCGATCCCAGGACCCTGAGATCATGACCTGAGCCAAAGGCAGCGGCTTAACCCACTGAGCCACCCAGGCGCCCCTGCTTTGTTAATTTTTGACATCCTAACTGTTGTAAGGTGGTATATCATTGCAGTTCAAGACATGTGTCTGTTAGCCATTTTTATGTCATTTTTAGGGAAGTGTCTGTTCATGTCTTCTGCCCATTTTTTGACTGGGTTATTCATTTTTTGAGTGTTGAGTTTGAGAAGTTCTTTATCAATCTTGGATATCAGTCCTTTGTCTGTAATGTCATTTGCGAATATCTTCTCCCATTCTGCTGGTTGACTTTTGGTTTTTGTTGACTGTTTCCTTTGCTGTGCAAAAACTTTTTATCTTGATGAAGTCCCAAAAGTTCATTTTTGTTTTTGTTTCATGTGCCTTTGGAGATGTGTCTTGAAAGAAGTTACTATGGTCAGTGTCGAAGAGGTTACTGCCTACGTTCCCTAGGTTTTTGATGGATTCCTGTCTTATATTGAGGTCTTTCATCCATTTTGAGTTTATCTTTGTGTATAGTGTAAGGGAATGGTCCAGTTTCATTCTTCTGTATGGAGCTGTCCAATTTTCCAAGCACCACTTATTGAATAGACTGTCTTATTTCCATTGGATATTTTTTCCTGATTTGTCAAAGATTAGTTGACCATAGAGTTGAGGGTCCATTTCTGGAGTCTCTATTCTGTCCCATTGGTCTATGTGTCTGCTTTTTGCCAATACCATTCTGTCTTGTTGATCGCAGCTTTGTAATACAGCCTGAAGTCAGGCAATGTGATGCCCTCAGCTTTGTTTTCTTTTTCACCCTTCTCTTGGCAATTTGCGGTCTTTTCTGTTTCCATACAGATTTTAGGATTATTTGTTTCATCTCTTTGAAAAATGTCAATGGTATTTTAATAGGGATGGCATTGAAAGTGTAAATAGCTATGGGGAAGATAGACATTTTAACAATGTTTATTATTTTAATGTACTATTGGATCCTATTAGCTAGGATCTTGTTGAGTATTTTGGCATCCACGTTCATCAAGGATATTGGTCTGTAATTCTCCTGTTTGATGGGGTCTTTGCCTGGTTTTGGGATCAGAGTAATGCTGGCCTCATAGAAGGAGTTTGGAAGTTTTTATTCCATTTCTATTTTTGGAACAGCTTCAGTAGAATAGGTATTATTTCTTTTTTAAATGGTTGGTAGAATTTCCCTGGGAAGCCACCTGGCTCTGGACTTTTATTTTTTTTTGGAGGTTTTTGATTACTGCTTCAATTTCATTACTGGTTATTGGTCTGTTCAGATTGTCTGTTTCTTCCTCTTTCGGTGTTGGTAGTTTGTAAGTTTCCAGGAAGGCATCCATTTCTTCCAGGTTGCTTAATTTGTTGGCTTATAGTTGTTGATAATAATTTCAAATAATTGTTTCTATTTCCTTGGTGTTAATCGTGACCTCTCCCCTTTCATTCATGATTTTATTAATTTGGGACCTTTCTCTTTTCTTTTGGATAAGTTTGGCCAGTGGTTTTATCAATCTTATGAATTCTTTCAAAAAACCAGCTTCTAGTTTCATTGACCTGTTCTACTTTTTTTTCTAGTTTCTATTTCATTGATCTCTGCTCTAATCTTTATTATTTCTCTTCTCTTGCTTGAGTTAGGTTTTATTTGCTGTTCTTTCTCCAGCTCCTTTAGGTGTAGGGTTAGCTTGTGCATTGGGGATTTTGCTACTTTTTTGAGAAAAGTTTGGATGGCTATGTATTTCCCCCTTAGGACCACCTTTGCAGTACCCCACATGTTTTGGACTGATGTGTTTTTGTTCTTATTGGTTTCTATGAATTGTTTATGTTCTTCTTTAATTTCTTAGTTGACCTATTCATTCTTTAGTAGTATGCTCTTTAACTTTCAAGAGTTTGAACTCCTTCCAAATTTTTTCTTGTGTTTGAGTTCCAGTTTCAAGGTGTTGTGGTCTGATATCATGCAGGAAATAATCTCGGTCTTTTGGTATTGGCTGAGACCTGATTTGACCCAATATGTAGTCTATTTTGGAGAAAGTTCTGCGTGCATTTGAGAGGAATGAGTCTTCTGCTGTTTTAAGGTGGGATGTTCTGTATATATCTACAAAGTCTATCTGGTCCAATGTGTCACTCAAAGCTCTTATTTCTTTGTTGATCTTCTGTTTAGATGATCTATCCAGTGGTAAGAGTGGAGTGTTAAAATTTCCTACTGTTAATGTAGTATTGTCCATCTGATTCTTTGTTTTGGTTAACAGCTGGCTTATGCAGTTGGTTGCTCCCATGTTGGGGGCATAGATAATTGTAAATATTTACAATTGTTAGATTTTCTTGTTGGATAGACCCTTTAAGAATGATATAGTGTCCCTCTGGATATGTTATTACAGTCTTTGGTTTAAATTCTGGTTTGTCTGATATAAGAATTACTAACCCAGATTTCTTTTGAAGTCCATTGGCATGAAAAATGGTTCTCCATCCCCTCACTTTCAGTCCGGAGTGTGTTTAGTTTCAAAATGAGTCCCTTATAGACAGCATATGGATGGGTGCTGTCTTTGTATCCAACCTGAAATCCTGTGTTGTTTAATGGGAGCATTTAGGCTGTCCATGTTGAGGGTTACTACTGAAAGATATGTGTTTATTGCCATCCTATAATCTGTACAGTCCCTGTTTCTATGGATTGTCTCTGTATATTTCTGGTCCATATTACTCTTGGAGTCTTTCTTCTTTTATAGAATCCCCTTTAGTATTTCTTGCAGGGCTGGCTTGGTGGTCACATATTCTTTTTTTTTTTTTAATGTTAGTCACCATACAGTACATCATTAGCTTTTGATGTAGTGTTCCATGATTCATTGTTTGCATATAACACCCAGTGCTCCATGCAATACATGCCCTTCTTTTTTTTTTTTTTAAAGATTTTATTTATTTATTTGACAGAGAGATCACAAGCAGGCAGAGAGGCAGGCAGAGAGAGAGGAGGAAGCAGGCTCCCTGCTGAGCAGAGAGCCCGATGCGGGGCTCGATCCCAGGACCCTGAGATCATGACCTGAGCCGAAGGCAGCAGCTTAACCCACTGAGCCACCCAGGTGCCCCAATACATGCCCTTCTTAACACCCATCACTGGGCTCACTCATCCCCTCTCCCTCCCCTCCAAAACCCTCAGTTTGTTTCCTGAAGTCCATAGTCTCACAGTTTCTGCTGGTCCTGGAAGGTCTTTATCTCTCCATCCATTCTGAATGACAGTCTTGCTGGATAAAGTATTCTTGGCTGCATGTTCTTCCCATTTAGTACCTTGAATATGTCTTGCCAGCCCTTTCTGGCTTTCCAGGTCTCTGTGGACAGGTCTGACTTTATTTTAATGTTCCTCCCTCTGCACGTTAGACATGTCTTCCCCCTAACTGCCCTTAGGATGGCTTCCTTGGTTCTAAGATTTGTGAGTTTTACTATTACATGCTGGGGCATTGGTCTGTTCTCCTTGATCTTGGGAGGGGTCCTCTCTGCCTTTAGGTCATGAATGCTTGTTTCATTCCCTAGTTAAGGAAGTCTCAGCTACAATTTGCTCAAATATATCTTCTAGTCCTCTCTGTCTTTCCACCCCCTCAGAGATCCAAATAATTCGGACACTGGAACATTTCATGGTGTCACTGATTTCTCTAATCCTGTTCGCATGGATTTTAAGCTGTTTCTTCCAGGCCTCCTCCTTTTCCTTCCTTTCTATCAGTTTATCTTCTAGATCACTAATTCATTCTGCTTAATTTACCCTAGCATTAGAGTATCTAGTTTAGACTGTGTCTCATTCATAGCATTTTTAAGTTCAGCCTGATTAGTTCTCATTACTGCCCTTAGAGATTCTATGTTGCCATTAATGGTTTTCTCAAGCCTAGCTACTGTCTTCATAATTGTTACCCTGAAGTCTATTTCAGACATCTTGCCTATATCCATATCTATTTAGGTCAGTGGGAGAGGCATTGTCACCGGTTCTTTTCTTGGGCCCAACAGATTCTTAACTATAAAGAACACACACTGATGGTGGTCAGAGGGGAGGTGGGTGGGGGGATTGGTGAAACAGGTGATGAGGATGGAGTGCAGTTGTCATGAGCACTAGGTGTTGTACAGAACTGTTGAGTCCCTAAACTGTACACCTGAAACTAATTACATTGTATGTTCACTAGCTGGAATTTAAATAAAAACTTTAAAAAAAAGAACAAAGTAAACCTGAAGTAAGTAGAAAAAAAGAAAAAGAGGAGAAAATAATGAAATAGAAAACAAACAATAGACAAATAAAAATGATAAACTTCCAGTTAGACAGATCCAGAAAATAAAAAAGAAAACTAGTCAGCCATATCAGAAATGGAAAAGAATACATCACCTCATGTCATATAGACAAAGTGTAATAAGTAAGTATTGTAAATAATTTTATGCAAAAATATTTGAAAATTTAGATGAAATGGGCAAATTCCTGAAAAAATACAACCTACAAAAGTGGGCAGAAGCGGGGCACCTGGGTAACTCAGTGGGTTAAGCCTCTGCCTTCAGCTCAGGTCATGATCTCAAGGTCCTGCGATCAAGTCCCGCATCGGGCTCTCTGCTCAGCAGGGAGCCTGCTTCCCCCTCTCTCTGCCTGCTTCTCTGCCTTCTTGTGATCTCTCTCTCTCTCTCTCTGTCAAATAAATAAATAAAATCTTTTTTTAAAAAGTGGGCAGAAGCTGAAACAGAGAATATGAATGATCTTATATGTATTAAATAAATTAAATTTGTCACTAAAATTTTAAGAAAGTCTTCAGCCCATTTTGAATCTATTTTTGTATATGTTGTAACAATGTGGTCTAGTTTCATTCTTTTGCATGTAGCTGTCCAGCTGTCCCAGGACCATTTATTGAAGAGACTCTCTTTCTCCCATTGTATATTCTTGCTTCCTTTGTTGTAGATTGACACACTTATAAATCGTGTAAGTGTAGGAGTATCTCTAGACTCTCTATTGTGTTTGGTTGATCTATTTGTCTATTTTTGTGTCAGTAACATACTGTCTTGATTACTACAACTTTGTAGTATATATTGAACTCAGGAATTGTAATAGTTTCACCTTTGTTTTTCTTAATATTATTTGGTTATTCAGGGTCTTTTTTGGTTCCATTAAAAAAATTACTGTTTGTTCTAGTTCTGTAAAAAATGCTGCTGGTGTTTAGATGGGGATTGCATTGAATATGCAGATTGCTTTGGGTAATATGTACATTTTAACAATATTAATTCTTCTAACTCATGAGCATGGCACATATCCCTATTTATTTTGTTGTCTTCGATTTCTTTCATCAATGTTTTATAGTCTCCTGAGTACAGATTTTTTTGCCTCCTTGGTTAAGATTATTCCTAGATAGCTTATTATTTTTGGTGCAATTGTAAATGGGATTGTTTCCTTAATTTCTACGTCTAATAGTTTCTGGTGAAGTCTTTAGGGTTTTTTGCATATAATATCATGTCATCTGCAAATAGTGGCAGTTTAATTTCTTCTATACTGACATAGATGTCTCTTATTTCTTTTTCTTATCTGATTGCTGTGTCTAGGACTTCCAGTGTTCTGTTGAATAAAAGTGGTGAGAGTGAACATCTCATTTAGTGCTCTTAATCTTAGAGGAAAATCTCTCCATTTTTCCCATTGAGTATGATATTAGCTGTGTTTTTACATATGTGGCCTTTATTGTGTTGAGGTATGTTCCCTAAAGCTACTCTGTTGAGAGTTTATTTCACGAATAGATATGAATTCCATCAAATGCTTTTTCTGCATCAATTGAGATTAATCATTTGACTTATAACATTCATTTGCTTCATGTGGTGCATCACGTTGATTGATTTGCAAGTATGAAACCATCCTTACAATTCTGAAATAAATCCCACATGATGGTGGCAAATGATCCTTCTAAAGTATTGTTGGATGCAGTTTGTTAATATTTTGTGGAGGATTTTGGCATCTATGTTAATCAGGGTTATTAGCCCATAGTTTTCTTTTCTTGTGGTGTCTTTTTCTGGTTTTGGTATGAGGGTAATACTGGCCTGATAGAATGTATTTGGACACTTTCCTTCCTCTTTTATTTTTTCAAATAGTTTGAGGAGAAAAGGTATTAACTCCTCTATGTTTCATAGAATTTACCTGTGAATCCATCTGGTCATGGACTCTTCTGTTTTGGTGGTTTTTTGATTATCAATTCAATTTCATTAATAGTAATTGGTCTGCTCAGATTTTCTGGTTTTTTCTTGATTCTGTTTTGGAAGATTGTATGCTTCTATAAATTTATCCATTTCTTCCAGGTTGTCCAATTTCTTGGCATACAATTGTTTGTAGTATTTGCATAATTCTTTTAACATCTTAATTTTATTTTTTCAGTGTTCCAAGATTCATTGTTTATGCACCACACCCAGGGCTCCATTCAATACGTACCTCCTTAATACCCACCAACAGGTTCACTCATCCCCCCATCCCCCTCCCCTCCAAAAGCTTCATTTGTTTCTCAGAGTCCATAGTCTCTCATGGTTTGTCCCCCCTCCAATTTCCCCCAACTGCTTTCCTCTCTCCTTCTCCCAATCTCCTCCGTGTTATTCCTTATGCTCCCCAAGTAAGTGAAACCATATGATAATTGACTCTCTCTGCTTGACTTATTTCACTCAGCATAATCTCTTCCAATCCCATCCATGTTGATACAAAAGTTGGGTATTCATCCTTTTTGATGGAGACATAACACTCCATTGTATATATGGACCACATTTTCTTTATCCATTCGTCTCTTGAGGGGCATCTTGGCTCTTTCCACAGTTTGGCGACTGTGGCCATTGCTGCTATGAACACTGGGGTACAGATGGGCCTTCTTTTCACTACACCTGTATCTTTGGGGTAAATACCCAGTAGTGCAATTGCAGAGTCATAGGGAAGCTCTATTTTTAATTTCTTAAGGAATCTCCACACTGTTTCCCAAAGTGGCCCCACCAACTTGCATTCCCACCAACAGTGTAAGAGAGTTCCCCTTTCTCCACATCCTCTCCAACACATGTTGTTTACTGCCTTGTTAATTTTGGCCATTCTAACTGGTGTAAAGTGGTGTCTCAATGTCGTTTGATTTGAATCTCCCCAATGGCTAATGATGATGAACATTTTTTTCATGTGTCTGATAGCCATTTGTATATCTTCTTTGGAGAAGTGTCTTTTCATTTCTTTTCTTTACTTTTTTAGTCTCTGTGTCATTTATTTTTCTCTGATCTTTATTACTTTCCCCCTTCTACTCACCATGGGTTTTGTTCTCTTTTTTCCAGTTCCTTTAGGTGTGAGACTCCATTGTTTATTTGAGCTTTTTCCTGTTTCTTTAGGTAGGTCTGTATTACTATATAATTTCTTCTTAGAACTGCTTTCACTGTTTCCAAAGATTTGGACTCTTGTGGTTTCATTTCAATTTGTCTTAATGTTTTTTTTTTTATTTCTTATTTAATTTTTTTCATTGACTCACTGGTTGTTTAATATTTTAGTCTCCATATGTTCATGTCTTTTCCATTCTCTTTCTTGTGACTGATTTCTAGTTTCATACCTTTGTAGTCTGAAAAGATGCATGGTATGACTTCTGTTTATTACTGTATTTTCTTCTTGGATTGATCCCTTTATCATTATGCAATACCCTTGTCTCTTGTTTCAGTCTTTGTTTTAAAGCCTATTTTGTCTAAGTATTGCTATCCCCGCCTTTTTCCCCCCAATTCCATTTTCATGGTAAATGTTTTCTCATCCCTTCACTTTCAGACTGTGTCTTTAGGTCTAAGGTGAGTCTCTGGTAGGCAGCATAAAAATGGGTCTTGTATTCTCAACAAGATCCTAGCAAACAGGATCCAACAGCACATTAAAAAGATTACCCACCATGACCAGGTGGGATTCATCCCTGGGCTACAAGGATGGTTCAACATTTGCAAATCAATCAATGTGATAGAACAAATTAATAAGAGAAGAGAGAAGAACCACATGGTCCTCTCAATTGATGCAGAAAAAGCATTTGACAAAATCCAGCATCCGTTCCTGATTAAAACGCTTCAAAGTATAGGGATAGAGGGAACATTCCTGAACTTCATAAAATCTATCTATGAAAGACCCACAGCAAATATCATCCTCAATGGGAAAAAGCTTGTAGCCTTCCCTTTGAGATCAGGAACACGACAAGGATGCCCACTCTCACCACTCTTGTTCAACATAGTATTAGAAGTCCTAGCAACAGCAATCAGACAACAAAGAGAAATAAAAGGTATCCAAATTGGCAATGAAGAAGTCAAACTCTCTCTCTTCACAGATGACATGATTCTTTATATGGAAAACCCAAAAGACTCCACCCCCAAACTACTAGAACTCATGCAGCAATTCAGTAACGTGGCAGGATACAAAGTCAATGTACAGAAATCAGTGGCTTTCTTATACACTAACAATGAAAATACAGAAAGGGAAATTAGAGAATCGATTCCATTTACTATAGCACCAAGAACCATAAGATACCTGGGAATAAACCCAACCAAAGAGGTAAAGGAACTGTACTTGAGGAACTACAGAACACTCATGAAAGAAATTGAAGAAGACATAAAAAGATGGAAGACCATTCCATGCTCTTGGATCGGAAGAATAAACATTGTTAAAATGTCTATACTGCCTAGAGCAATCTATACTTTTAATGCCATTCCGATCAAAATTCCACCGGTATTTTTCAAAGAGCTGGAGCAAATAATCCTAAAATTTGTATGGAATCAGAAGAGACCCCGAATCGCTAAGGAAATGTTGAAAAACAAAAATAAAACTGGGGGCATCACGTTACCTGATTTCAAGCTTTACTACAAAGCCATGATCACCAAGACAGCATGGTACTGGCATAAAAACAGACACATAGACCAGTGGAACAGAGTAGAGAGCCCAGATATGGACCCTCAACTCTACAGTCAAATAATCTTTGACCAAACAGGAAAAAATATACAGTGGAAAAAAGACAGTCTCTTCAATAAATGGTGCTGGGAAAATTGGACAGCTATGTGTAGAAGAATGAAACTCGACCATTCTCTTACACCATACACAAAGATAAACTCAAAATGGGTAAAAGACCTCAATGTGAGACAGGAATCCATCAGAATCCTAGAGGAGAACATAGGCAGTAACCTCTTTGATATCAGCCACAGCAACTTCTTTCAAGATATGTCTCCAAAGGCAAAGGAAACAAAAGCGAAGATGAACTTTTGGGACTTCATCAAGATCAAAAGCTTCTGCACAACAAAGGAAACAGTCAACAAAACAAAGAGTCAACCCACGGAATGGGAGAAGATATTTGCAAATGACAGTACAGACAAAAGGTTGATATCCAGGATCTATAAAGAACTCCTCAAACTCAACACACACAAAACAGACAATCATATAAAAAAATGGGCAGAAGATATGAACAGACACTTCTCCAATGAAGACAAACAAATGGCTATCAGACACATGAAAAACTGTTCATCATCACTAGCCATCAGGGAGATTCAAATTAAAACCACATTGAGATACCACCTTACACCAGTTAGAATGGCCAAAATTAGCAAGACAGGAAACAACATGTGTTGGAGGGGATGTGGAGAAAGGAGAACCCTCTTACACTGTTGGTGGGAATGCAAGTTGGTGCAGCCACTTTGGAAAACAGTGTGGAGATTCCTCAAGAAATTAAAAATAGAGCTTCCCTATGACCCTGCAATTGCACTACTGGGTATTTACCCCAAAGATACAGATGTAGTGAAAAGAAGGGCCATCTATACCCCAATGTTTATAGCAGCAATGGCCACGGTCACCAAACTGTGGAAAGAGCGAAGATGCCCTTCAACGGACGAAAGGATAAGGAAGATGTGGTCCATATACACTATGGAGTATTATGCCTCCATCAGAAAGGACGAATACCCAACTTTTGTAGCAACATGGACCGGACTGGAGGAGATTATGCTGAGTGAAATAAGCCAAGCAGAGAGCCAATTATCATATAGTTTCACTTATTTGTGGAGCATAACAAATATCATGGAGGACAAGGGGAGATGGAGAGGAGGAGGGAGTTGAGGGAAATCAGAAGGGGCAGAGAACAATGAGAGACTATGGACTCTGAAAAACAATCTGAGGATTTTGAAGGGGCGGGGGGTGGGAGGTTGGGGGAACCAGGTGGTGGGTATTAGAGAGGGCACGGATTGCATGGAGCACTGGGTGTGGTGCAAAAACAATGAATACCGTTACGCTGAAAAGAAAGAAAAGAAAAGAAAAGAAAAATGGGTCTTGTGTTTTTATCCATTCTACTACAATACTTCTTTTGATTGGAGCATGCAGGATATACAATCAAAGTAATTATTCATAGGTATATAGTTATTGCCATTTTGTGGTTTTCTGGTTGATTTTGTACTTCTTCCCTGCTCCTTTCTTCTTCTCTTGCTCTTTCTTTGTAATGGATGAATTTCTGTACTGTTATGCGTGGCTTTCTATTTTTTGTGTATCTCTTACAGGTTTTGAGTCTGTGGTTACCGTAGGTTCATATATAATATCCTA
The DNA here is from genome assembly GCF_002288905.1 of Enhydra lutris kenyoni. Lineage (NCBI taxonomy): Eukaryota > Metazoa > Chordata > Mammalia > Carnivora > Mustelidae > Enhydra > Enhydra lutris. The sequence goes on along the minus strand of NW_019154180.1, from coordinate 4,533,159 downwards.
AGTATATAGCAGCCTATATTAAGTTGACTGTCATTTAAGTTCAAACACATTCTAAAAAAACCTTTTTTAATCCCTCCTCCACAATTTAGTATATGCTGTCATATTTTACATCCTTTTATTCATAACTTTCTTATGTCTACTTCTGGTCTTTTCTTTTCCACTTAGAGAAATCCCTTTAACATTTTTGTAAGGCAGTTTAGTGATGATAAATTCATTTTAACTTTTATTTGTCTGGGAAATTCTTTATCTCTCCTTGATTATGAATGATAACCTTGACAGGGTATACTTGGTTCCAGGTTTTTGGATTCCCTTCAGCACTTTCAATATATCATTCCACTCCCTTCTGGCCTGCAAAGTCTCTCCTGAAAAATAGGGTTTCTCTTGTAGGTAAGGTTTTGCTTCTTTATTGTTGCTTTTAAAATTCTCTATCTTTAATCTTTGACATTTTAATTATTGTGTGGCATGGTGTGGACCTTGTTCAGTTCACCCTGTTTGGAATTCTCTGGTGATTCTTGAAACTGGATGTCTAGTTCCTTCCCTAGGTTACTGAAGTTTTCAACTATTATTTCCCCAAGTAATTTTTCTGTCTCTTTCTCTCTTCTTCTTCTGGGATCCCTGTAATGTGAACATGTGTTTGTTTGATGTTATCCAAGAGATCCCTTAACCTATCTCCACGTTTCCAAATTATTCTTTTCTCCTTTTGCTATTTTGCTTTCCATTTTGCTGCCTTCCAGATCACTGATATGTTCTTCTGCATCCCCTGACGTACTGTTGATTCCCCCCTAGGGTATTTTTTATGGCAGTTATTGTATTCTTCAACTCTGATTGGTTCTTTTTATATTTTATATCTCTTTAATAAAGGTTTCACTCAGTTCTTCCACTCTTCTCTTCAGACTGGTGAGCTCTTTACAATCATTACTTTAAATGTTTTATCAGGCATATTGCTTATCCATTTCATTTAGTTATTTTACTGATGTTTTGTCTTATTTCTCTTGGAGAAATAAGAAATGTTGCCTTGTCTCCCCTTTTGTTTAACTTTCTATGTTTGTTTCTATGCATTAGGTGGAACAGCTACTTCTAAAATTGAAGGAATGGCCTTGTGTCTGGTTGCCCCTGTGTAGACTGTGTATGCTTGGTGATTTCTGCTAGCTGGCTGGAGCTGTGGTTGGCATGAGTTGGGGGTCCCAGAGCTCTCCACACAGTGGGCACCCTGGCAGAAGAGCTAAAGCTTCAAGTGGGTGCAGGTCAGTATAGTCCCTGGGCTCTCCATACAGCAGGTGGGTGCTATCCAGGGTATTTTGAGTTTTCCATGTGGGGGTGCCCTGGCAAGGTGGCTGGAGCTGGGACTGTGTGGGCCGGAAGGTCCCTGGGCTCTCCATTCAGAAGGTTCCCTGACAGGATTACCTGAAGCTGAAGGGGATGCAAGCCGGGGGATCCTGGGGATCTATGCAGAGAGGCCATCTTGGCAGGACAGCTGAAGCTGAAGTGGATATAAACAAGGATGTTCCAAAACTCTGCACATAGGGTACCCTGGAAGGGCAACTGGAGCTAAGGTAGGGTATATGTCAGGGGGTCTTGTGGTGCTCCGTGCAAGAGGGCATCCTGGTAGGATGGCTAAATCTGAAGTGGACATGGACTGGTGTGGTCCCTGGGCTCTCCCCAAGAAGTGTGTCCTGGGTGGGACAGCTGAAGCTAAGGTGGGTGCAAGCTGCGGTGTCCTGGGGTACTTGATGTAGTAGGTGCCTTGCCCAGGTGAATGGAGCTGAGGCTGGCATGGACAGGGGTGTTATAGGGTGCTCCACACAGGGGTACCCTGGTGGGGCAGATGGATCCAAAGCAGACATCAGATGGGAGGTTCCAGAGCACTCTGCTTTGGAGGTTCCCTAGCAATCTATCTGAAGCCAAAGTGGTGTGATCCTGTGGTGTTCTGGGGTGCCTTGCACCTGTGTCACCTTGAGACAATGGCTGGAGCTGTACTGAGCACTAACCGGGGGTATCCCTGTGGGCACTGCTCTGTGGCCACCTTGCTGGGATGACTGGGGCTGATGTGGGCTAGAGGCCTGTGGCTCACTGAGGCAAAGTAGACCAAATTGGTGCCAAAACTGTGTACTGGTCTGTGCTCTCAAGGTGGATTGGGGAGAAGAGACCACATCTGTCAGCCTCTCCCACCCAGAGACTGTTCCAGTAGCTCCCTCACCATTTGGTGGAGTTCTGGTGGTGGCTCTTTTATATGCTCAATTATGCTCTTTTAAACTGTGTTTTTTCTGTGTCCCAGGAGTTCAGGGCTGATGTAAGGTAAGGGACCTGGGGCTCACTGAAACCTCAAACTGGCTACGGTGTCCAGACTGTCCTCAGGTCAGTGCTTTCAAGGGGAAGGGGGAGCATAAACCTGGTCTCTTATCAGTTCCTCTGACCCAGAGCGTTCCAGCAGCTAGTCTGTTGTTTGGTGGAGTTCTAGTTCTATTTTGTGAGCTAATTTCTCTTTTAAACCATGGCTTTTTTTCTGGTCCCAAGGCACAGATGACTGTGCTCCCAGTCCCTCAGCACGATCTCTCACCACTGCAGTTTGCAGCATCTGGGGTAGGGATTCCCTTCATTACCTTGTCTCCACCTCTCTTGCTATTGTCTTCTGCTGTTCTATCTTTTTTAGTGAGAAGCTGTTCAGTTGGCCCTCAGTTCCTCCTCAGGTGGAATTGCTCTGTAAATAGGTGTCATTTGGTGTGTTCCATGGAAAAGGTGAGTTCAGGGTCTTCCCACGTCACCATCTTGGACTGAAATTATAGGGTTGTTTTCTTAATTTCCATTTTGGATAGTTTATTGTTAGTGTACAGAAATGCAATTTATTTATGCATGTTGATTTTGTATCCTGCCACTTTACTGAATTTATTAGTTCTAACGGTTTTTTTGTGGAGTCTTTAGGACTTTCTACATATAAAGTTATGCCATCCACAAACAGGTAATTTTATTTCTTCTTTTTTTATTTGAGTGCCTTTCTTTTTTTCTTTCTTTTTTGTCTAATTGTTTTGGCTAGACTTCTAGTACTATGTTGAATAGATGTGGCAAAAACTGAAAACAGGATCTCAAAGAGAAATCTGTACTCCCATATTCACTGCAGTATTATTCACAATAACCAAGATATGGAAATAATCCAAACATTCACAGACGTATAAATGGATAGAGAGAATTTGGTATAGTGTTCCTTGGTGACTCAGTAAGTGTCTGCTTTCAGTTCAGGTCATGATCTCAGGGTCCTAGAACTGAGTCCTGCATTGGGCTCTCTGCTCAGCAGGGAGTCTGCTTCTCCCTCTGCCCCTCCCTCCAATCATGCTTTCTCTCTCTCGATCTCTCTCATAAAAATAAATAAATAAAATCTTTTTTAAAAAAGAGAAGGTGGCATATATATGTGTATATATATATATATATATATATATATATATATGGTATGTTTCAGGGGGTATATATGTATATATACACATATACATAAACACACAGAGAGAAAGAGAGAGAATGGAATATTTTTCAGTTTTAAAGAAGAGATCCTCGCTTGTTCTTTGCAGCAACGTGGATGAACTTGGAGGATGTTATGCTAATGAAATTAGCCAGTCACAGAAGGACAAATACTGCATGATTCTACATATATGAGATATTTAAAATAGTTAAACTTGTGGAAGCAGAAAATAGAATGTCAGTTGCCAGGGCTGTTGGAAAAGAATAGGTTTTATTTCAATGGGTATAAAGTTTCATTCATATGAGCTGAATAAGTTCTAGAGTTCTCCTGTACAATATAGTGTCTACAGTTGGCAATACTTTATTGTACACTTCAAAATTTGTGAAGGGGATAATAACATATTAAGTGTTCTTAACATACACACACACACAAACACAAACACAGAGGCACAAGAAAACTTTTGGAGATAATGGATATAGATCTATTACTTTAATTATGGTGATAGTTTAATAGATACATGCATGTGTCCAAGCTCATCAAATTGGGTACATTGAATATGTGTATTTTTTGTATATTAATTTTACTTCAATAAAGCTGCTCTTTAAAAAAAAAATAAAATGTACTGGAAAGAGGGGGCGCCTGGATGGCTCAGTGGGTTAAGTCTCTGCCTTCGGCTCAGGTCATGATCTCAGGGTCCTGGAATTGAGCCCCGCATCGGGCTCTCTGCTTGGCAGGGAGCCTGCTTCCCTCTCTCTCTCTGCCTGCCTCTCTGCCTACTTGTGATCTCTCTCTGTGTCAAATAAATAAATAAAATCTTTTTAAAAAATGTACTGGAGAGATAAATGTAAAAGATAGAACTGTAAAACTTCCAGAGGGAAGCATCAGAGAAAATATTTTCAATTTTGTGGAGGACAATACTCCTTAGATAAGACACACACAAAATCAGACACCATAAAATAAAAACTTTACAAGCTTAACTTTATCAAAAGGAAAACATTTGTTCTTTGAAAAACACTAGTAAGAAATGAAGACAAGATACAGACAGGGAGAAAACATTCACTATACATATATTGATAAAGATGTATCCAGAGTTGATACAGATGCATCCAGAATATCAACAAAATAAGAATGCAAACCTAATTTTAAAAGAGGCAAAAGATCTCAGCAGAATCTTCACAAAACAATGGATAATACTCACATGAAAAGATGTTCATCATCACTAGTTTATTAGGGAATTGTGAGTTGAAACCACAACAGTGTACCACTACACAGCCAGTAGGATGGCTATAATAATTTTTTAAAAACTGTAAGAAATATTGGTGAGATTGCTGAGGAACTGGATCTCACACAATTGCCTAAAAGAATGTAAAATGTTAAAGACATTTTGGTGAACAGTTTGGCAGTTAAAAATACAAGTATAAGAGTCTCGTGCTGTAGCCCAGAAATGGGCCCTCATCTCTATGGTCAACTAATCTTCGACAAAGCAGGAAAGAATGTCCAATGGAAAAAAGACAATCTCTTCAACAAATGGTATTGGGAAACTTAGACAGCCACATGCAGAAGAATGAAAATGGACCATTTCCTTACACCACACACAAAAATAGACTCCAAATGGATGAAAGACCTCAATGTGAGACAGGAATCCACCAAAATCCCTGAGGAGAACACAGGCAGCAACCTCTTCGACCTCAGCCGCAGCAACTTCTTCCTAGAAACATCGCCAAAGGCAAGAGAAGCAAGGGCAAAAATGAACTTCATCAAGATAAAAGCTTTTTCACAGCAAAGGAAACAGTCAACAAAACCAAAAGACAACCGACAGAATGGGAGAAGATATTTGCAAATGACATATCAATAAAGGGCTTGTATCCAAAATCTATAAAGAACTTCTCAAACTCAGCACCCAAAGAACAAATAATCCAATCAAGAAATGGGCAGAAGACATGAACACACATTTCTGCAAAGAAGACATCCAGATGGCCAACAGACACATGAAAAAGTGCTCAACATCACTCAGCATCAGGAAAATACAAATCAAAACCACAGTGAGATGTCACCTCACACCAGTCAGAATGGCTAAAATTAACAAGCCAGGAAATGACAGATGTTGCAGAGGATGTGGAGAAAGGGTAACCCTCTTACACTTTTGGTGGGAATGCAAGTTGGTTCAGCCACTCTGGAAAACAGTATGGAAGTTCCTCAAAAGTTGAAAATAGAGTTCCCCTATGACCCAGCAATTACACTACTGGGTATTTACCCCAAAGATAAAAATATAGTGATCTGAAGGGGCACATGCACCTCAATGTTTATAGCAGCAATGTTCACAATAGCCAAACTATGGAAAGACCCTAGATGTCCATTGACAGATGAATGGATGAAGAAGATGTGGTGTATATATACAATGGAATATTATATAGCCATCAAAAATGAAATCTTGCCATTTGCAACGACGTGGCTGGAACTAGAGGGTATTAGGCTAAGCAAAATAAGTCAATCAGAGAAAGACAATTATCATATGGTCTCACTGATATGAGGAAGTTGAGAAACAAGACAGAGAATCATAAGGGAAGGGAGGGAAAATGAAACAAGATGAAACCGGAGAGGAAGACAGACCATAAGAGACTCTTAATCTCAGGAGATGAACTGAGGGTTGCTGGAGTAGAGAGCAGTGGGAGGGTTGGGTTGGCTGGATGATGGACACTGGGGAGGGTATGTGCTATGGTGAGTGCTGTGAATTGTGTAAGACTGATGAATCACACACCTGTACCCCTGAAATAAATAATACATTATATGTTAATAAAAGAAAATACAACTTTAAGGTCCAGGAATTCCCCTTTTAAATGTTTACCATGAGAAATGAAAACTTATCTCCTCATGAAGAGCTGAATGTGAATGTTTAGCAATTTAGTTTTAATAGCCAAAAAAGAGAACACCACAAATATTTATCAACTATTGATAAAATATTGTGTATAAGTTCAATAGAATACTACTCTGAAAAAAACCAGAAATGAATGATACTCAAAGTAACATGGATACATATCAAAAAAGTATAGAAAGTAAAATAAGTGACATATAGAAAACTATATACTGTGTAACTGAATTTATATAAAAGCCTAGTAAATGCCACCTAATCTATAGTGAGATAAAACAGATCCATAATTTCCAGGGTATGGGGTACAGGGATGGAGGGATGACAAATGTGCACAAGGAACCTTTTGGGAGTTATAGAAATGTTAAGTATCCTAATTTGGTGGTAATTTCATATATGTATACATTTCTCAAAACCCTTTAAATTTAATATTTTAAATATGTGCTGTATAAAACATATCTCAATAAGGGTAATTTTAAAAGAAATTAGCAATAATAAATTTATAGAAAACTAGATGATTAATTGAGAAATGTAAGTCTTAATTAAGCTTTTTAAGGCAAATTATTTGGAGAAACAAAGAGAGATTCAATCCACCACCTGTAAAATTTTCTTCCTCTTGTCTTCCAATTCACGTATATAGCCTAGTGTCATGTAGAAGTTTGAGATTAAATTTAGATGCCTGGTCTGTTGGAGATCATGTCATTAATATAACGATCTTACATAGCGATTTCCCTGTACTTGTTCTTGTAGTCCATAAATCTTCAGGTGGTTTTTCCTCTATATGCTGAAGGTTTTGCCTGAATCACAATTACTATCTGCATGCCAATTTGCAACCCTAGTATATTTCTTTGACCTCATCTATGGATCTTCCACTTACTCCTCCCATTTACCAAATCCTTGGGCTGGTGGACTTCCTCTCTAACTCATTCATTCATTGAAGAAACATCTGTTGAATGTTGTATCAATTAGGATGGACTAGACTGTTGCTGTAACAAATATCCTCCATGATTTTGCCTTAGTGCAACAAAAGCTAGTTTATTCCTCATACCACATATCTAAAAATGGTCAATAGGGTTGTTATCTTTATACAATCACCTAGAGACTCAGAGTAATGAAAGCTCTACCATCATCTAGCTATACCATCTGGAACATGGTTTTCTTGGTTACCACCACAGGGGAGACATAACTGGCTGTTTTTACATCAATAATCAAAATTTTGGTGCACTGACAAGAGCTAGTCACATGTCCTCACTTAGCTACAAGGCAGCAGGGAAACATAATCTTCTCCTATGCTAAGGAAGAGAGGAAAAGTAGAGATTGGGGAATACTTGGAATTTCTAACACAAGTGTCTACTATGTTCCAGGTTCTTTTCTAGGTGCTAGAGATATAGCAGGAAAAAGACAAACAAGGTCTCTTCTCTCTTAGACCTTACCTTATAATTTGGGAGCTATCCAACAAATAAGTAAACATATTCTAAAACATTATCTTTCCTTGACTTCTCTTGTTACCGTATTCTCCTGGTTTTCTTCTCTGGATATTCTCTGCAGTCTCTTTTGTAGAATTACTTTTTTTTCCCTATCCCTTAAATTTCAGTGTTCCTCAAGGATCTAGGCTTTCTCTTTTTTAAAAAGAAATTAATACCTAAGTCATACATGAACACATTCTCATTGTAACAACCACAAATGTTATAGATAATGTAAATGTCTCCTTTTTGTGCATTTTTTATTTAAATTCTAGTTAGTTAACATACAATGTAATATTAGTTTCAGGTGTCCAATATAGTGATTCAATACTTCAAAACAACACCATGTGTTTATCACAAGTGCCTTCTTAAATATCCATCACCTATTTAACCCATACCCCTACCCACCTCCTCTCTAGTAACCATCAGTGTATTCTCTGTAGTTGAAAGTCTGCTTCTAGGTTTGCCTTTCTCTGTTTTTTTTTTCTTTGCCTTTGATGATTTGTTTCTTAAATTCCACATATGATTGAAATCATACAGTATATGTCTTTCTGTGAGTGACTTACTTCTCTTAGCATTAATACTCCAGCTCTTGAGATGCCTGGGTGGCTCAGATGGTTAGCATCTGCCTTTGGCTCAGGTCATGATCCCAGGGTCCTGGGATCAAGTCCTGCATTGGGCTTCTTGCCCAGCAAAGAGCCTGCTTCTCCCTCTGCCTGCCACTCCCCCTGCTTGTGCCCTTTCTCCCTCTCTCTCTGACAAATAAATAAATAAATAAAATCTTTTTAATTTAAATGTTATGCTGCTGCTGCTGCTGCTGCTCCAGAAATCAGACTTTTAGACCTCCAGGTGTATAATATATCTATTCATTCTCTCTCTCATTATCTATTGCCTCTTTATCCAGTAATGCCACCCTGATTTTACTTAGGGAAGATCATCTTGATGATCAGTGATGTGCTTTGTTTATGTGCTTTGAGTACTAACTTTAGCTTTGGTTTCCAGAGTATACATGTAACACAGGCCAGGTCAATCATTCCTAGGTCACAATATGTGATTAGAATATGGGCATGTGGCTTAAGTAAAACATTCTGTTTCAATCAAAGATAATACTAGGATTATTGTTCAAGAAAACAGAGAAAGAAGTTCTCTCTATTCTGCTGGACTTGAAGTCATGACACTGTAAATGAGAAGTTATTGGTAACCCTCTTGCCATGATGGGAGAAGAAGCTACATGAAAATGAATACAATGTTAGGAAAAGCATAACTGAGAAATGGAGAGAGCTCATGTCTTGATGAGATTATGAGGTCCTGGATTATGTCATATTACCTAAAACTTGATCTATCCCTGGACTATTCTGTTACATGAGCCAACAAATTGCCCTGTTGATAAAGCCAATTTAGACTGAGTTTCTCACCAGTTGCAAATGTGAGTCATAGCTGAAATACCACTCAGTCTTATGGGTAGAGGTAATTATTTCTGTTGGTATGAAGGTATCTTGAGGCCTGCAGCATATCAGTCTAGCCTACATTGACAGGTAGAAGGCAGGTGAGTCACAGAATCAGAGCTAAGTAAGCCAGGTTGAATCTGGAACATTCCCTGACTAATTTCCAAATGATGTTCAGTTGTAAATGTATCATGGAAGAACACCAGAATTTGAAATATTTCAAACCAGCACAATTTTTTTTTCTGATATCCCCTCATGAGGGGATTCAATGTAACTCCAAACTCATAAGTGAATACTGTAGTACAAAGAGAGATTCAGAGGAAGCTCAAGAATGGGGAAATCTCTCCATTTTTCCCTCCTTTTATTCCATTAATTTGTGCCCCAAGCAACAGGCAATCCTGTACCAGTAACATTGGCTGGCAAGGGAGGTATACAGGAGCCAATACTCAAAGAGGAATATTCTTTTCCTTTGGATGGAATTGTGGATCCAAAAGGGCAGAAATAAATCCCACTGCTTTTTTCCCTTTTCTTTGTCTTTTTTCTCCTCGACTCTGGACATGGTACAATCATGGAAGTGGGTGGGTAGGTTTTGGGTGAAAGACTAAAAACAAGATTTCACAACCAAAACCATGAGGTCCAGAAGGAAGTGCACAATCTTTCAAGTGCTGAAAAAAAGAACTGTCAACTCGGAATCTTAAATCCAATGAAAATGTCCTTAATAAAGAAGGTGAAATAGGGGTGCCTGGATGGCTCAGTGGGTTAAAGCCTCTGCTTTCGGCTCAGGTCATGATCCCAGGGTCCTGGGATTGAGCACCGTGTTGGGCTCTCTGCTTGGCAGGGAGCCTGCTTCCCTTCCTCTCTCTCTGCCTGCCTCTTTGCCTACTTGTGATCTCTGTCTGTCAAATAAATAAGATCTTTAAAAAAATAAAATAAATAAGCTGAAATAAATATATTCTCAAATGAAGAAAAACTAAGAGAATTTGAAACAGGAGAACTGTTTTAGAAGAATTGGTAAAAAGTTCTTCAGAAAGAAAATGATACTAGAAGAAAAGTTATAACATCAGGAATGAAAAAAAGGGCAACAGAAATGGTAAATACCTGAGAGGGATTTCAATTATGTAGATATAAGACAACTATAGCATAAATACGTGGAAGGTAAAGGTATTTATATGGTGGAATGATTTCTACATTTCAACTAAATTATTAAGATATTGATTTGAATTTATTCTAAATTTATTGATTCTAAATAAATTGTGAAAAGTATATATTTGGTAATCCTTAGAGCAACCACTAAAAATTTTGTACAGTACTTAAAAGTACTATAACTAAATTACAATGCAATACTAAAAAGTTCAAAAATAAAACAAAATATAAAGCAGTAGACATAATTTCAAATATATCAATAATTACACTAAATGATCTAAACACACTAATTAAAAGAGAGAGATTATGAGGCTGGATAAAAGAAAACATGATCCAAATATATGCTACATGTAAGAACAAAGCAACTCAAATGTTCTTCAATAGGTGAATGGATAAATGGTGATACATCTGTATAATGGAAGATTATTCGACAATATAGAAGAACAGCTATCAATTCAAAAACTTGACTGGTTCTCAAAGGTATTATACTGAGTGAAAAAAGCCAGGCTCAAGAGATTACATACCAATTCCATTTATATGGCATTCTGTAAAAGAAGAAACTATAGGGAGAGAAGAGATAAGTGGTTGCCAGGGATAATGGATGGGGAAGAGGATATGACTAAGAAAGGGATAGCAAAAATGAGATTCTTAGGGTAATGGAACAGTACTACATCCTAATTATGGTGATGATTACATGAATCTAGACATGTGCAAATTTTACACAAAAATTGAAAAACAAATTTTAAAAAGAGCACCAATCACAGTATATGGACTTTATTTACATCCTAACTTTAAAAAACTCCATAAAAATGTTTTACATTTATAAGACAATTGGAAATTTGAATGTATACTGTATATTTAATATTAAGTAAATTTATTATTTTTTAGGATTTTATTTATTTATTTGACAGACAGAGATCACAAGTAGTCAGGGAGGCAGGCAGAGGGGGAGGAGAAGAAGGCTCCCTGCTGAGCAGAAAGCCTGATGCAGGGCTTGATCTCAGGACCCTGGGATCATGACCTGAGCCAAAGGAAGAGGCTTTAACCCACTGAGCCACCCAGGCACCCCTAAATTGATTATTTTTAAACGTAGTTATATTTTAAGTCTTTAAAAATAAATATATATCTTTTATAAATACACATAAGTAAACACTGAAGTTTTTATTGATAAAATTTTTTGAGTACATAGGTGAAGTGTCAAAAATAACAAGGTATACAGTCTGCACACCATCTCAGAGCTCAGCATAGGACCTGCAGGGAGCAACCAGGGTGTCACCAACAGGGCAGAGTTCTAAATAGTTGGGATTGGAGTTCCCAGCTGAAGCATATAGGTGGTAGGGGGAAGATAGCATTGGATGCCAGGAGACAGACAAAGCACAGAGGTGGCCTGCCAGGAAGAGACAGAAAACCCAGGCCACCCCCACCCCACCCTGAGCCTCTGCCTGCAGGCCCAGAGTGCCCACCAGAGTAGCCTCCATAGTAAAGCAAGAAAGAATCCCACACTCTTATAAATACACATAAGTAAACACTGAAGTTTTTATTGATAAAATTTTTTGAGTACATAGGTGAAGTGTCAAAAATAACAAGGTATACAGTCTGCACACCATCTCAGAGCTCAGCATAGGACCTGCAGGGAGCAACCAGGGTGTCACCAACAGGGCAGAGTTCTAAATAGTTGGGATTGGAGTTCCCAGCTGAAGCATATAGGTGGTAGGGGGAAGATAGCATTGGATGCCAGGAGACAGACAAAGCACAGAGGTGGCCTGCCAGGAAGAGACAGAAAACCCAGGCCACCCCCACCCCACCCTGAGCCTCTGCCTGCAGGCCCAGAGTGCCCACCAGAGTAGCCTCCATAGTAAAGCAAGAAAGAATCCCACACTC
>NW_019154180.1:4388774-4520903 GCF_002288905.1 Enhydra lutris kenyoni | reverse complement strand
ACTGGTAAAGGGTTGCTGGATGTGAGGAAAGCCACTGCCATAGCTACCCAGGAAGATGTTAACCATGATCCATATAAGGTCCATTGTGACAACCAGGGCCACAATGCAATGGGGGCCTGGAGGCAGGACAGACAGGGTCAAGACTACCTCAGTTGTCAGTGAGCACCTGAATGACCCTAGTACGTTGGGCACCCCCCCCAAAAGACCAGCACAAATACCATCAATACCTGATCTCCCAACCTGTGGGATTTGCATGAGCTCAGTTATGGCTATGGCAGAAGTTCTCATTAAACAAGCATACCAGCATATACCTTGTTTAAATGTGCCTCACCTCCACTAGGGACCAAACACTGCCCACAACAGGCAAAAAGAGACTCTTAAAACAACTAGACTGAAGGAAAAAGAGACCAGGACTAAAAAGCAGAGCATACACAGCACACATAGGAGATACTACCTGAAACTCCAGGGCCTGGGGAACAGGGTACACTGCACTCCAGGGCACTACAGGACCTCTTCTTCATAAGGCCATTACCGCTAAGAGCAAGAGACATAGTGGGTGTTCCTAATACAGAGAAATAGGCACAGAGAGATAGACAAAATGAGGACACAGAAATATGTCCCAAATGAGAGAACAGGATCAAACCACAGCAAGAGATGTAAGCAAAAAATGGTTATGACTAATACACTCAGTAGAGAATTTAAATCAATTGATCATAAAGATACTCACTGGACTTGAGAAAAGAGAGGAGGACAGCAGTGAAAGCATTAACAAAGAGATAAGAGAAGAACCAATCAGAGATGAAGAACACAATACATGAAACTAAAAATGCACTTGATGGAATAAACAGTAGGCTAGAGGAAGCAGAAGAGTGAATTAGTGACATAGAAGACAGAGTAATGTAATCAGGCTGAGAGGGAAAAATTATGCAAAATGAGAATAGTCTTAGGAAACTCAGCCACTCCAACAAGCAAAATAACATTCACATTCTAGGGATCTCAAGAGAATAAGTGAGAGAAAAGGGAACAGAAAACTTATTTGCAGAAATAATAGCTGAAAACTTCCTTAATCTGGGGAAGGAAACAGATATCCAGATGCAGGAGTCACAGAGATCTCCCCAAAAATATCAACTCAAGGAAGTCCACACCAAGACAAATAGTAATTAAAATGGCAAAAAGTAGCAAACGATGGAAAAACATTCCATGCTCATGAATCAGAAGAATAAACATTGTTAAAATGTCTATGCTGCCCAGAGCAATCTATACTTTCAATGTCATTCCAATCAAAATACCAGCGGCATTTTTCAAAGTGCTGAAACAAACAATCCTAAAATTTGTATGGAACCAGAAAAGACCCCAAATCACTAAGGAAATGTTGAAAAAGAAAAACAAAGCTGGGGACATCACACAGCCTGATTTCAAGCTTTATTACAAAGCTATGATCACCAGACAGCATGGTACTGGCACAAACACATAGACCAGTGGAACAGAGTAGAGAGCCCAGATATGGACCCACAATTCTATGGTCAAATAATCTTCGACAAATCAGGACAAAATATACAGTGGAAAAAAGACAGTCTTCAATAAATGGTGCTGGGAAAATTGGACAGCTATACATAGAAGAATGAAACTTGACCATTCTCTTACACCATAAACAAAGATAAACTCAAAATGGATGAAAGACCTCAATGTGAGGTAGGAATCTATCAAAATCCTAGAGAACATAGGAAGCAACCTCTTCAACCTCGGCCACAGCAACTTCTCTTAAGACACGTCGCCAAAGGCAAAGGAAACAAAAGCAAAAATGAACTTTTGGGACTTCATCAAGATCAAAAGCTTCTGCACAGCAAAGGAAGCAGTTAACAAAACAAAGAGGCAACCCACGGAATGGGAGAAGATAATTGCAAATAACACTACAGACAAAGGGCTGATATCCAAGATCTATAAAGAACTCCTCAAATTCAACACCCAAAAAACAGATAATCATATCAAAAAATGGGCAGAAGATATGAACAGACATTTCTCCAAAGAAGACATACAAATGGCTACCACATGGGGCACCTGGGTGGCTCAGTGGGTTGAGCCTCTGCCTTCGGCTCAGGTCATGATCCCAGGGTCCTGGGATGGAGCCCCGCATCGGGCTCTCTGCTCAGCATGGAGCCTGCTTCCTCCTCTCTCTCTGTCTGCCTCTCTGCCTACTTGTGATCTCTGTCTGTCAAATAAATAAATAAAATCTTTTAAAAAAATGGCTACCACACACATGAGAAAATGTTCATCATCATTAGCCATCAGGGAGATTCAAATCAAAACCACATTGAGATATCACTTTACACTAGTTACAATAGTGAAGATTTAACAAGGCAGGAAACAACAAATGTTGGAGAAGATGTGGAGAAAGGGGAACACTCTTACACTGTTGGTGGGAATGCAAGTTGGTGCAGCCACTTTGGAAAACAGTGTGGAGATTCCTCAAAAAATTAAAAATAGAGCTACCCTATGATCTGGCAATTGCACTACTGGGTATTTATCTCAAAGATACAGATGTAGTGAAAAGAAGGGTCATATGTACTCCAATGTTCATAGCAGCAATGTCCATAATAGCCAAACTGTGGAAAAAGCCAAGATGCTTTTCTTGAATGATTAAAGAAGATGTGGTCCATATATACAATGGAATATTACTCAGCCATCAGAAAGACTTATGCCTCAACATGGATGGGACTGGAGGAGGTTATGCTGAGTGAAATAAATCAGGCAGAGAAAGTCAGTTATCACATGGTTTCATTTACTTGTGGAACATAAGGAATAACATGGAGGACATTAAGAAAAGGAAAAAAATGAATTGGGGGAAATCAGAGGGGGGAGATGAACCATGAGAGACTGTGGACTCTGAGAAACAAACTGAGGGTTTCAGAGAGGAGGGAGGTAGGGGAATGGGTGAGCCTGGTAGTGGGTATTATGGGGGGCACATATTGCATGGAACACTGGGTGTTGTACATAAATACAACTGCATTTTGGAAAACTGCATCAAAAACTAATAATGTATATTATGGTGACTAACACAACTCAATAAAAAAAAAAAAGGTAGCAAGAAAGAAAAAATATAAAAGCAGCAAGAGAAAAGTAGACACTTACATACAAAAGAAACCCCATCAAACTATCAGTAGATTTTTCAGGATAAACTTTGCAGGCCAGGGCACCTGGGTGGCTCAGTGGTTTAAGCCTCTGCCTTCGGCTCAGGTCATGATCTCAGGGCTCTGGGATCGAGTCCCGCATCGGGCTCTCTGCTCGGCAGGGGGCCTGCTTCCTTCTCTCTCTCTGCCTGCCTCTCTGCCTACTTGTGATCTCTGTCAAATAAATAAATTCTTAAAAAAAAAAAAAAAAAAAAAAATTTTCGCCAAAAAAAGCCCTAAAAAAAAAAAAAAAAAAAAAAAAAAGCTCTATACAGCAAGGTTATTGTTCAGAATAGAAGGAGAGATAAAGAATTCCCAGACAAACGAAAACTAAAGGGGTTCATGACCACAAACCAGCCTTATAAGAAATATTAAAGGGAACTCTGAGTGGAAAGGAAAGACCAAAAGTGAGAGCATAAAAGGTAAAAAAAAAAAAAAAACACAAAAGCAGTAAAAATAAGTATTTCTCTAAAAATCATTCAAGGGATTCATAGAATAAAAGAACGTAATATACGACACCATATACCTAGAACATGGGAGAGGAGAAAAGAATTGGCTCAAACATAAACAACCATCAACTAAATATAGACTTCTATACACAGAAGATATTACATGCAAACCTAATGGCAAATACAAATCAAAAACCAGTCTAGAGCAATCTATACTTTTAATGCCATTCCGATCAAAATTCCACTGGTATTTTTCAAAGAGATGGAGCAAATATTCCTAAAATTTGTATGGAATCAGAAGAGACCCCCGAATTGTTAAGGAAATGTTGAAAAACAAAAATAAAACTGGTGGCATCACGTTACCTGATTTCAACCTTTACTACAAAGCTGTGATCACCAAGACAGCATGGTACTGGCATAAAAACAGACACATAGACCAGTGGAACAGAGTAGAGAGCCCAGATATGGACCTTCAACTCTATGGTCAAATAATCTTTGACAAAGCAGGAAAAAATACACAGTGGAAAAAAGATAGTCTCTTCAATAAATGGTGCTGGGAAAATTGGACAGCTATGTGTAGAAGAGTGAAACTTGACCATTCTCTTACACCATACACAAAGATAAACTCGAAATGGATAAAAGACCTCAACGTGAGACAGGAATTCATCAGAATCATAGAGGAGAATATAAGCAGTAACTTCTTTGATATCAGCCACAGCAACTTCTTTCAAGATATGTCTCCAAAGGCAAAGGAAACAAAAGCGAAAATGAACTTTTGGGACTTCATCAAGATCAAAAGCTTCTGCACAGCAAAGGAAACAGTCAACAAAACAAAGAGTCAACCCACGGAATGGGAGAAGATATTTGCAAATGACAGTACAGACAAAAGGTTGATATCCAGGATCTATGAAGAACTTCTCAAACTCAACACACACAAAACAGATAATCATGTCAAAAAATGGGCAGAAGATATGAACAGACAATTCTCCAATGAAGACATACAAATGGCTATCAGACACATGAAAAAATGTTCATCATCACTAGCCATCAGGGAGATTCAAATTAAAACCACATTGAGGGGCGCCTGGGTGGCTCAGTGGGTTAAGCCTCTGCCTTCGGCTCAGGTCATGATCCCAGGGTCCTGGGATTGAGCCCCGCATCAGACTCTCTGCTCAGTGGGGAGCCTGCTTCCCTTCCTCTCTTTCTGCCTGCCTCTCTGCCTACTTGTGATCTCTGTCTGTCAAATAAATAAATAAAATCTTTAAAAAAAAACATTGAGATACCACCTTACACCAGTTAGAATGGCCAAAATTAGCAAGACAGGAAACAACATGTGTTGGAGAGGATGTGGAGAAAGGGGAACACTCTTACGCTGTTGGTGGGAATGCAAGTTGGTGCAGCCACTTTGGAAAATAGTGTCGAGATTCCTTAAGAAATTGCAAATAGAGGGGCGCCTGGGTGGCTCGGTGGTTAAAGCCTCTGCCTTCAGCTTGCGTCATGATCTCGGGGTCCTGGGATCGAGTCCCGCATCGGGCTCTCTGCTCAGCGGGGAGCCTGCCTCCTCCTCCTGTCTCTCTCTGCCTGCCTCTCTGCCTACTTGTGATCTGTCTGTCAAATAAAAAAAAAAAAAGAAAGAAAAATCTTTAAAAAAAAAAAAGAAAGAAATTACAAATAGAGCTTCCCTATGACCCTGCAATTGCACTACTGGGTATTTACCCCAAAGATAAAGGTGTAGTGAAAAGAAAGGCCATCTGTACCCCAATGTTCATAGCAGCAATGGCCACGGTCGCCAAACTGTGGAAAGAACCAAGATGCCCTTCAACGGATGAAAGGATAAGGAATATGCGGTCCATATACACTATGGAGTATTATGCCTCCATCAGAAAGGATGAATAACCAACTTTTGTAGCAACATGGACTGGACTGGAAGAGATTATGCTGAGTGAAATAAGTCAAGCTGAGAAAGTCTTATCATATGGTTTCACTTACTTGTGGAGCATAAGGAATAATGCAGAGGACATGGGGAGATGGAGAGGAGAAGGGAGTTGAGGGAAATTGGAGGGGGAGATGAACCATGAGAGACTATAGACTCTGAAAAAATATCTGACGGTTTTGAAGGGACGGGGGGTGGGAGGTTGGGGGAGCCTGGTGGTGGGTATTATGGAGGGCACGTATTGCATGGAGCACTGGGTGTGGTGCATAAACAATGAAATCTGGAAAACTGAAAAGAAATTTAAAAAAAAATGTAATGGGGTGCCTGGGTGGCTCAGTGGGTTGGGCCTCTGCCTTCGGCTCAGGTCATGATCTCAGGGTCCTGGGATCGAGCCCCACGTCGGGCTCTCTGCTCAGTGGGGAGTCTGCTTCCCCCTCTCTCTCTGTCTGCCTCTCTGCCTACTTGTAATCTCCATCTGTCAAATAAATAAATAAAATCTTTAAAAAAAAGATTAAAAAAAAAAGTAACAAATATCCAAAGAATAAAGAGAAAGGAATCCAAGTATATCACTAAAGAAAGCCAGCAAAACATGAAAGAGACCAAGAGAAAAAATGATCAGAGAAAAACTACAAAAACTACCAACCACAAAACAAGCAAGAAAATGACAATAATACACGTTTATCAATAATTACTTGGAATATAAACAAACTGAACAAGCCAATCAAAAGAGAGAGTATGAGAATGGATTAAAAAAAATAAGACCCATCCATCTGCTGACTACAAGAAACTTATTTTAGACCTAAAGTCTACTGCAAATTGAAAGTGAGGGGATGGAGAATATCTATCATGTAAGTGGATGATAAAAGGAAGCTGCTGTATCAATACTTATATTGGACAAAACATACTTTAAAACAATGAGTGTAATGAGAGACAAAGAGGGACACATACAATAGTAAAGGGGACAATCCAACAAGAAGATATAACAATTGAAAGTATTTATGCACCCAACATGGGAGCACCCAAATCCATAAAACTGTTTATAACAAATATAAAGGAAATAATAGATAGTAATACAACAATAGTAGGGGACTTTAACACCCCACTTACATCAATGGACAGACCATGCAATCAGAAAATCAACAAGGTAACAATGGCTTTGAGGAACACACTGGATCAGATGGATTTAACAGATATATTCAGAACATTCCATTCTAAAACAGCAGAATACACATTCTTTTCAAGTGCACACAGAACATTCTCCAAAATAGATCACATTAGCCACAAAACAAGTCTCAACAATTGAAAAAGATAGAAGTTAAACCATGCACCTTTTTTCTTTTTATTTTATTTTATTTTTTCAGTGTTCCAAGATTGATTGTTTATGCACCATACCCAGTGTTCCATGCCATACATACCCTTCTTAATACCCACCACCAGGCTCACCCAACCCCCCCACTCCCTTCCTTTCCAGAACCCTCAGTTTATTTCTCAGAGAATGTAGTCTCTCATGGTTCGTCTCCCTCTCCAATTTCCCCCAACTCTCTTCTTCTTTTCTTCTCCCAGTGTCCTCCATGCTATTCCTTATGCTCCACAAGTAAGTGAAACCATATGATAACTGACTTTCTCTGCTTGATTTATTTCACTCAGCATAATCTCCTCCAGTCCCGTCCATGTTGGCACAAAAGTTGGGTATTCATCCTTTCTGATGGAGGCATAATACTCCTTTGTATATATGAACCATATCTTCTTTATCCATTCACCTGTCAAAAGGCATCTTGGCTCTTTCCGCAGTTTGGCGATTGTAGCCATTGCTGCTATGAACATTGGAGTACATATGGCCCTTCTTTTCACTACATTTGTATCTTTGAGATAAATACCCAGTAGTGCAATTGCCAGATCATAGGGTAGCTCTATTTTTAATTTTTTGAGGAATCTCCACACTGTTTTCCAAAGTGGCCACACCAACTTGCATTCCCACCAACAGTGTAAGAGCGTTCCCTTTCTCCACATCTTCTCCAACATTTGTTGTTTACTGTCTTCTTAATTTTGGCCATTCTAACTGGTGTAAGTGGTATCTCAATGTGGTTTTGATTTGAACCTCCCTGATGGCTAATGATGATGAACATTTTCTTGTGTGTGTGCTAGCCATTTGTATGTCTTTTTTGGAGAAGTGTCTGTTCATATCTTCTGCCCATTTTTTGACATGATTATCTGTTTCTGGGGTGTTGAGTTTCAGGAGTTCTTTATAGATATCCATGTACCTTTTTTGACCACATCATTATGAAACTAGAAATCAACCACAAGAAAAAAATCTGGAAAGAGCATAAATCCATGAAACTTAAAAAACATGCTACTAAATAATGAATGAGTCAACCAAGAAATCAAAGAACAAAAAGAAAATTACACAGAGACAAATGAAAATGAAACAGAATAGTCCAAAATATTCAGGATCCTTCAAAAGCTGTTCTCAGAGGGGAGTTTATAGCAATACATGCCTACCTCAAGAAGCAAGAAAAATCTCAAGTAAACAGTTTAACATTACATATAAAGGAGCTAGAAATACAAGAACAAACAAAACTCAAAACCAACAGAAGGAATGAAATAATAAAAATTAGAGCAGAAATAAATGATACGGAAACTTAAAAAGCAATAGAACGGATCAATGAACCCAGAGCTCTTCTTTGAAAAGATCAACAAAATTGATAAACCTCTCGCTAGACTCATCAAAGAAAGGAAGAGGATCCAAATGAACAAAATCACAAAGAAAGAGGAGAAATAAAAACCAACATCACAGAAATACAAACAATTGTAAGAGAATGTTATGAAAAACTGTATGCCAACAAATTAGACAACCTTAAAGAAATGGATAAATTCCTAGAAACATGTAAGCTACCAAAACTGAAACAGGTACAAATAGGAAATTTGAACAACCTGATAACCAGCAAAGAAATTGAGTCAGTAAGGAAAAAAAACTCCCAACAAACAAAACCAGATGGCACAGGGGAATTCTACCACCATTTAAAGAAGATTTAAACCTATTATTTTCAAACTATTCCAAAAAAAAATGGAAATGGAAGGAAACTTCCAAACTCATTCTATGAGCTCAGCATTACTGTGATTCCAAAACCAGATATACACCCCAAGAAAAAAGAGAACTACAGGCCAATACCCTTATTAACATAGATGCAGAAATCCTCAACAAAATATTTGCATATCAAATCCAACAATACATTAAAAAAATCATTCACCACACTAAAGTGGGATTTATTCTTGGGTTGCAAGAGTAGTTCAATATTTACAAATCAATCAACATGACATTACACTTATAAAAGAAAGGATAAGAACCATTGGATCATTGCAACAGATTCAGAAAAAGCATTAGATAAAGTATAACATCCATTCATGATAAAAACCCTCAACAAAGTAGGTTAAGAGGGAACACACCACAACATAATAAAGGCCTTAAATTAAAAACCCACAGCTAATATTATCCTTAATGGGGAAAAAATAGAGCTTTCCTCCCTCCTATGGTCAGGAACAAGAGAGGGATGTCCACTCTCACCATTTTTATTCAACACTACTAGAAATCCTAGTCTCAGCATTCACATAAAAAAAAGAAATGAAAGTCATCCAAATTAGTAAGGAAGAGGTCAAATTTTACTCTTTGCATATGACGTTATGCTCCATTTAGAAAACCCAAAATACTCCACCAAACCACTACTAGAACTAATACACAAATTCAATAAAGTTGTAAGATACAAAAATCAACATACAGAAATCTGTCGCATTTCTATACACCAATCATGAAGCAGCAGAAAAATAATTTAAGGAATCAATCCCATTTACAACTGTACCAAAAATAATAAAATACCTAGGAATAAACCTAACCAAAGAAGTAAAAGACCTGTACTTTGAAAATTGTAAAACACTGATGAAAGAAATTGAAGATGAAGGACAGAAATGGAAAGACAATCCACGCTCATGGATTGGAAGAACAGATATTGTTAAAATGTCTATATTACCCAAAGCAATCTACACATTTAATGCATCTTTATCAAAATACCAACAGCATTTTTCACAGAGCTAGAAGAAACCGTCCTAAAATTTGTATGGAATGAGAAAAATCCCTGAATAGCCAAAGCAATCTTGATAAAGAAAAGCAAAACTGGAGGCATCACAGTTCTAGACTTCAAGTTTTATTGCAAAGCTATAGTGATCAAAAGAGTATGGTACTGGCACAAAAAATAGACACATAGATCAATGGAACAGAATAGAAAAACCAGAAATCAACCCACAACTATATGGTCAACTAATCTTTGACAAAGCAGGAAAGAACACCCAAAGGGGGAAAGATAGTCTTTTCAACATATGGTGTTGGGAAAACTGGACAGCTACATGCAAAAGAATGAAACTGGAACATTTTCCTATACTATACACAAAAATAAACTCGGAATGGATTAAACACCTAAATGTGAGACCTGAAACCAGAAAAATCCTAGAGGAAAACCTCTTTGACATTGGCCATAGCAACTTTTTTCTAGATATGTCTCTTGAGGCAAGGGAAACAAAAGCAAAAAAAAAAAAAAAAAAAAAAAGAAAGAAAAAACGTATTGGGACTATATCAAAATAAATGGCTTTTGCACAGCAAAGGAAATAATCAATAAAACTAAAAGCCAGCCCACAGAATGGGAGAAGACATTTGCAAATGTTATATCTGATAAAGTGCTTGTATCCAAAATATATAAAGAACATTTACAACTCGACACCCAAAAATCAAATAATCTAATTAAGAAATGTGAAGAAGATATGAATAAACATTTTTTCAAAGAAGAAATCCAGATGGCCAACAGACACATGAAAAGATGCTCAACATCACTCATCATCAGGAAAATACAAATCAAAACTACAATGAGATAGCGTCTCACACCCGTCAGAATAACTAAATTAATAACACAGGAAACAACAGGTGTTAGTGAGGATGCAGAGGAAGGGGAACCCTCTTGCAGTGCTGGTGGTAAGATAAACTGGCACAGCCACTCTGGAAAAAAAAAAAAACAGTATGGACGGTCCTCACAAAGTTAAAAATAGAACCACCATATGATCCAGTAATCGCAATACTGTGTATTTACCCAAAAAATACAAAAACACTAATCTAAAGTGACACATGCACCCATGTTTATTACAGCATTATTTACAATAAACAAATTATGGAAGCAACCCAAGTGTCCATTGATTGATGAAAGGATAAAGAACGTGTGAGATACACACACACACTGGAATATTATTCAGTCATAAAAAGAATGAAATCTTGCCATTTGCAATGACATGGACGGAGCTAGAAAGAATAATGTTAGATGAAATAAGTCATTCTGGGGCACCTGGGTGGCTCAGTTGGTTATGTGGCTGCCTTTGGCTCAGCTCATGATCCCAGGGTACTGGGATGGAGCTCTGCATGGGGTTCCCTGTTTGCTGGAGAGCCTACGTTTCTCTCTCCCTCTGCCTGCCTCTCTGCCTACTTGTGCTCTTGATCTCTCTATGAAATAAATACAATCTTAAAAAAAAAGAAATAACTCATTCAAAGAAAGACAAATATCATATGATTTCATTCATATGTGGAATTTAAGAAACGAAATGACTAAAGGAAAAAAGAGAGAGAGAGGCAAACCAAAAAACAGACTTTTAACTATAGACAGCAAATAAAAGGCTATCAGAGGGGAGGTGGGGGGGCTGAAATAGGTAAAGGGAATTATTAAATTAAAATAGGTAAATTTAAAAATAGGTAAATTCAATCATTGCTTACCATGATGAGCAATGAGTAAAAAATTTTAAAAAGCAAAGAAAACTTAGAAAAAAACTTTGCAAAGAAAATAAGGAAAAATAAAACACATCGTAATAAATGAGATTATAGATTACAGGTTTCTCATCCACATTTAAATAAAATGTAGCCTAGACTGACATGACTTGCACTGTTTCCAAGGCATCACGATTTCCTATGCCTTTCCCTTGCCTCAAGAAGTATTAAAAACATCACCTAAAAGCCACTCTTTTTAGTTCTTTAACAGTATAGTTACTCCTCTCCAACTTTTGGTCCATTTTTTTGCTCCAAGTGAAAGGGATGATATGGGAGCTTTGGCAAAGGAACACAGACTGTTAATTTGCTAAGTATTTGCTAAGGGATTTCTCTAGCCAGAAAAAAAAGGACATTAGAATTGGATACTTTATAGATTAACATAACAGAATCACAAATAGAAGGCCAGCATCTTACTCAGCATGGTTTTTCCTGTCCCTTCTGAAGGGTACTGGAGTCATTTATTGCAGTGATCAAAGTTTTTTTTCTTTTCTAAAATAAAATTATAGGAAATTTCTCCTAACTGTATTTTAAGAGGTTGGGTGGTAAAACGTTTTTTTCCTAAATTCAGAGCACAGACAAAGGTAAGGAAAGAGGATTTCTGTTATACTGGAAGATCTTTTAAAACAAGCCCATTCAGTCATAGTCCATTAGAGTCTCTAGGAAGCCTCACATTTCAGCTCAGGCCCTCATTCAATGTGACAGTGCTGAGATACCCCTGGAAATATTTCTTTGCTTTGTTAAAAAAAAAAAAAAGCCTACAAGCTTATGTGGAAGGTGCTAGTATAGCCTGGCACAAGTCTAAGGGTTTGTTGTTTGTTTGTTTGTTTGTTTATTGTTTCTTTTTTTTATTTTTTATTTCTATTCAGCGTAACAGTATTCATTGTTTTTGCACCACACCCAGTGCTCCATGCAATCCGTGCCCTTTGTTTGTTTTTTAAGAACCACACGTTGTGTGCTGTCTTTCTGGTGGGAGTTTTCCAAAGTTACTGGAGTGTCCAGTACCAAATTGTCCCTAGGTAGGCATTTTAGTCTGTTAACGGAAGTATTGAAAGAATTTTACATCAGGAGATCCACAAAGTCTTGGCCAGGAAAATAGACAACATTTATGTTCTGATAAGACATTCATTGGAATGACTCCCCAGATACATAATGGAGCATGACTGGGGTCCACAGAGTTTGCACTCACTTTCTATGGTTGTTGAAATTTTACTTTCTGATTATATGGATTTTAGAGGGCCACAATATAAACCCGCTCTTTCTTTTCCAGAGTTTGGAACTAATTGAAAGGTAGAGAAGTCATGCACATGGAGATCAAAACATCAGTTTTATTACTGATAAAACTAATATTGGAGAATGTGGGTTCCCTAACATTGATTGAATCAAAGAATCAGTCAGACTTACCCATTCATTTACAGGCACTACTATACAACCACAGGTATCCTTATGTGAAAGCCCGTCCCTGTAACACTTAAGGAAGAAGCAGACACAAATGTATGTGGGTAGTTGGCAGCCAAAGGAACAGAAGGAGGAGGAGGCTCAGTTGCACATGCTCATTTATGCTCCCAAATTCATCAGTCGGGAAAGTCACCAGAATAAGTAGGTGAGGTAACAGACAGGAGCCAGGAGAGAGCAGGGTAATTCTTTCCACATGGAAACCAGAGGAGAGTGGAAAAGTTGGTCTCTATTACCCAGAACATCTTTTTCACCTGTGACATTAAACATTCTAAAAGTCTATATCTATAGGTAGGGTAATTAGATATTTCCAAACTTTGCATCAGTATTTTTTATTAATGAGTATTTATTTTTAATTTGATGTTACTGGTAACACAATGGTATCTTTGCAAATGACTAATTTGTTGAGGTTCTTATTGTGAACATGCTATGAGAGATGAAACTATATATTTCTTTGATTCAATTAATATCTATAATCACTGATCTGAATTGGCTAAAATACTTCTAGAAATGGACAGGATTAAAAATAAAGCACAGGGGGTAGGGAAAGGGTGGTTGGGTTATGGACATTGGAGAGGGTATGTGCTATGGTGAGTGCTGTGAAGTGTGTAAGACTGAGAATTCACAGACCTCTACCCCTGGGGCTATTAATACATTATATGTTAATAAAAAATGTAAACAAACAAACAAACAAAAAAGCATAGGAAGAACACAAAAGGGGTCCATGATGTCTTTAGGAGCAATGAATAACATAAGTGGTAAGTATCCATTTCTATGGAAGCTTCATATTCAAATACACCCTTAGAACCACAGAATCTATAAAAGATCTTAGGCATCATTTGCCCCAACTCATTTGATACTAAGGTCCATAGAGGGGAAGCAATTTGCCAAAAATCAAAACAGCAAATATGAGCACAGGGAAGGAAGTGGGATTAAAAATCAGGTATTATGATTCTCATTACAAGATATATCACCAAGATTTATCCTTTGAGCACCACTCATATATGCTGATTCACATGGGGAAAATGCTTGGCCTATATGCCAACATGTGATTTTTAAAAAGATCAGAATTACTTAGTTACCATTTTGTCCCAATCTTCTTTGTCAAATATAATCATTTTTACACTAGACATATTACAATTTTGGAAAGACAGATTTTAAGCCTAATATAGGTGATGAAACAGAAGAAAGTATGTAGTTCACCCAATAGGCTCAAGTCTCCTGACCAGATGAATCATATTCATACTGAGAAGAGTTATGGATGAATTCTTTTTGGTAATCTTTGAAGACTTGAATAGAGAGCCCTCCATATGTTTTCCATAGTGGAAACTACAATATGATTTAGCAATACTGCTTTAGGTATATATCCAAGAGAATTGAAATCAGGATTTCAAAAATGTATCTGCACTTGCATCTTCAATGCAGCATTACTCACAAAAGCCCAGACATGTAAACAACCTAAATGTCCATTGACAGATGAATGAAAGAAGAAAATGTGCTAAATATGTACATTTGAATATTATTCAGCCTTATATAGATGGAAATCCTGCCACATGTGACAACATGGATGAACCCTGGAGGCATTATACTAAGTGAAATAAGCCAAACACAGAAGGATAAATACTACATGATTCCACATATATGAGGTATCTAAAATAGTCAAACTCATAGAAACAGAGAGTAGAATGGTGGTTTCCAGGGGCTGGAGGAAGGGGAAATGGGGAGCTGTTGTTCAACAGGTATAAAGTTTCAGTTATGCAAGATAAGTAAGTTTTAGAGATCTGTTGTACAACATAGTACCTATAGTTAGAAACACTATATTGTATGTTTAAAATTTTGTTAAGAGGGAAGATTTCATGTTAAATGCTCTTACCACAATTTTTAAATGGGTGAAATATCTGAGTAGACAACTCACCAAAGATATACAGATAGCAAATAAGCATATGAAAAGATGCTCAACATCATAAGTCATTAGTAATTGCATATGAGAATTACAAAGAGATACTGCCACACATCTATAAGGATGATGAAAATCCAATAAGGGTGGTCCATTTAGCCAATAGAATGTTATTCAGCTCTAAAATGAAATGAGCTATCAAGCAATGAAAAGACATGGAGGAAACTTCAAAGCATATTACTAAATAAAAGAAAGGCAATCTGAAAAGGCTACATACTCTATGATTCTAACTATATGACATTCTGGAAAAGGCAAAACTATGGAGACGGTAAAAAAGATCAGTGGTAGCCAGGGGTAAGACAGAAAGGCAGAGCACAGAGGATTTTTGGTTCAGTGAAACTTCTATATGATGTTAAAATGGTAGATAGATGTCATTATACATTTGTCTAAACCCATAGAATGCACAGAACCAAGAGTGAGTATTAATGTGCATTGTGGACTTCTGATGATAACAATATGTCAGTGTAGGTTCATCAACTGTAACAAATGTACCACTTTAGTGTGGGATGTTATTGGGGGAAATCTGTGCATGTATGGAACAGATATTTTATGGAAATTCTCTGTACTTTCTGCTCATCTATGCTGAACATAAAACTCAAAAATATAAGGTCTATGAAATAGAGGCTGAATAACACAGTCCTTAGATTCAAAAGAATACAGGGAAATTTCAAAACTTATAAAATGTGAGCTCAATGTTAAGTTTAGTCAGGGCTTTAGAATGGATTACTAAAAAAGAATTATTGATGAGAAGAAAAAGAAAAGTGCTGATCTCCAAGAACTAACATGTGTGACCAACAGTTTTGACAGAATACTCTAATTTCCTACTGAAAACTCCATGCTAATTTTTCATAGAACAAAAGGCCCAAATTAAGTTACTATGAAAACTCTATTTTGGTATATGGTACAGCTAGAAATATCTGTTGTACTGAGGCAAGCAGTTTTCTTTTCCCCTAAGCATCATATTTTGCATATTGTATACCCTCGGCACAACGTTACATTAAGAAGCTCAATTAACAGAAAACAATATATAACAACATTGTCAGTAGCTGGCATATGTAGCTGGCCAGACACATCTCTCCCACATTGCTTAATTCATAGTCTTTTGGATGTCCTTTGTCTCACTTATAATGACCAAAGTTGTAGAAAATATTCCTGTTTAGGAACCACCATCTTTGTTTCTCCTAATACCTAAAACCTTGCCCCTCCCACTCTGGTGGGCCTCAACTGACTACGGCAAATGACAGCTAATATTCAAACTTATAATTTCACACATATTCATAGACATGCTGCACTTCCTTCTTAAGGTTTACTATGTTAGTTGATATCAACTATATATACTATAACTAGATTGAACACCCCAGGCATTTGACAAAGTTGCACATGAGATGTTTATTAAAAAAAAGGGAAGGTGACAATACAGTTAAATGGGCTCACAACTAATTGAACAATTACACCAAAACCTGTTTACTGGATTAATCATAAGCTCCATGAGGAAAGGAAATGCAGGTATTTTGTTTATCACAGAAAAGGTGCTCAAGAAATATTAAATGAGGATATATAAAGTATCAAATACAGGAGACTGGTAGTCCTTGACCCATTCAACATTTTTGCCAATAAATTGGATAGAGGTAAAGAAAGATGAAACAGACCTAGTATTTTAAAAACTGAGATGTGGGGGCGCCTGGGTGGCTCAGTGGGTTAAAGCCTCTGCCTTCAGCTCAGGTCATGATCCCAGGGTCCTGGGATGGAGCCCCACATCGGGTTCTCTGCTCCGCAGGGAGCCTGCTTCCTCCTCTCTCTCTCTGCCTACTTGTGATCTCTGTCAAATAAATAAATAAAATCTTAAAAAAAACCAGAGATGTGATAATTGGAAAAATCCTTCAAATACACAAGATAGAACAGACTTGGCTTAAGAGCTTCATATGTGAAAATAAAAAGCTTCATATGTGAAAAAAAGATGTAGAAGACTTAGTTGACAGTAAGCCTATGAATCGACAATGTATAATTACTAAAAATAAAAGGTAGTAAAATCTCAGTCTCCACTAGTAAAAGTACAGTATACAGAGGAAGGGTGGTGTAAAACTTCTACTTAGTTTTACTTCTTACTTAGTTTTACTTCTACTACTTTGCTCCGACCAAATCCAATCCGAAGGAATGTGTTCTGTTGTGAGAGGCAATTTTTAGTTTGATAACAAGAACTATATAACCATTAGATTTAGCCCACAATGGAACCAATTGCCTTCCTTGATATACAGTGAGTTTCCCAACACTGGACATAGTCAAAGAGAGCATGGAAATCTGCTTGGAAAGATTTTGTATAGAAAATTCATCTTCAGCCTAAGAGGATATTAGGAAAAAAAGAAATCTCAAAATTTTCCAATTGGTGTGTTGTTTTCAGCACAAATGTTTCTCCACAAATGTACTATAGGTATGCAATATATTATTGATTCCTTCAATCCTTGTGGTGAACAGACAGGTCTTTAGGTAACTGGAATCTCCAGGCCAGTTGCCTATGGCTGCAAGCAACCTTACCTGTTTGTCTCAGTAAGATATACAAATATTATTTTCTATTTGTACCATGATGTGAAAAAGATTTGGATCCAAAATGAACTCTGGTTTCCTTTCAAAATTTAGTTATCAAAAGTGATAACTAAATTGTACAATTTAGTGTTAGAGTTGTCACGTGAAATTAGTCCAGGTTTCTTTTTAAATTACAGTACCCATAATAGAGAGCAAAACATCAATAGAATCTTGAAGCAAAATAAGATAGCTACTATGAAATTTGACTTAGAGAAAGATGGTAAAGAAGACAAATGGCATAGGCTATAGTTCTAACAGTCTGGCATAGGGAGGAGAAATCTCATTCTTTATGCATTAATTACAGAATTGACCAGAGGTGAATATAACCGCCCTGTATTTAAGTGTATCCTGAATCGGTGCCTATCTCTGAAGGGTTAATCTTTCTAAGTCTATGACCTTGAGAAAAAGAGTATAGCTACATTTTGACCAGTAAAAGACTAAATAGAAAACTCCAAGAAGGAACTGCTCAAGTAAGGTGGATCTGGGTGAGATGCAACAGGAAGAGGGCTTGGAAAGCTGGGGGAGAGTTTGAAGGCATTGGAGATTTGAGAGCCAGTAGTCAGGGAGGTTGGAAGGGCACCAAAGAAACATTGGCTGATTTCACACTTTGGCAGCTTTTCTGACAAACTGGCCAGAAACATCTCCCACTGCATTGTTCCCTTTTGAGAATACCAGGCAGGATTTACTAAAATCAACAAATGTTTTTCACAGAAGCTATATCAACATCTTTTCAAACCTACTTCATATTTAGTGAACAAAGAAGAAAACAATGTTATATACATGTAGTAGTTTGAAAGCATACCATGCTCTTAGTCATGTATTGTGCCTATGACATGAGGTCATTGAAGGTAGAAACTATCTTGAGCTTTTCTATTTGCATTCTGGTGCCCAACAGACCACAGCATGATGAATAGAGGACAGATTAAAATGATAACTTAAATAAATAGATTATAGATAGATAGATGATAGATGATTGATTGATAGATAATAGAAATAGATAATGGATAGATAGACGATAGATATAGATAGATGATAGATAATAGATTATAGAAAATGGAAGGAGGGAAGGAAGGAAGAAAGGAAGGAAGAAAGGAAGGAAGGCAGGCAGACAGACCATGGATATCTACTCAAAACCAATGTTTGAAATAGTTGGGTAATTGTTAAGACTTGGAATGACACTCATAAGAAGACAGAATGATTTGTCCTAGCCCTTGGCACACCCTTCCTGCTTCCTCACTAAGCCCAAATACCAATCCTCAAAATATTCCCATCCCCCAGATATTAGGAGACGCAATAACCTTCCTGCAGAAGAAAACTGGCTCTTTATCTCAGGGATCAGAATGACTCAGGAGATAGAGTGATTAACAAAAAAATGTTACCAGGCTAAAAGATTACTATTTAAATTGTGAGTATCTTAGAAGAAAAACGATTTAAAATAGATAACTGTCTTTCTCCTCCCAGGCCATCATTCCCCTATGTCTCCTACTTCTACATTCCCAAGCCCTCAGCTTCCTCATCACCTCTAAAATAAAGTATCATACCCCAGAAGATTGTGTTAGCACCTTCCAAAACCTCAAAAAGTGGGAGTACCGTGGTTCAGCAGGACATAGATGGAGGTAAATGACACAGAGTATGCCAAGTGTGTTATATAAAAGGAAAAGGCTGTCATGAGCTTACATCTGAGGACAAGGAAAAATCATAGACTAGTAACTGGTGTGGCTTTCCCCAGGGAACTCTGTTTGAGGATGATCAGTGAATCCAGCTACTAAAAGGCTTTAAAAGGCCTGTATGGTAGTATAGATAGGATATTGAAATACAAAGTTTCTAGCTCTGGTTGTGTCTTGTGTGATTTTGAACAAGTTCTTTTGCCAATCTAAGCCCAATTTTTTTAAAAGATTTATTTGGGGGGTGGGTGCAGATGGACAGGGAGAGAGAAACCCAAGCAGACTCTGCACTGAGCAGGGAGCCTGATGTGGCGCTAGATCTCAGGACCCGAGATCAGACCTGAGCCAAAACCAAGAGTTGGACGCTTAACCAACTGTGCCACACAGGGCCCCTGGGTCTAATTTTTAATATAAAAAATATATATACTTCACTTAACTCACAGGTTATTGTAAGGTCAGATAAGATAGTTCCTATAAAAGAATTTTTTGAACTCTGAAGCAAAATACAAACAAAGGGAATTTGCTACTCTAACCTCTTCATTTTACAGAAGAGAATTCTGAAGCTAAGAGATATTATGGTACTTGCTCAAAACTGCAGATAGTAGCGCAGCCAAAATAGAACTCATTCTCCTGACCAAGTCAAGTGCTTTCTCCCCTACACCATTCTTACCATTGCCCACCTGTGCTCTCTGTCACTCTCTTTATTTCTCTCTCTTAAATAAATAATTAAAATTTTTTTTAAAGATTAAAGAAAAATTTTTGTAATCATAAACATGTCTAGCCATTAATTGAAACAGTACTGTGGTCTGTGTTGTGATTAGCAGATAATGTATCAGCATAGGGATTATAAAAATGCTTATGACTCATCTTTTTAGAAGCTGTGATATTTTCAGTTTAAGGTCAGTTTCTTAGAAATACAGGTAATAACGTGGGAGATTAATTTGACTTAAACATATTGTATACCTTAAATACTTTAATGCTTAGAATGTGGAAGGTGAGAGATCCAGGATAAATTTTAAAAGGCTTTATAGAGGGGCGCCTGGGTGGCTCAGTGGGTTAAAGCCTCTGCCTTTGGCTTGGGTCATGATCTCAGGATCCTGGGATTGAGCCCCGCATCGGACTCTCTGCTTAGTGGGGAGCCTGCTTCCCTCCTCTCACTGCCTGCCTCTCTGCCTACTTGTGATTTCTCTCTGTCAAATAAATAAATAAATTCTTTTAAAAAAATAAATAAATAAAATAAAAGGCTTTATAGAAAATGAATGAGGAATGTCACAGTATAAATGGATAGCATGATGTGAAGGAACAGGACTAGAAGGATAGAGGAAGAATGAGAAAAGAGGGCAAGAGAGATAAGCTTAAAGGTATAAAAGCCATTGATGATTATTTAGAGGCATATTAGAAATTATTCAGTGGGTACTTAAAGCCCAAAAATAATCCCTTTATTACTTGTCTAATCTAGGTTGTTTATCTCCTAAAGCAAATCATTGGAATGAAGCCATTATTGCATTAGGGTTACTAATAGCTCACTGTCTATGATGGCCTAATTTTTAAGACACTTAAAGAACATAAGTACCCCTGGGCCCTTGGACCTTTGTAACATAGACAATCCTAAATCATGAAATAGGGAAGAGGGCAGAAATAGACTATCCTAGAGCTGATAGTTATGGCTTAGAACATAGTGACTGGAGGGGCCTAAGCAAAGGAACAATATGGGGCCCATGGAGAGGTAGTTATTCTGGAAGCCCCAGGAAAGTGTTGTTTCATGATTTAAAAAAGAGGCTCAAAACAAATGAGTGAAGAGAGATTTAATATAAGAATTTCCTCAGAACCTTAAGATATAACATGCATAAAATGCATAAAGAACAATAACCTGGTCTTTTCTGATTCTATATTCCATTTGTCCCTTCCCAGGAGGTAACCCCTATTCTGACTTTCTGTTATCATAGATAACAGATATTGATATAAATGGAATAACATAAACTCTTCTGTGTTCAGTCTTTTTGTCCAGCAAACTGCTTAGAGTAACACTTTCTAGCTTCATCCATGTTGTTGCAAATGGCAAGATTTCATTCATTTTTGTGGCTGAGTAATATCCTTTTTTCTTTGCTGCATGCCAGAAGTTTTGGACCATTGTGTTTTCATTTTCATTTGTTTCCATGTACTTTTTGTTTCTTTTTTTTTTTTATTTCATGGCTGACCCATTCACTGTTTAGTAGCTTGTTATTTAACCTCCATGTATCTGTTGTCTTTCCAGATTTTTTTTTTATTATAGTTGACTTCTAGTTTCATAGTGTTGTGGTCAGAAAAGATGCTTAGTATGATTTTGATCTTCTTGAATTTGTTGAGGTTTGTCTAGTGGGATAATATGTGATTTATTATGGGGACTGTTCTGTGTGCACTTGAAAAGAATGTGTATCCTGTGGTTTTAGGGCAAAATGTTCTCAATATATCTGTTTAATCCATCTGGTCCAGTGTGTCACTCAAAGCTATTGTTCCCGTGATGATTTTCTGTTTAGATGACCTGTCCATTGATATAAGTGAAGTACTAATGTCCCTACTATTATTGTATTATTACCTATTAGTTCCTTTATTATTATACAGTATCCTACTTAGTTTCCTGTCATCATCTTTGTTTTAAATTCTACTTTGTCTGATGTAAGTATACCTACCATGGCTTTCTTTTGACACCCATTTGCATGACATATGTTTCTCCATCCCCTCACTTTCTATCTGCAGGTGTCTTTAGTTCTAAAATGGGTCTCTGGTAAGAAGCATATAGATAGGCCTTATTTTTTGTCCATTCTGTTACCTTATGTCTTCTGATTGGAGCATTTAGTCTAGTTACATTCAAATTAATTATTGATAGATATGTTTTTATTGTCATTTTATTATTTATTTTGTGGTTATTCCTATTCTTAGCTTTGTTATTTGTTATTCTTAGCTTTTCTGCATATAGCAGTCCATATGAAGTTCACTGTAGTTATAGTTTGAATCTAGTCTTTTCTTCTCTTATCTCTATGCTTTAGGTATATGTTATTATTTATATCCTTTTTTGTGTGAATTCCTTGGCTGATTTTTTACAGAAATATTCATTTTTAATGTGTTTGTGTTTCCTACCACCATACTGTCCATTTGGTCTCTCCTTTCCCTTGTTGTTTTTCTGTTTGGATGATCTCTCCATTGATGTAATTGGGGTTCTAAAGTCCCCTACTATTTTGGATAGTACATAGATACTACTTTCTGTCTTTTTTTTTTTTTTTTTTTTTGAGAGAGAGAGATAGAGAGTTGGGGAGGAGAAGAGGGAGAGGGAGAGAGAATCTTAGGCAGGCTCCATACCCAATGTGGAGCACAAAATGAGGCTCAATCTTACAACGCTAAGATCATGACCTGAACTGAAATCAAGAGTTGGACATTTAACCAACTAAGACACTCAGGCACACCATACTTTGGCTTTCTTTGACATCTATTTGCATAATGTTTCTCCATCCCCTCATTTTCAATCCCCAGGTGTCTTTAGGTCTAAAATGAGTCTTTTGTAGGCAGTATATAAATAGATCTTGTTTTTTATGCATTCTGACACCCTATGTCTTTTGATTGGAGTATTTAGTCCATTTACAAGCAAAGTAATTATTTTTTTAAAGATTTTATTTATTTGACAGAGACTCAGTGAGAGAGGGAACACAAGCAGGGAGAGTGGGAGAGGAAGAAGCAGACTCCCCACTGAGCAGGGAGCCTGATGCAGGGCTTGATCCCAGGACCCTGGGATCATGACCTGAGCTGAAGGCAGACACTTAACAACTGAGCCACCCAGGTGCTCTACAATCAAAGTAATTATTGATAGATATGTATTTATTGTCATTTTATTTTTTTAATCATTTTCAGAGAATTTCTCTGATCCTTTCTTGTTTTTATCATTTTGGGTCTCTCCTTCCCACTCAAAGGATCCCCTTTAATAATTTTTTACAGAGCTAGTTTAGTGATCATGATCTCCTTTAGCTTTTGTCTGTCTGGGAAAGTATCTCTCCTTCTATTCTGAATGATAGTCTTGCTGGATAGTTTCCTGGGTGCAGATTTTTCCCATTCAGCACATTGAACATATCATGCCACTCTCTCTTGGCTTGCCAAGTTTCTGTTGAGAAATCTCTAGCTCGCCTTATGGCTTTTCCTTTGTAAGTTAAGGACTTCTCTTTTCTTGTTGCTTTTAATACTTTCTCTTTATCACTATATTTTGCAAATTTAATTACAATATGTCATGGTGTTGCCCTGCTTTTGATGGGAGTTCCCTGTGTCTTCTGGATTTGGACATCTATTTCCTTCCCCGGATTAGGAATGTTTTCAGTTATTATTTCCTCAAATAAACCTTCTGCTCCTTTTTTTTCTCTTCTTCTTCTGGGACTCCTATAACACAAATGTTATTATGTTTGATAGAGTCACTGAGTTCCCTAAGTCTATTCTCATGTTCCATAATCCTTCCTATCTTTTGTTCAACTTCATTATTTTACATTATTTTGTCTTCATATCACGAGTTCGTTCCTCTGCTTCTTCCAGCCTGCTATTCATTGCATCAAACCTATTTCCAATCTCATTTATTTCATTTTTCATCCCTGATTGATTTTTTTAATTATTTATCTCTATGATAAGGGTCTCACTGATACCTTCTATTCTTTTCTCAAGCCCAGTGAGCATCCTTATAATTGTTGCTTTAAATTCTCCATTAGGTCGGGGCGCCTGGGTGGCTCAGTGGGTTAAAGCCACTGCCTTCGGCTCAGGTCATGATCCCAGGGTCCTGGGATCGAGCCCTGCATCGGGCTCTTTGCTCAGCAGGGAGCCTGCTTCCCCCTCTCTCTCTCTCTGCCTGCCTCTCTGCCTACTTGTGATCTCTGTCTGTCAAATAAATAAAATCTTAAAAAAAAATTAAAAAAAAAAATAAAATAAATAAAAAAAAAAAAATTCTCCATTAGGTCATGTTTCCTATATTTGTCTCTCTTACATCTCTGGTAGTGGCCTTATCTTTATCTTTCATTTGGGATAAATTCCTCCATCTTGGCATTTTTGTCTAAGTCTCTGCCTTCTTCTCTGTGTTAGAAAAGGCAGTTATGTCTCCTTCTCTTGAAAGTAATGGCGTTATGAAGAAGAGGTCATGTACTGACCAGGCCCTGGAGCTCCAGGGATTGTCTCTGGTGTGTGTAGTATGTGCTCTGCTGTTGTGTTTTGGCTGTTCTATCCTTCAAGCCAGTCATGTACAAAGGCTCTCCTGGCCTGCAGTGGGCAGTATTTAGTCCCTGGCCTGAATGTAGTGAATTTTAACTATGTCTGCTCTGGAGTTGGGAGATGTGGTGTGGGCAGTGGTTTGAGCTGGTCTTTTGGAGAAGGGGTCTGCCATGCTGGGACTTAAACAAGCTTGACTGAGAAGGGCAGTCCTGCCAGAGTGCAGGGGCATGGGTCTTGGTCTATGCAACTTAGGAACCTGTGTCAGTGCTGCACTAGTTCTTGCCTGTGTTTATACTTTGTGTTTATACTGAGGGGCAGGGGGGACATGGCACCAGCCATCTCCTTTGTTTCCAGAGAGGTGCCCTGAGAGTTTCCCAGGAAGAGCAAATAATCTCCTTGTGCATCCCAGGTGTTTTTCAGATCATGTTTCTGTGCTGTCTGGCCCCAGGTTGTTTGCCAACATTCTCTCCAGGAGCAATGCCCTCTAGGCTCTATCCCATCCAAGCCCTCTGACCTTTAAAACTCCAGGCTTTAAGCTCACTGGTTACAAGAACTCATGAAATTCAGCCCCTTTCGTTTTCTAAGCCAGTGTCTTTGGGGAAATGTTCTCCGTGTGTGTTCCCCTCTGTGCTTCTCTCTCTCTCTCATCTTTCTCCCCAACTATAGTTCCCTCCTCTCTAAAGGACCTGTGATCCATTTCTCCCCTAAACCAAATCTCCACACTTCCTACCTTCCTCGATGTGGCCTCTCTCCTCCCTTTAGTTGTGGAGTTGGTTCTGTGAGTCTTCAGGTTGATTTGTGGAGTATTTAGGATGATTGATAATTATCTATTTGTGTTCATAGAAGAGAAACCCAGGGTTCTCCTACTCTGCCACCATCTTTCCAAATCCTCTCTACTTTTACATTTATTAGGAAATCATTTTTTTAATTGAAGTATAATTGACATACAATATCCTATTAGTTTCAAGTGTATATCATAGTGATGTAAATGTTCACATGTTATGAAATAACCCCCACAGTAAGTCCAGTTACTCTGTCACCACACAAAGTTATTATATTATTATTGACTATATTCTTTATGTTGTACATTATACATCCCCATGACTTATTTATTTTATAATTGGAAGCTGTACCCCTTAATCCATTTCACCTATTTTGCCCACCTCAATGCCTCCCCACTGTAATAACCAAAAATTTTTTTCCTATACCTTTGAGTTCTGCCTCTTTCTTGTTTTGTTTGTACATCTGTTTTGCTTTTTAGGTTTCACAAATAAGTGAGATCATAGGATAATTGTCTTCCTCACTTATCTCACTTACCATAATATCCTCTAGGTCAATCCATGTAGTCACACATGGTGAAATTTCATTCTTTTTGTGGCTGAGTAATATTGCATTGTCTGTGTGGTGTGTGTGTACCCAATATTCTTTGTACATTCATTTATCAATGGATACATGTTGTCTCCATATATTGGTTATTGTAAATAATGCTGCAATGAACATAGATATGCAATACCTCTTCAGTTTGGAGTTTTCATTTTCTTTGGATAAATAACCAGAAGTAGAACTTCCCTGATGATTACTGGTGTTGAGCATCTTCATGTACCTGTTGGTCATCTGTATATCTTCTTTTGAAAAATGTCTCTTCAAGTCCTCTGCTTATTTTTTAATTAGGTTATTTGCTTTTTAATTAAGTTATATAAATTTCTTATATATTTTGAATATTAATCTCTTATCAGATGTATGATTTGCAAATATCTTTTCCCTTTCAGTAGGTTGCTTCCTCCTTTCATTGATCATTTCTTTCTTTCTGCAAAGCCTTTTTAGCTTGATGTAACCCATTTGTTTATTTTAGTTTTTATTGCCTTTGCCTGAGAAGACTGGTCCAAAAAAATACTGCTAAGGCCAATATCAAAGAGCTTACTATCTATGGTCCCCAGGAAGTTTTATGGTTTCAGGTCTTACATTCAAGTCTTTAATCCATTTTGAATTTATGTTTCTGTACGGTATAAGATAGTGGTTCAGTTTCATCCTTTTGCATGTAGCTGTTCAGTTTTCCCAACACCATTTATTAAGAAGATTATCTTTTCCCATTGTATATTTCTATCTCTTTTGTCCTAGATCAATTGATCATACATGCATGGGTTTTCTTTCTGGGCTCTCTATTTTATTCCATTAATCTATATGTCTGTTTTTGTACCAGTACATACTGTTTCTATACTGTATCATACTGATTACTATAGCTTTGTCATATAGTTTGAAATCAATGTGATAGTTCCAGCTTTGTTCTTTCTCCAGACTGCTTTGACTCTGCAAAACAAGGAAATCAGTTAAGTGTTTGCCTTCAGCTCAGGTCATGATCCTGGGGTCCTGGAATAGAGCCCCACATCAGGCTCCCTGCCCAGCAGGGAGCTTACTTCTCCCTCTGCCTGTTGCTCCCCCTGCTTGTGCTCTTGCTATCTCTCTCTCTCTCTCCAAAAAATAAATAAATAAAATATTTTTTTAAAAAAATAAAGGAATCTTGCCATTTGTGAGAACATGGATGGACCTTGAGGGCATTGTGCTCAGTGAAATAAGTCAGACCAAGAAAGACAAATATCATATGATCTCACTTATATGTTGCATGTAAAAAAAAAAGGAGCTCAAAGATACAGAGAACAAACTGGTGATTGCCAGAGGAAGGCTGTGGAGCTAGGTGAAATGGGTAAAGGGAATCGAAATGTACAATTTTCCAGTTATAAAATAAATTAGTCATGGGGATGTAATATATCATATGGTGACTAGAGTTAATAATGCTATATTGCATATTTGAAAGTTGCTAAGATAGTAAATCTTAAAATTCCTCATCACAACAAAACATAATTTTGTAACTATGTATGGGCAATAGAGGTTAGCTAAACTTATTGTGGTGATCATTTTACTATATATACAAATATGGAATCGTTATGTTGTACACTTGAAATGTAATGCAGTGTTGTGTCAATTACACTTCAATAAAAAGTAAATCGTTTTGTAAAAGAAAGAATGAATAAAAAAGTTTTGTTTTTCTTAAAAAGAGTTTATTATTTATTTGACAGAGAGAGAGAGAGAGAGAGAGCTAGCACAAGCAGGGGGAATGGTAGAGGGAGAGGGAGAAGCAGGCTGGGATCATGACCCAAGCCGAATCCCACATCAGGCTCCCTGCTTAGTGGGGAGCCTGCTTCTCCCCCTGCCTCTGCTTGCCTCTCTCTGTCTCTCATGACTAAATAAATAAAATCTTTTTTAAAAATAGGACATCAAAAACATCCCACAGTGCAAAAGAGTGAACTTGGACCCTAATATCACCTCATATACAAAAATTAATTCAAAATGGATAAAAGATTTAAATGTAAGTGCTTAAACTATAAAACTTTTAGAAGAAAACGTAAGTCTAAATTGCCACGACTTTGGTTATTAAGGCAATAGCTTCTTAGATATGACACCAAAAGCACAAGCAACAAAAGGAAAAAACAGATAAAGTGTACATCATGAAAATTAAAATCTTTTGCACTTCAAAGGACAGCATTAAAACTATGAAAAGACTATGCACAGAATGGAGGAGTATTTTGCAAATCATATATCTACTAAGGCCTTGTATCCACAATATATAAAGCATTCTTACAACTCAATAAAATAACAAATAACCAGATTTTAAAATGGACAAAAGATTTAGCAGAAATTTCCCCATAGAAAATATGCAAATGGCCAATATGCATGTAAAACACCTCAATGTCCATTCCTAGGCCTTAGGAAACTGCAAATCCAAAACATAATATAATACCACATCACTCCCACTAGGACAGTAACAACTAAAAAAGAGAAGAAAATGGCAAGTGTTGACAAAAATGTGGAGAGATTGGGACCCTCATAAATTGCTAGGGAAAATGTAAAAAGATGCAGGTGTTGTGGAAAACAGTCTCACAGTTCTTCACATGGTTAAACAGTATTACCACAAGACCCAGAAATTCCACTATTAGAGAAAAGATAACACATCTCCACACAAAAACTTGTACCCACAAGTTCATAGCACCATTATTCACAAAAGCCATAAAGTAGAAACAACCTAAATGTCCATCAACTGGAAAATGGATAAACAAAATGTGGCATATTCTTACAGTAGAACATTATTCAATCAGATAAAGAAATAAAGTATTGATACATGCTACCGCATGAACCAACCTTGAAAATATTAAGCTAAATCAAAGAATCTAGCCACAAATGACCACACATTGTATCATTTGATTTACATAAAATGATCAGAATAAGCAAATCTTTAGATACAGAAAATGAATTGGTTGCCAGTAGCAGGTTTGGGGGTTGGGAGATTATGCCTAAAGAATGCAGTTTCTTTTGGGGTAACAAAAGTGTTCTAAATGTTATTGTGATGATGGATGCATGCACAACTCTGACTATACTGAAAGTCATTGGACTATATACTTTAAATGTGTGAATTGTATGGTACATGAATTATATCTCAATAAATCTGTTTAGAAAACATGCTCACAAATAATCAAAATTGAAACTCTGAGCAACTACAGATAAACAATCCTCCAATACCAATAGACACATGAAAAGATGCTCAACATCACTCATCATCAGGGAAATATAAATCAAAACTTTGATGAGATATACCCTCACAGCTGTCAGAATGGTTAAAATCAACAACACATGAAACAAGTGTTGGAGAGGATGCAGAGAAAGGGGAACCATCCTACACTGTTGGTGGGAATGCAAGCTGGTGCAGCCACTCTGGAAAACAGTATGGAGATTCTTCAAAAAGTTAAAAATAGAGCTACCCTATGACCCAGCAATTGCACTACTAGATATTTACGCATAGAACAAAAAATAGAGATTCAAAGGAATATATGCACTCCAATGTTTATAGCAACATTATCAACAATAGCTAAATTATAGAAAGTGCGCAAACATCCATCCTCTGATGAATCGATAAAGAAGTGGTAAAAATATACCATGGAATATTATGCAGCCATCAAAAATGAAATCTTGCCATTTGCAATGACATGGATGGAGCTAGAGGGTATTACACTGAGTGAAATAAGTCAGTCAGAGAAAGACAATTATAATGCGATCTCACTGATGTGAGGAATTGGAGAAACAAGACAGAGGATCATGGGAGACTAGAGGGAAAAGTGAAACAAGGCAAAACCAGAGAGGGAGACAAACCATAAAAGACTTTTAATCTCAGGAAACAACCTGAGGGCTGCTGGAGTGGGGGTGGGGTGGGAGGGATGGGGCGGCTGGGGGATGGACACTGGGGAAGGTATGTGCTATGCGGAGTGTTGTGAATTGTGTAAGACTGATGAATCACAGACTTGTACCCCTTAAACAAACACATTATATGTTAATGAAAAAATAAAAATAAATAAAAATATTGATTGATCAAGGCAAAAAAAAAAAGTTATCTTGGGGCCCCTGGGTGGCACAGTTGGTGAAGTGTCCAACTCTTGGTTCTGGCTCAGGTAATGATCTCAGGATGATGAGATCAAGCCCTGTGACAGCCTCTAAGCTCAGCGAGGAGTCTGCTAAAGTTTCTCTCTCCCTCTTCCTCTGCCCTTCCCT
This sequence comes from Enhydra lutris kenyoni, assembly GCF_002288905.1. Classification (NCBI taxonomy): domain Eukaryota; kingdom Metazoa; phylum Chordata; class Mammalia; order Carnivora; family Mustelidae; genus Enhydra; species Enhydra lutris. The sequence goes on along the minus strand of NW_019154180.1, from coordinate 4,491,044 downwards.
GTGCTTGCTCTCTCTCTCTCTCTCTCTTTCCCTCTCTAAAATAAATAAATAAATCTTAAAAGAAAAAAGTAATCTTGTGGGGCTATGTAGAAGGAAGCTGAGGCCTGGCTTATATAATTTCTTCCTTAGGAAACCTCTGGATTAATCTCATATAGGCATACCTCATTTAATTGCATTTTGCACATATTACATTGTTGGTTTGTTTGTTTTTTTTTTAAATAAACCGAAGGTAAAAATAAATAAATAAATAAACCGAAGGTTTGTGGCAAAAAAAAAAAAAAAATACTGCCAATACAAAATGTTGGAAAGGTTGCATACAAAATTGATATCTCATACATTGCTGGTGAGAATGTAAAATGTTTTAGCCACTACTGTATACTCCAGCAATTATACTCCTAGGCATTTAGCCCAGAATTATTAAAACTTGTGTTTACCCAGAAACCTGTATATGAATGTTCATAGCAACTTTATTCACAGTAGAAAAATCCTAGAGGGGCTCCTGCATGGCTGTTGTTTCAGCATCTGCCTTCAGCTCCGGTCATGATCCCAGGGTCCTGGGATGGAGCCCTGCATCAGGCTCCCTGCTCAGCCAGAAGCCTTCTTCTCCCTCTCCCACTCCGCCTGCTTTTGTTCCCTCTCTCGCTCTCTCTCTCTCTCTCTCTGTCAAATAAATAAATAAGATATTTAAAAAAATAAAAATATTGGAAACAGCCTGAATGTTCTTTGATGTGCTAATGGTTGAACAAACCAAAAAAAAATAATAATAATAATAAATGACCACATATGTGTAGGTGTACTACTTGATTCTAACCTGTTCCATTCACTTATTTGTTTCTTACTCCAGTATCACAATTTTGATAAGTGTAGCTTTACAGTGTCTTGAAACCAAGAAGTCTAAGTTCTATGCTGTCTTCCCTATTTTTAAAGATTTGCTATAAACCCCAAGACATGTATTTACCCTTCCAACATATGCACAGTTTTGTCTTCCCTAATGACTGTTTCCACAGATTTCAGCTGCTTAGCTACTCCAAACTCTGATCTGTGCCTCCTGAGCTTAGTGAGACTGCCAAGCTCATCTCTATGTTGGGGTCAGAAAATTGACAACAGGCGAGGAATGGGGTGATTCTGGGGGCTTACATTGTGAGTTTCTCTTCTACTGTAGATCACAGTTGTGTGCTGACTATTGTTCAATACCTGTAAACAGTCTCCTTGCATATTTTATGAGATTTCATGATTTTTGTAATAGCACTGGTGCAAGTCTAGTGACATTAACAATATAGATTTATTTAACTTTTTTTTTTTCACTTAAATCATGGAGATTCAGCTTCTGTTGCACGCAACTAAGAGCCCTGACTAGTGCAAGCTCTTACTTTATGTCAGGCTCATGATAGGAGCTTAGTTAGCATTTATTATATGACTTAATCTTCATTTACAGAACTCCTTCCTGTAGAAACCAAAGCAATGGGGAAGAGGCATTTCTCTCTAACAGTGGTGAGAATAATAAGCAGGTTTCAGTGAGAAAAGTAGTCTATATGGATGAAGCATGTATAAATGCACAAGAGAGTGAACATGACAAGAAATAAAGTTGAAATTTTGGCATTGTCAAGGGAATAGTTCTGAGACCTTCATAAATTCTCCTAATGCAATAAAACCACTACACCTTTGAATTTCCTCCATAAATGAAGTAAAATATAATTGTTTATAGAGTACACAATCCTATAGGATTGTCTTAAATGCTTTTCCCATGCTGATTCACATCGATACCACTAAGATAACCAACCTTCCCAGCTTAACCTAGTGTATCCCAGTTTGAGCAAAGTCTCACATCCTAGGGAATCTCTCAGTCTCAGGCAAAATTGGATGGTTGGTCACCTTTTATTATAACGTGGCATCACTCACTTAGCTACAATTAATTGGCCTTGGATGGGCACCAGACAAACGTCAGTGATGAATCCCTCTCCCATATTTATGGATATAGGACCATAGTGTCTATGGCAGGTGCCTTTCAGATTTTCTTTCAAGAGAAAACCTGCGGGGCATCTGGGTGGTTCAGTGGGTTAAGCCTCTGCCTTTGGCTGGGGTCGTGATCTCGAGGTTCTGGGATGGAGCCCCATGTCTGCTCAGCGGGGATCCTGCTTCCCTCTCACTCTCTGACTGCCTCTCTGCCTACTTGTGATCTCTGTCTGTCAAATAAAGATATAAAAACTCTAAAAAAGAAAAACCTGCTGTGAGTAGTGAAGTCAGACAATAGCCTCCAGGTATGGTACTTTGGGGATATTTTTGTATCATTTGATGCAAGGCCATTCCCATCCTAGGCATTTACAGGCGATTTCTGAGAACAAAGGGGATACTAGGACCATTTAGGCCTAATGTGGGATTCTTATAATTAGCGATTTTTGCTCTAGGTTCCCAGTTGGGCTGGCTGGGACTTCCGTAGAGTTGCACTGCAAGCTGAGGCACTTCCTACCCATTTCTCCTACATTTCTTCTCCTTTAACAAGCATCATACCTGTCATGTGGTCTGAATTCTATCCCCACCTACTCCTGCTCTTCCTCTTTATCTTTGTTTTTTGTTGTTGTTTTTTTTGTTTTTGTTTTTTTTTTTAAGATTTTATTTATTTATTCAACAGAGAGAGAGATCACAAGCAGGCAGAGAGGCAGGCAGAGAGAGAGGAGGAAGCAGGCTCCCCGCTGAGCAGAGAGCCCAATGCGGGGCTCGATCCCAGGACCCTGGGACCATGACCTGAGTCGAAGGCAGAGGCCTAACCCACTGAGCCACCCAGGTGCCCCTCCTCTTTATCTTTGTAATCATTACCCACAATAGATCTCTGGACTTGTGACTCCATCTTGGTATCTGCTGTTCAGAGGACCCAATGTGGCATAGTGTCTCTCTCCAGTGGCTGAAGCTGTAAGATGAAAATTTAGGAAGATGTCAATTACCATACTTCCTATTGTATGGATATGAGAAACAAAGGAGATTGTGGGGGGTGGGGGAGGAGAGAGAAAGGAAGGGAGAGAGAGAAAGAGGAGAGACAGAGGGAGAAAGAGCAAAAGCAAGTACAAATGTACAGGGAGAATACTGATAAAATAATGATAGAGCCATAATGGCATTTGAATACTTGGTTTTGGGCATCCTTGAGGGCTATCTGTACCTTGCCCTTTCCAAATTTTGATTGCTTCACTCCTTAAATTTTGTGAGACACACAATTATCTTTCCACAAACTTCTCTCTTTCACTTAAATTAGTTTCAGGTAGGTTTTTGTCCCTTTCAACTACCGAAATACCTCTTCACTGCAAAAATTAGCGTACAGGCTACTGAGTTAGTGCTGAGTCATATTTCTGTTTAGTCAGAAATGTTCATACCATGTTCATAGCCTCAGATGCAAAATAACATACTTTTCAGTTTTTACCAAATTTTTGTCCTTTAGTAGATGCAGAGAATTTTGCATGGCCTAGATAATCTTTGAGTTTTAGCCTATATTTATTTCTGTATGGAATCTATAGAATTGTTGTGATAGACCAAAGCCTCAGCCAAATTCAACATTGCACCATGCCTGGAATATTTATTTTCTGATTAAAAGTCACTTTTAGTTATATAATGAAGGTTACTTTTAATATGAATCTTTTGTCCTTTCTTAAGATACTGATAAAACCAAGATATAGATGTTGGCCAAAGATGACAGCTCCTACACATCAGTCTTATATAATAGTCCATACAGGAATGGTGTTAATTTGGTCTAGGGCAGGGTTGGCAACTTACAGTCTGCAGGTCAAATTCTACCTCTTCTTGCCTGTTTTTGTAAGTAAAGAGTAATGGAGTACACTCCCACTCATAATTACAGTGCTGTCTGTGGTCGCTTTTGCTCAATGAACACAGAATCATGTAGTGACAGGCAGAGACTATATGCCTAAAATATTTACTATCTGACCCTTTACAGAAAAAAATTGCCAACCCTTGGCCTCAAGTGGTATCAGCGCAAGTGGAGACAAATACGTGAGCAGATTATATTTTTGGAAGTAGAGCAGGAACAAGCTTGGTATATTCGAGGATCATAAGGCCTATGTGGCTAAAACATAAAAGGACCCAGATACTACCCAGTCTTTCTTTTTTTAGCACATTAGTGCCTATTGATTTTTATTCAGACATTAATTCACTCATTCAACAAATGTTTTTCAAGTTCCCACTCTGCGCTAGACAGTGTTAGCTACTTCACACACACAAGCACATACGAATTGTAATAAGGGGAATCAACAAGTAAACAGTTTAACACAGAATAATAAATGCCTGATGCTATGTGGAGGAAATTAACTTTTGTTTTACCGCCCATTCAATATTTATCTGCTATTTCCTGGTACCTTTCTCCAGCTGCACCTGAACCACATCTTGTCTGGTCGGTTATGCTTCACTTCCTTCAGTCACTAAAATGCATCATCATGGTGTTTATCATTGTAATCACAGCAGCCAGTACTTGTTGAGCATTTACAGACACGGCTAAGTACTTTTTTTTCAAATATTTTATTTATTTATTCGACAGAGAGAGAGCACAAGTAGGCAGAGAGGCAGGCAGAGAGAGAGGAGGAAGCAGGCTCCCCGCTGAGCAGAGAGCCCGATGCGGGGCTCGTTCCCAGGACCCTGGGACCATGACCCAAGCCCAAGGCAGAGGCTCTAACCCCCTGAGCCACCCACCCTGGCTAGGTACATTATACACATCTTTCTCAATGAGATTTACCCTTAGCAGTATATTTAAAACTCCTACTACCTCCAGCATGCCCTTTTTCTGCTGGATTTTTTTAATGGCTCCTATCATCTTATAATGTTTAATATATACTTTATACTAGCTACTTTGTACACATTGTCTCACTTAACCATCACAACCTATAATATAGATACTATCATTATGTCCATTTGTGAAATCAGAAATTGAGGGTCAGACAGGTAAAGTCCTTTGCCCAAAGTCTCCTGTGTGTCTCACAAAGTCGCATTGAAGACATTTCTCTTCTTCCTCATCTACTCTGGCTGCTGATCCCCCCATGTTACACTCATCACTGCTTGATGGTATCACCTACCAAAGGCACCACTATCACTGCCAATACCAACAGAAGTCTTCCGTCTAGGGCATTACAGTTTGACTCCAGGGTGTTGTTTCTTGAAGCTCTTAGTGTTGTTTCTCATAGATACCAAATGTCTGCGAACAACGAACGTATTTTGTGAAAGACTTCTTTGTAGTTTTTGGTTGTGCTTCCATTATAGTTTGTGTCAGGTTTGGAGCCAGATTACCTAGGTTTGAATCTCTGAAACTTAACTGCTCTGGGATCCTGGTAAAATTGCTCAACTTATCTGTGCCCCAGTTTCCTTATCCTTAAAGGAAGGATAATAATATCAGGTACCTCGAGTGTTTGATATAAAGCCCTTACGCCAGCATTTGGCCTATAAGGTAGGTTTAATAAATGTTAGTTACTATTACTGAAGCAACTGGATTCTTTTTCCAACCCTTCACAAGTTTTATCTATTAATCTCTTGCCTCTTTCTGGATACTTTCTATCTGTTGATTTCACTTTATCTTTATTGATCTTATTCACTCTAATTGGTACTGTCATGGTCCTTCCTATTACAGGACTGTTGGTCATGCCTTTTGATCACGGTCCTTGTGTGTGGAATGTCCCTTTTCCTGTGTGCGTGGCCAATTCCTATCAGTTCTTTAAGTTCCCTAAGGGCGTTGACTCTTTCTCCTTTTTGTTTACCATTTCATACTCGGAGTTGAATCCAGCACCTGGTGTCCATAGGCACCAGCCTGAGTCTAGAATCTCACCCGCTTTTTAGGCTTTGTGCTAGGGTCTTGGAAAAGAAATTTGAAAAACGCTTTTTTTTTCCTGGTCTCAAGAGACCACTTGTTCATTGAAGGACACAGGCATGCAAAGGGAGAAGTCATAACCCCGAATGATAATTGCTACACCGGAGGCCAGTACTAGATCCACTGGGCATATTGAACCCATGGAAAAGAACAGAAACTAATTCTGGAAAATAGAGAATGATTCACGTAGCAGGTAGTATCTAAATAAGGAGTAGCCGTTTTGCGATAGAACAAGTAGGGGTAGAGCGTCTGACAGAAAGCATTCCAAGGCAAAAGTATGAAGGCATTTGCTTCTTTTGTTGATCCTGACTTCCACACACCGTTTCCTTTATCATCACCGTCTGACATTACACTAATTACTTTTCATCTCTAATAACTGCAATAGTGCGGTTTCCCATTTTTCAATGTCTGTGCAGTGTATTTGTTTGTTATTGCTCTAGATCTTTTTCCCTCTGCCTTGGATTTCCATCGTACATACTGTTTCATTGTGGTTTTGTATTATGTGTCGTTCTTGAATTTGTACGTGCATTAGGATGTGCATTCTAATGACTCATTCCCTGTTAGCGTGTACGGGTTTAAGCACGGTATGTGGACCCTGGATCGAAGGACCTGGAACGAATTGGTGGCAGTCAGCCCTGAGCAGTATGTGACTTAAGTTCAAGAAAGTGGTGCAAAGAAGTGGAAGAATTATTGTTCCAGAAAACCTCAATAAGCAACCTCGTGAGGGGGAGCCTGGGGAGGGGCACTGAACAGGCAAACAAGGAGAGCCGGGTGTCACACGCAGTGTATTTTTGTGGGTCCGTCCATTTTCCTCTCTGCGCCCCCGGCTCCACAGCTGGTAAACGAGGGCGACTGGAGCACCCGACCGCGACCCTCCCGAATCTAGCTCCCAGCGCGCCCCCGCAGAGGCCGCGGTCCCACGCGCACGCGGCGCCCCCGGCACTCGGCCGGAAGGAGCGGGGCGGGGCCTCTCGGCGGCGGGGCCCCGGCGGCCTGGGGGAGGGGAGCGCGGGAGCGATAGTCTCCAGGAAAAAGGCAAAGGCGGGCGCGAGGCTGCCTCCTGAGGCTCTCTCTGCTTGCAGTTCCTCCCGTTTGGCTGACTTGGGAGTCGCTACCTCCGGCACAGGTGGGTTCTGTTCCACCGATCGGGAAGGGGGTGTCTTTGGCGGCTGCGGTGGTTGGGTTTGCCCGGACACTCGCTGTAAGGCCTGGCGCGCGGGGCGCGGGGGACGGCTCCCACCCCGTCTGCTCGGCCCCAGGACGGTGGTACTTACCTTAACCCCGGTGGAGGAGAAGGCCGCTCGCGCCTTGCCGCAGGGCTGTCGTCACGGTTTCCATGCCAGGTGCGCGGCGAGAGCGGCCCGCGGGTGAGCGCAGGACCAGACGGGCCTAGCTCTCGGCCGGGGCGGCAGGCGCCGGAGCAAGCCTGCGGCGGGGCCGATGCCCAGCCTGCCTGGTTCCGAGCTCCACGGACCTCCCCGCCCGGGCTCCGGCACCGACTGGGAGCCTCCAGCTGGCGAAGGGTGCCTGACCTACTCGAGCTTACCGGCTTGGCGGTGGAGTGGAAGGTGGCACTCTGCAGTCTGCCGCGCTGACTTTCTCTCGTTCTAAGATCCACTAGTGTTCTCTGCCCGGATTTTACCCTTTGTCTGCCCCTCCCGAGCGACAGTGCCTAGCAAGAGTCGGGAGCGACCCGGCAGCGCACTGCGAAACTTAGTCGAGGAAGTGCTCTCCATGACTAAAGCCCCTCCGAAAACCCGTGTGAACAGTTTTAACAACTGACTGACCCGAAAGCTGGGAAAAAAGCGTTCATTACCGTGCCTTGGTTGAATGTCAGCTCCAACGACTGCTTGATGAATTCTTTACTATTAAAGATTTTAACCAGGTGATTAATGAAAACATTGTGTTGAATGAATACAGTACACTGTCCAGCAAAAAGTCTCATCATAAAAGACTTGTGTGATTTAACTATTAACAAGTGGCTGAAGGAAAAACGAGCTGTCATATGTAGGAACACTTGCATAATCCGTTCCCATATAGCATTCTTTTAGAGTTTCTTCTTAGCTGGCTTGTCTTCTCAGGAATCTCTATAGTAAAAACTACGGTTTATTTTACAGTAACTATAAAGACAAAGAATTATAAACACTGTGGACCAACATTTTGTCATTGCAGTTTCACCTCAAGGAACTGCTTAAAATGGTAATGACAACCCTATCTTCTGCAAAACACTGTCATCTTCACAGCCAGGAGAGGTCAATGTGTTTATTTGTCATCATACTTAAGTCATACTCTACCTGGTAACTAGTATGATGAAGGTAATCTTTCCTGGGTTGCTTTCAATCCAGAACTGATGGGGTGGGAAATGGCATCCTTTGCATGCCCCATCCCATTCTCATTTCTGGGAAATCTACACTGGGACAGAGCACTTCCTGGTTTGGGTATCTGTACCAGAAGCCAGAAGCTGTTCTGGATCTCTGCTTGTCGCCCCTGGGAGAAGCAGTAAAATACCCAGACTGACCCTTGGAGTCCGTAGTGCTGCTGGCAGTGGTACTTTTTGCCTGCGGGCATGAGGGTGGGGGCAGGGGCCATATCGACAGGCCTCTTTGGTGCGAAAAGTCTCTCTGGGGTGGAAGCCAAAGTGAGCAGAGATCCACCAGCTGGGTGCCACCGTGACCCTGTTAGGACGACACCAAACGGCCCCTGCACTCGTAGGGGCCGTACAGTCTGCCACTGCGCTCCCCTAAAGGACTCGCAGGATGACAGGCTCTTGGCCAAACCTGGCCTGCGTGACACTGCAGGTTCCAGGCAAGGGGTGCCTGATAAGGAGGTGGGGGTCCTTCTGGGCACGGGACCTGGTGATTTTCCAAACTGTTGACAAACTGAGAGGGAAACGGTGATAGACTTCTGCTGAGCCAACCTCGAGGGTGACTTTAGGACCGGCTGTTTGGCAGGCACCGATGAATGCTCTGTTTGGCCGCATTTCTACTCTATTCATTTATTCTCTCACTCCAAAGACAATCAATGAACGCTTGCCCTGTGCCAGCATGCTGATCCACTCACGGAGATTAGTGGCGAGGGAAGACAGTAAGTTTGGGAGGAGAACAGGGACTCCACTTTAAGCACGCTGACTCGGGGGCATCTTCTCTCTTCCTGATTCCCACTAGAGAGTCCATTCAAAATCTTGCCACTTCTGCTTCCCAAATATTGTTAAACCCGTCCGCTTCTCTTGGCCCCCACTGCCACTCCAGACTTTGAGCCAGCAACATGGTTTTCTATGCATCTACTTAAAAAGATTTTTTTATGTATCATCGAGGGGTAATTGATATACAGCATTACCTTCTTTTCAGGCGTACGACATACTGATTGGACAATTCTGTACTCAGTACTCACCAGGGTAAGTGGAGTCACCATCCGTCAACGCACAGTGTTATTACAATATTATGGACTCTGTTCCCTGTGCTGTACTTTTCATCTCCGTGGCTTACTTGTTTAGTGATTTTAAAGAATTTTTTTTTTCAAAGATCCAAACCATTGCTTGACCCTCGGCCCTCATGGGAAAACCACCACTCCTTATCAACACCACAGCAACAAGAACACTGCACAACAGCCCAGGGAGCTCTGTACGATCCCTAACAAGTTGTGGAAGAGATGAGCTTCCTTTTCTTTTCTCTACTGCCCAGAGGGTCTTTAAAATTTCTTGTATTGGGACAACCTGGATGCACCTAGAGGGTATGGTGTTAACTGAAACAAGTCAGACAGAGAAAAACAAGGACCATACAAATTCCACTTATATGTGGAATCTAAATTTAAAAAAAAGAATTTGAGTGGAAACAGATTCCACTTATATGTGGAATCTAAATTTAAAAAAAAAAAGACGAACACAAAAACAGACTATTAGGGGACACGTGGGTGGCTCAGTGGGTTAAAGCCTCTGCCTTTGGCTCAGGTCATGATCTCAGGGTCCTGGGATCAAGCCCCGCATTGGGCTCTCTGCTCAGCGGGGAGCCTGCTTCCCCCTCTCTCTCTGCCTGCCTCTCTGCCTACTTGTAATCTCTGTCAAATGAATAAACAAAATCTTAAAAAAAAACAGACTATTAAATGCTGGACAAACTGGTGGTCGCCAGAGGAGAAGTGGAGGGGTGGGGTATTGGCAAAATAGGAAGAAATTGTATTGAGGTATAATTTACATACCATAAAATTGACCCATTTTAAGTGTAAACTTCAAGGATTTTTAGTAGATTTATTCAGTGTCACAAACATCACTGTAACCCTGTTTTTGACATTTCCATCACCTCAATAACATGTCCATTGCCCATTTGCAGTTAATCCTTGTTACTGCCCCTAGCATTAGGCAATATAATCCTTTTGTGTGCATGTGAATTTGCCTATTCTCAGACATTTCATATAAATGGAATCATACACTCTCTGTGGTTTTTTGCAACTTGATTCTGAGCATGATGTTTTCAAGGTTCATTCATATTGTGGCATGAATCACTACATTACTTTTGATGGGTGGACAATGTGCTACTGTATGTATATACTACATTTTATGTATTCATTTATCAGTTTATATACATTTGGTTTATTCCCACCTTTTGGCAGTCATGAAGAAGGCTGCTCTGGGCATTGATGCACAAGTTTTGTACATGTTTTCAGTCGTCTTAGGTGGATACGTAGGAATGGACTTGCTCTCCATCTATACTGAAATTTGTTGTTCAGCGTAACCACCTTTATTAATGATCTGAGCTTGAGCCTCAGGATCCCTTGCTGTTTCACTTTGCACTTGTATGTTACGGACATGCTTCTTTCCTTATACCTCATGAACGAAGCTCTGCTAACTTCACATTTTCTTCTGCAGCCTTCTCACCTTCCTCAGCCTTTACAGAACTGAAGAGAGTTAAGGCCTTGCTCTGGGTTAGGCTTTGGCTGAAGGAAATGTTGTGGCTGGTTTGATCGTCTTTGAAGATGACTAAAACTTTCTCCATATCAGCAATAAGACTCTTTTGCTTTCTTATCATTTTTGTGTTCACTGGAGTGGCACTTGCAGGGTCCTCCAAGAACTGTTTATTTGCCTTTACTACTTGATATCTGACACAAGAGGCCCAACTTTCTACCTGTCTCAGCTTTCAACATGCCTCACTAAGCTCAGTCATTTTTGGCTCTTGATTTAAAGTGAGAGAAATGAAACTCTTCCTTTCACTTGAGTGCTCAGAAGCGATTGTAGGGTTATTCATAGGCCTGATTTCAGTATTATTGTGTCTCAGGGAATGGGGAGGCCCAAGGTGAGAGAGAGAGATGGGGGAATGCTTGGTCAGTGGAGCAGTCAGAACACACATTTATTAAATTCACTGTCTTCTGTAGGTACAGTTCATGGTGCGCCAAAACAGTTAACAGTAGTAACATCAAATATCATTGATCACAAATCATAACAAATATAATAATAATGAAAAAGTTTGAACTATTGTGAGTGACACAGAGACATGAAGTGAACAACTGCTGTTGGAAAAATAGCTTAATGCAGGGTTTGCCACAAACCTTCAATTTAAAAAAAAATGCAGTATCTGTGAAGCACAATCAAGAGAAATGGAATAAAATGCCTGTATTGGTGGGTTTGGTTGGCCAACATTTTGTTGGGGAATTTTGCATCTATATTCATTCGAGATGTTGCACTGTAGTGCACTTTCTTTCCTTAGGATGTATTTGTCTTGTTTGATGTAAGATACCAGTCTCATAGAATGAGTTGAGAAGAGTTTCTTGTGTTAATGTGTATTTTACACGTTTCTACTTATTATCTCTTCCTGATGAATTGACCCTTCTATCATTATGAAATGTCCTTTTTCTAAGCATAGCTACTTCAACTCTTTCATGGTTACCATTTGCGCTGTATACATCTTTTTCACCCTCTTATTCCTTCGACCTATTTATTTCTTCACATCTAAACGGGGTACAATGTGGAGGGCATATACTTGGATTCTGTTCTTTTATCAAGTCTCACAGTCATTGTCTTTTGATTGGACTGTTTGGTCTGTTTACATTTATCATAATTAAAATTACTGTAATTAAGTTAACTTACTGTGATTGAACTTTTGATGTTTTTTACAGTAATTTCTGGAATTATTTTTTATTAACTACCCTGGGAATTACAATATGTAATCAATGTAATATAATCTATTTTAAATTAATAATTTAATTCTAGTAACACAGGGAAGCTTTGCTCCTCCATTCTTTGTCCTATTAATATAATAGGATTTACATCTTAATAAATTGCAAGCCCAACAATATAGTTTTTATTTTTTTAATTTTTTTCTTTTTTTAATTATGTTAGTCACCATACAGTACATCATTAGTTTTTTTTTAAAGATTTTTATTTATTTATTTGAAAGAGATCACAAGTAGGCAGAGAGGCAGGCAGAGAGAGAGAGGAGGAAGCAGGGTCCCCGCTGAGCAGAGAGCCCGATGCGGGGCTCGATCCCAGGACCCTGGGATCATGGCCTGAGCCGAAGGCAGAGGCTTTAACCCACTGAGCCACCCAGGCACCCCACATCATTAGTTTTTGATGCAGTGTTCATGATTTGTTGTTTACATACGGCATCCAGTGCTCTATGCTATACGTTTCCTCCTTAATACCCACCACCAGGCTCACCCATTCCCCCTACACCCCACTTTCTCAGAGAAAACATAAAGAGGATCTTCATTTTTTAAGTTCACACTGACAATCTTTTTTTGTAATTGGTATATTAAGACCATTTATATATAAAGTGACTATTGATATTTTTAGATTTATATTTACCATTTTGTTAATATGTCCATATGTCACATTTCTTCGTTGTTTCTTTTTGCCCTCTTTTTCTGCCTTCTCCTTTTCTTTTAAGATTATTTATTTATGTATTTGACAGGCAGAGATCACAAGTAGGCATAGAGGCAAGCAGAGAGAGAGGGGGAAGCAGGCTCCCCACTGAGCAGAGAGCCTGATGCAGGGCTCGATCTCAGGACCCTGGGATCATGACCTGAGCTGAAGGCAGAGGCTTAACCCACTGAGCCACCCAGGTGCCCCTTTTCCGCCTTCTCTTGTTTTACGTGTACATTTTATGTGATTCCATTTTTATCTCCTTTCTCAAAATTTCAGTTACACTTTTTCAAGTTTTCTTTAGTGCTTGCCCAGAGTTTATGATATATGTATTTTTTACTAATCTGAGTCCACTTCCAAATAAGACTATTCTGCTTCACATGTGGTGCATAAACCTTATAACAGAATACTCCTAATTCTTTAATCTGCTATGATTTTCCTTCTAAGCATTAAATTTTTATATGCTGTAATTACCCATCACGTTGTTACTTTTATTACTTAAAACTATTGTTTTTTAGAACAATTAGGAATAAGAACACCTAAAATATTTTTACCTTTATTTATTCCTTTCCTGATGCCCTTTGCCTCTGAATGGAGACACAAGTTTCTGATACATATCACTTTCCTCTCCCTGAAAAACTTCTTTTAATATTTATTGCAGGACATAAACTGCTGGTGATTGAATTCTCTCAGTTTTTGTTTGTCTGAGAAAATTTTTCATTCTCCTACACTTTTTTTTTAAAGATTTTATTTATCTATTTGACAGAGATTAAAGTAGGCAGAGAGGCAGGCAGAGAGAGAGGGGGAAGCAGGCTCCCCGCTGAGCAGAGAGCCCAATGTGGGGCTCGATCCCAGGACCCCGAGACCACGACCTGAGCCAAAGGCAGAGGCTTAACCCACTGAGCCACCCAGGCGCCCCTCTCCTCCACTTTTTAAAATTTCTTTTTATTTTTTTGTAGTTTCAGAGGTAGAATTTAGTGATTCATCCATTGCATAGAACACCCAGTGCTCATTACATCAAGTGCCCTCCTTAATGCCCATCACCCAATTATCCCTCCCCCCGCAACCTCCCTTCCAGCAACCCTCAATTTGCTTCCTAGAGTTCAGTGTCTCTTAACGGTTAGCCTCCCTGTCAATTTTCATCTTATTGTATTTTTCCTTCCCTTTGCCTGTGTTCATTTGTTTTGTTTCTTAAACTCCACAAATGCGTAAAATCATATGGCATTTGTCTTTTTCCGACTGACTTATTTCGCTTAGCATAATACTCTCTACTTCATCCATGTCATTGCAAATGACAAGATTTCAATTTTTTGATGGCTGAGTAATATTCTATTATATACATAGATAGATAGATATATCTATAGATAGATAGATATATCTCACTTCTTTATCCCTTCAGCAGTCAATGGACATCTGGGCTTTTTCCGTGGTTTGGCTGTTGTGGATAATGCTGCTATAAACATTGGGGTGCATGTATCCGTTTGTATCCTTTGGGTAAATACCCAGTAGTGTAATTGCTGGGTCATGTGGGTAGCTCTATTTTCAACTTTTTCAGGAACCTCCATACTGTTTTCCAGAGTGGCTGCACCAGCTTGCATTCCCACCAAAAGTGTAAGAGGGTTACCCTTTCTCCACATCCTCTCCAACATTTGTTGTTTCCTGACTTGTTAATTTTAGCCATTCCGACTGGTGAGAGGTGGTACCTCATTGTGGTTTTGATTTGTGTTTCCCTGATGCCCTGGAATGTTGAGCACTTCTTCCTGTGTTTGTTGGCCATTTGGATGTCTTTGGAGAAATGTTTGTTCATGTCTTCTGCCCATTTTTTGACTGGATTTTTTTGGGGGGTGTGTTGAATTTGATAAGTTCTTTATAGATTTTGGATACTAGCCGTTTATCTAATACATCATTTGCAGATATATTCTCCCATTCTTTCAGTTGTCTTTTGGTTTTGTTGACTGTTTCCTTTTCTGTGCAGAAGCTTTTGATCTTGATGAAGTCCCAACAGTTCATTTTGCCCTTGCTTCCCTTGCCTTTTGCGATGTTCCTAGGAAGAAGTTGATGTGGCTGAGGTCGAAGAGGTTGCTGCCTGTGTTCTCCTCAAGGATTTTGATGGATTCCTGTCTCACATTGAGGTCTTTCATCCATTTTGTGTCTATTTTTGTGTGTGGTGTAAGGAAATGATCCAGTTTCATTCTTCTGCATGTGGCTGTCCAGTTTTCTCAACACCATTTGTTGAAGAGACTGTCTTTTTTCGAGTGGTTGTTCTTTCCCATTTTGACAAAGATTATTTGACCATAGAGTTGAGGGTCCATATCTGGGCTCTCTACTCTGTTCCACCAGTCTATGTGTCTGTTTTTGTGCCAGTACCATGCTGTCTTGGTGATCACAGCTTTGTAGTAAAGCTTGAAATCAGGCAACATGATGCCCCCGGTTTTGTTTTTCTTTTTAAACATTTCCTTAGCAATTCGGGTTCTCTTCTGGTTCCATACAAATTTTAGGATTGTTTGCTCCAGCTCTTTGAAAAATGCCGGTGGAATTTTGATCAGGATGGCATTGAAAGTACAGATTGCTCTGGCCATACAGACATTTTAACAATGTTTATTCCTCTGATCCATGAGCATGGAATGGTCTTCCATCTTTTTGTGTCTTCTTCAATTTCTTTAATGAGTGTTCTGTAGTTCCTTGAGTACAGATCCTTTACCTCTTTAGTTGGGTTTATTCCCAGGTATCTGATGGTTCTTGGTGCTATAGTAAATGGAATTGATTCTCTAATTTTCCTTTCTGTATTTTCATTGTTAGTGTATAAGAAAGCAACTGATTTCTGTACATTGATTTTGTATTCTGCCACATTACTGAATTGCTGTATGAGTTCTAGTAGTTTGGGGGGTGGAGTCTTGGCTTTTCCATATAAAATATCATGTCATCTGTGAAGAGAGAGAGTTTGACTTCGTTGCGAATTTGAATACCTTTTATTTCCTTTTGTTGTCTGATTGCTGTTGCTAGGAATTATAGTACTGTGTTGAACAAGAGTGGCGAGAGTGGGCATCCTTGTCGTGTTCCTGATCTCAAAGGGAAGGCTGTCAGCTTTTCCCCATTGAGGATGATATTTGCTGTGGGTTTTTCATAGATAGATTTTATAAAGTTGAGGGATGTACCCTCTATCCCTATACTTTGAAGCATTTTAATCAGGAACGGATGCTGGATCTTGTCAAATGCTTTTTCTGCGTCAACTGAGAGGACCATGTGGTTCTTCTCTTTTCTCTTATTGATTTGTTCTGTCACATTGATTGATTTGCGAATGTTGAACCACACTTGTAACCCAGGGATAAATCCCACCTGGTCATGGTGGATAATCTTTTTAATGTACTGTTGGATCCTATTAGCGAGGATCTTGTTGAGAATCTTAGCATCTATATTCATCAGGGATATTGGTCTGAAATTCTCCTTTTTGGTGGGGTCTTTGCCTGGTTTGGGGATCAAGGTAATGCTACCAGAAAACTATTTGTTATAAATGAGATGGGCTCAAGAATAGGAAGATGCATAAATTCAAGCCTTAGTGAATATGTAAGACTCAGGAAATATTATTCCCATGATGCCTCACTAAAGAATTTAATGAAAATAAAAAAGCTTCAGATAACCAAGAAATCATAGGAGACATTTGGCGTACATTTGATGGTGATCTGTAACTATATTTACCTGTAAAGCTAAGAATAAATGATGGTGATGAAATAACAGAAGAGAGGCAAATATTTTATACTCTGAAATGTAGATATTACATAAGCAACAAAAGTGGGTGTAGAAAGAAGATAACATCATAGATATTAACTAGGAGTAAGAAGATAGAAGTTTAGGGCGCCTGGGTGGCTCAGTTGGTTGTGTCAGCCTTCAGCTCAGATTATGATCCCAGGGTTCTGGGATCAAGTCATACATTGGGCTCCCTGCTCAGTAGGTAGTGCTTCTCCCTCTCTCTGTGCCCCTCCGCCCAACTCATGTGCTCGCTTGCTCTCTGTCTCAAATAAATAAATAAATTTTTTTAAAAAAAGAAAATACAGGTTTAAATTAGAGGCTGGGTCAGAAGGAAGGAGAGGCAAAAAGAGAATACTAGCAAATTTCATTATGGCTCATAAAGGACAGCAATAGCAAGTTACCTTTAAAAGGAGGATAAAAGTATATCTGATACAGTCCCAGCTTAGAATCTTTGCACTGACCTACTTTACACCAGGTATCTTCACGACTAACTCCCTCATTGGTCAAAAGTCATCTTTCTCAAAGAGATTTACCCTTACCAGTATATTTAAAACTCCTACTACCTCCAGCATACCCCTTTTTCCTGCTGGATTTTTTTTAATAGCTCCTATCATCTTATAATATATTATGTAATTTACTTATGTATTATTTTTATCTTTAATCATATGCCTCCTCTCACTAGAAGATATACTCCATGAAAGCAGGATTTTTTGTCTCTTTTGTTCACTTATATATCCCAAGTACCTAAAATACTGCCTGGCAGAAAGTTGGCACCCAATAAAGATTTTTTAAATGAGTTGATTAACTAATTAGTTAAGGGTGTCGGGGAAGTTTTCTCCAGTGATTTGATTTTTAATCTTAGACCTGAAGAATGAGTAGAAAGAATAAGAGGAAAAACATGGTAGGCAGAGGAAACAACACATGTAAAGATCCTGAGGTCCTGGGGCAAGATGGAGCCAATTATGTAAAGCCTTTGTAAAGAGATGACTCAGTCCTTTTGCCTGCCCTCAAGGGGCTCTCAGCAAATAGGGAGAAAAAAATGACTAAACAGGTGATTATTACACATGTTGTAAATGCACGAATAAGGGTATGCACAAAGAATGGTGAAAACATTGACTAGGCAGCTATTAACTTTTCTGAGGGCATTCAGGAAGATATTACAAAAAAAGGTGACATTCGAGCTAGGTCTCAGGCCAGAGAGTGACATGATGAAAGAGTTTTAAGAAGATTAATCTGGCAATAGTATGGAAAATAGATTGGAATATGGATGGACTAGAGGCAAGGAAACCATCTAGTCTATGGCAGTAGTCCAGGTATGAGGTGATGAAGGCATCTATAGGAATGGAAAAAGAAGGACAAATCTGAGACACATTTGGAAGGAAAAATTGATGGGAGCTAAATGGATTCTTGGCTTTAAGCCTTTCAGGAGGTAATGCTTCTTCCTTAGTAATAACCATGAAAAGATTCAAATTGACCTATTATGTAATTGCCTTCCCTGACTAGAATTTCTAGCTATGGCTATTCTCCAAAAGTTTCTGTTATTGTGATTGATACTTGTTGGACCTTAATTTACATTAAGATGATTTTAGACTCTAAAGGTTGGGAAGCTCTCAAAAACACAATTTTGACTATGAAACAGCAAATTATTCTGTTAAAGGAGAAATGAGGGAAACCATGGGACTACATAGGAAGTTTTACAATGAGCTCATAGTTCCTATTTTAAAAGAATACTAATACAAAAGATGGAAAAGAAGGAGGAATATAACAGGTGACATGTGCCTAAAGGATTAGTATTTGCAAGCATAAGGCCCAAAATTACCTCAGGCTTATAGAAACACATATTTGCAAAGACAACAAGAACAACATTCTGCCTATGTTCTCAGAAAGAAAAAGTATATGTGTCCTGACGTAGGTAAGCTATAACTCAGATGATATCATTAGACTACTCTTCAATGATCAAAAGAATTAAGGAGAATAAGAGAAGTGCTTTATGACTGGATTTATGTAAAACTTCTAAGGGAGAATTTTCAGTCTACTAATCCATAAACTAAATATCTCCGGGCTTAGATCCTAGAACAGATTTCAAGAAAGTGTGTACTTAGATAATTACAAAGTGTTATCAGCAAAGACATTCCACAAAAATGTAATTTTATTTTTAAAAATGTTATTAGAGGTAATTTATGGAAATATGGCAGACATAATGTACATTCAAGGAATGAATGAAATTTCATCAAGACTTTAACAAACCTTTTTTTTATTAATATATAATGTATTATTTGCCCCAGGGGTGCAGGTCTGTGAATCATCAGTCTTACACACTTCACAGCACTCACCTTAGCACATACCCTCCCCAATGTCCATAACCCAACCACCCTCTCCCTCCCCCTCACCCCCCAGCAACTCTCAGTTTGTTTCCTGAGATTAAGAGTCTCTTATGGTTTGTCTCCCTCCCGATCCCATCTTGTTTCATTTTTTCCTCCCCTACCCCCCAAACCGCCCACATTGCCTCTCTAATTCTTCATATCAGGGAGATCATATGATAACTGTCTTTCTCTGATTGACTTATTTCGCTAAGCGTAATACCCTCTAGTCCCATCCACGTCATTGCAAATGGCAAGAGTTTGGGGTTTTTTGTGGCTATTTAAAAAAAAATATATTGATTGATTTGACAGAGAGAGCGCACAAGTAGGCAGAGAGGCGGGCAGAGAGAGAGGGGGAAGCAGGCTTCCCACTGAGCAGAGAGCCCGATGTGGGGCTCGATCCCAGGACCCTGGGATCATGACCTGAGCCAAAGGCAGAGGCTTAACCCACTGAGCCGCTCAGGCGCCCCGAGTTCGGGGTTTTTGATGGCTGCATGGTATTCCATTGTATATATGAACCGCATCTTCTTTATCCATTCATCTGTTGATGGACATCTTTCCATAGGTTCTTTCCATAGTTTGGCTATTGTGGACATTGCTGCTATAAACATTCAGGTGCACATGCCCCTTCAGATCACTACATTTGTATCTTTAGGGTAAATACCCAGTAGTGCGATTGCTGGGTCATAGGGTAGCTCTATTTTCAACTGTCTGAGGAACCTCCATGCTGTTTTCCAGAGTGGCTGCACCAGCTTGCATTCCCGCCAACAGCATAGGGGGTTCCCCTTTCTCCGCATCCTCACCAGCATCTGTCATTTCCTGACTGGTTAATTTTAGCCATTCTGACAGGTGTGAGGTGGTATCTCATTGTGGTTTTGATTTGTATTTCCCTGATGCCCAGTGATGTGGAGTCTTTTTTCAAGTGTGTGTTGGCCATTTGTGTGTCTCGTTTGGGTAAGTGTCTGTTCCCGTCTTCTGCCCATTTCTTGCCTTCCTTTCTTGCTAAGAATCCACACATTTAGCTTCTTTCACATTGTTGGCCGGATTCAGTTCCACATGGCTGTGGGACTGAGGCTGCTGTTTCCTTCTTGCACATCATCTGGTCGTCACTCTCATCTTCTTGAGACTGCGTGCATTACTTGTCTTGTAGTCCCCTCCACTTTCAAAGCCAATGGAGAATCTCCTTCACAGCAAATCCCTCTCTGGCATCAAATCTCTTTCACCAGAAAGGGCCTGTCCATTTCAAGGGATTGCTGGTGTAGGTCAGCCTAGCTAAGGATCTTTCTTAAAGTCCTCTGTGTCATATACATTGCCTAATCACTCAAGTGAAATCCCATCATATTCATACTCTAGGGGAAGGGATTATAATTTGGCAAGGGTCACCAGATGTCATTTTAGAATTATGCTTATCATAATCATCAAGTCATAGATTCAAAGCATCCTGTAATTCAAAGAATAATAACACAAAGAATACCTAATCTAGCTGTATCTTGTAAAAACTGCTAAAAAAATAAAAAGAAGAAAACAGAAAAGCAGTTGGAGAAAAAAGATGTATTACTTTGCAAGGAGCAGCAATTAGATTGGCATTGATTTCCCAACAAAAACAACATGAACATACTAGAATGATATTTTCAAAATGCTGGACGGGGTAACTGCCAATCTAAATATCTATATCCAGTGAAAATATCTTTGAAAAACAAACACAGTCTGTGTGAGAGAGACTGTGGACTCTGAGAAACAAACTGAGGGTTTTGGAAGAGGGGTGGGAAGTTGGGTGAGCCTGGTGGTGGGTATTAAGGAGGGCACGGATTGCATGGAGCAGTGGGTGTGGTGATAAACAATGAATTTTGGAACACCAGGAAAAAAAAGGTAACGTGGTGTTTTTACATGGTCCAAAACTTAGGGAATCTGCCACTAAACTCCAAAGGACATATTAATGATCTTCAAGCAGGAGCAAAATGATCCCAAAAAAAAGGTTGGAGCTATATGATGGAAAGCAGTACAATGGTAAGGTTAAATATGTGGGTAGATCTGAATGTCCATTGATTATATAAAACAAAGATAATAATGTCATGTTGTGTGGGATATGTGTATGTTAATTAAAATACACAACAGACTATAGTTGTGGAAAGAGCAGAAATGGAGCCAATATAAATTTTTTAATTTTCATTATAATTTAATAAATCAGAGATACATGTTGTAAGCTGTAGAATAAGTCCTTTTTAAAAGCCAGTAGAAGAATGTATAATTAACAACTAAACAAAGGAGGAAATGATAATACAAATTACATAATCAGTGCATAACAAAGCAAGATGGGAAAGGTAACAAAACAGGCAAGATAAACGGAAAGAAAACATTGATATAAGAGAGTTAAACTCAAATATATCAATAATTATGTTAAGGGCTTCCTGGGTGGCTCAGTCAGTGAAGCACCTGTGTTTGGTTAGTTAAGTCTTGGGTCCTGGGATCCATCCTGGCATTGGGCTCCCTGCTCAGTGGGGTTAGGGTTAGAGCTTTTGCTTCTCCCTGTGCCAGCTGCTCTCTCTGCTTGTTCACCCTGTCTCTGTCAAATAAATTAATAAAGTCCTTTTAAAAAAAAAAAGCTGTTTGAAACAAAGTGCATGAAGTATGTTATACAGTTTAAGGGTTAGGGTTCATTCATTCTGAATCCACATTGCCAGGTGCCCTTCCTCAGCTGTCAGCTGTGACTCCTGACTTAGCTGTTATCGTCATTTCCTCATTTTTCTTTAGAATTTTAGCACCTAGAGGTGCCTCTGTGGCTACGTTGTTGAAGCATCTGCCTTCAGCTCATGCCATGTTCCTGCGGTCTTGGGATCAAGTCTCTCTTTAGGCTCCCTGCTCAGGGGACCCTCTTCTCCTTCTCCTGGCTCATGCTGTCTGTTGCTGTGTCTGTTTTTCTCTCTCAAATAAATAATTAAAACCTTAAAAAATAATGATTCTGTTCAATGTAAATGAACTGAACAGATTAATGAAATGACAACGATTATTAAACCGTTTAAAAAAAGAAAATATACTCTTCTTTAATGAAACAAGATGGGATTGGGAGGGAGAGAAACCATAAGTGACTCTTAATCACACAAAACAAACTGAGGGTTGCTGGGGGGAAGGGGTTTGGGAGAGGAGGGTGGGGTTATGGACGTTGGGGAGGGTATGTGCTAAGGTGAGTGCTGTGAAGTGTGTAAACCTAGCGATTCACAGACCTGTACCCCTGGGGCCAAAAATACATTATATGTTTATTAAAATAAATAAATAAATTTATTTATTTTAAAAAAAAATAAAAAAGAAAGAAAATATAACCGTGCTATTTATAAAAAAAAAAAAACGGAAGTTACATGTAAAAATATAGGAAGATCGAAAGTAAAAGGGTGTAAGAAGTATACTATGCGAACGGTATCCAAGAATCAACAGAAGTAGATACAGTAATGACGGGGAAAAAGGGGGTACCGCTACCCATTCCCCTTTCCGGGGTCTTTCCTGCGCCACCTGGCACTGTGTAGCGTGCTTGTCAAGAGACGAAATGATGACAGTCCAGTAATTTGGAACAAAGGGAGGCCCGAAGGGGCTGCACCCCATAGCACTAGCAAGAAGGGCAGGCGCCAGGAAGAAGGTCCGGTCCGGAGGGCGGGGGGCTCTCGGCTGTATTATCGTGGAAAGTAAAGTATGCGGAGGGAAAAATAGCTCCAGAGCGTGATCACGTGAGGGGCAGTCGGGAGCTGTGTACGTGACTGATACTGTGGACCCTAGTGGGCCATTAACCAGAGGGTGACAGGGCACGGGAGAACTGGCCTCAGCAGGCCTAGCTCTCGTACTGGCCCCCGGTTGTCACTGTTTGCAGCACGGGATATGCCTAAATTCAAAGATCGAACCACTGTGGAAATCTCAGGCTAAAGTGTAGGAATCTTTACTAGACAGAGGTGTGTTGTGTAATACCCATTTTGTGGACACAGAAAACTAGATGATATCCTGGGCCATAAAGCAAGTCCCAGAAACCTTAAACAATTACAGCTACACTGGTTTTTTGTTTGTTTTTCTTTGGCCGCAGTGAAATGAAGTTAGAAAATAGTAATGAGGAAACTGGAAAATCTCCCTAAAATGTGTAGTACACTTTTAAATGACCTACAGGTCACACTATAAAAATCACAATGTAAATTAGAAAATATTTTAAAACTGACTGAAGAATAGCAATATTACATATCAAAATTCATGGCCAGAAGAATTTTTATGGCAGTCAAAAAGTGAGAATAGGCTGTATGAACCTGTGACGATGGCTGTTTGTCCAAAGCCATAGAATGTAGACTGAACCATAATGTAAACTGTGGTCGTTGGGTGACAAAGATGTGTCAGCACAGGTTCATCAGTTGTGACAAATGTAACAAATGTGGTAAGGCATGCTGTTAGGGTTACGGTTGGGAGAAAGGGATTATATGAGAAATCTCTTATCTCACCCTCAATTTTGCTGTGAAAAAGACTTCTCTGAAGAAATAAAATCTTAATTAAAGAAATGTTTAGTGGGCAAAAGAGCTGAACAGATACTTGGCCAAAGAAAAGATACAGATGGTAATTAAGACTATGAAAAGATGTACAACATAATATATAACTAGGGAAATGCAAATTAAAATACTGAAGTATCATGCACAACTATTAGAATGCCTAAATTTTAAAAAACTGACTATACCAATGTAGAGCAAGGATGCACAGAACAGGACTTCTGGTTCATCGCTGATGGAATACAGAATCGTCCAGCTACTGTGGATGACAGTTTCAGACTTTCTTATAAAGTTACATATAGATTTAGCGTGTGACCCATCAGTTATGCTCTTAAATATGTATACCCATGTGATCTGAAATCTACTAAATGGAAAAATGTATTCTTTTAAAAGATTTTATTTATTTATTTGACAGAGAGGGAGATCACAAGCAGGCAGAGAGGCAGGCAGAGAGAGAGAGAGGAGGGAGCAAGCTCAGCACTGACCAGAGAGCCCGATGTGGGGCTTGATCCCAGGATCCCGGGATCATGACCTGAGCCAAAAGCAGAGGCTTAACCCGCTGAGCCACGCAGGTGCCCCAAAAAATGTATTTTTGTATGTGCATATGGAAGGTTGGAGATTTCAACTGTGTGTGATCTGGAAGTTGGTCCTCCAAACTGTTTATTGTTGATGAGCTTTCTTGAAAGAATGGGAATGACAAATATAGAGGAAAGGAGGCTTTCACTTTTCATGTTATATATTTCTGTGTTGACTTTATTTTTCTTTCCTTTTTTTCTTTATACACATGAACAAATACTATTTTGTAAATGAATACAAAACAATGAAACACTTCTACAAATAACAAACATTATGTGGAGTCTGCGCAGTTTTACCAAGCATAGTTAACTGCTTTCTTCTTTGCACTCTGTGTTTGAAAATATCATAAGTAGTGATAGCTTCTTAAGTGGTGGCTGGGATTGCAGAATTATTTACGTTTGTTTTCTTAAGAAAGGTACTTTCTTAAGAAAGTACCTGTTATACACATGCTCAGTAATATTTGTTGGGTGAAATAATGAAGGAATGAATAAATATACTTGCTTCAGATTGCTTTTTGTGGGGAGTAATCCAACGTAAGGGAGAAGAGTGAGAAGAGTATTTGATTAAGAATTGAGCTTTAGGGGCACCTGGGTGGCTCAGTGGGTTAAGCCTCTGCCTTTGGCTCAGGTCATGATCCCAGGGTCCTGGGATAGAGCCCCACGTCGGGCTCTCTGCTCAGCGGGGAGCCTGCTTCCTCCTCTCTCTCTGCCTGCCTCTTTACCTACTTGTGATTTCTGTCTGTCAAATAAATAAATAAAATCTTTAAAAAAAAAAAAAAGAATTGAGCTTTAGACCAGGGGTTGGAAAGATTATACTTTAAAGGACCAAATTGCAAATATTGTAGACTTTGCAGGCCACATATGGTCTTGGCTTCATATTCCTTTTTGGTTTTGTTTACAACCCTTTAAAAATATAAAATCTGTTCTTAGCTTGTGGACTATATAAAAAGTGGCATGGGCCATAATTTTCCAGCCTCTGTCTTAGATGATAACTGTACGTAGGAAGTTTGGAAACAGGACACAATAGAACACATATATGTAACCCAGATATCAGCAGAGCCCACTTATGCTCTGCTCCTTTCTTGTACCCATAAAATTTCAATAAATTTGACTTTAGCTCTGTTATTTGGAACCCTCCCCAGGTCATCAGCATACTCTGTCACATCTCTAGCTATGGCCTTTGTGTTTATGATTGGTATCATCCCACATCAACATGAAATTCAGTCATTTCATCAGCTTACACACATACACACACGCACACACACTCGTACATATGCACTGAAAATAAGCCTTTTATGGGTTTAGTGACCTTACAGGGTTATTCACATCAAGCATCATACAGCTTCTATACAGTTGCATGCCTTTCTCTGTCTTTTCCCACAGGACAAATTAATTATTTTAAAGGTATTATGCAAATGAAGTTTTTAAATTAATTTTCCTGAAGCCATAACACTGAGGGAGTCACCAACTCTAAGCAGGTTTATCAAGGTACTTTTACCAACAGATATATTTTATCCCTAGCATTAAGTATTATAATAATTAGAATAATAGCAGCTGACATATATAGGACTTACTATAGGACAGACACAGTTTAAGTACTTTAGTCTTCATACTAAACCCATGAAATAAGTATTATTATTATTATTCTCATTTTACAAAACAGGAAACCAGAGTCACTGAGAATTTAAGTGACTTGTTCACAATCCCACTTCGTCAGTGGAAAAAGGTTTCAAGAAGTCATATGAGGGTGTCACAAGTGGAAAGGCCCAGAAGGATGAGTTCTGAAAAGCAATTCTTATATGTGGTTGGAAGGTTAAAATTAGTGAATTTTGAAAGAACCACCAGCTAAATAGTATGATAGAAGCAAGATTATAAGGCATAAATAAAAGTAGCTGGTGAGAAAATGGAAGTAATGGTTATAGACAACTTATGCTCAACTTTTCAGAATATTTCTTTTGTTTAATCCTCTGTAGTTGAGGTAATTTAATTATATTCTTTTATATAGTTACATCTGTAGTGTTATTCCTGCAACCTCATAAAAGTTCTTAAATGTTACTAACTCTCTCTCCTTATTGTCAAATTTTCTAGGATGTGGTGCCACAGGTTGTCCCACCTACAAAGGAGTCTCCAGAACCTGCTGAGGAGAGGAGTCACATGTTGGGCCTTCCAACAGCCCAGCTTCAAAAGCTTATTTCCATTAGCCATCCATTGGCACCATACAGCCTCTGAGTCTCTAAATTGTGCTTGGCAGCAACATGAAGATCATTTTGGTAAGATATGTGGAGATAGATACTTTATTTTTTTAACTTTGTTTTAATTTAAGTTAACAGATAGTGTAGTATTAGATTCTGGTGGACAGTATAGTGATTCAGCAGTTCCATGCAACACCTGGTGCTCGTCACAAGTGCGCTGTTTAATCCCCGTCCCCTATTTCCCCCATCCCCCCAGCACCTCCCCTCTGGTGACCATCAGTGTCTTCTCTATAGTTAAGAGTCTATTTCTTGGTTTGCCTCTCTGTTTTTCTCGCCGTTTGCTCATTTGTTTTGTTCCTTAAATTCCACATATGACTGAAATCATAAGGTATTTGTCTTTCTCTGACTTACTTCGCTTAGCATAATACTCTATAGCTCCATCCATGTCATTGCAAATAGCAAGATTTCATTCTTTTTCATGGCTGAGTAATATTCCATTATGTATATGCCACATAAATGAAATTTAACATCTTACCCATTTACCCTTTAAAAGATTTATTTAGTTGAAAGAGAGAGAGTAAGGGGAGGGGAGGGGGGGCTGGAGAGAGAATCCTCAAGCAGATTCCCTGCTGGGCACAGAGCCTGAGATGGAGCTGTATGCCAGGACTCTGAGTTCATGACCTGCGCTAAAAGCAAGAGTCGGCTGCTTAACCGACTGAGCCACCCAGGTGCCCCATCTTACTTATTTCCTAAGTATACAGTTCAGGTGGTAATTATGTTTACATTGTTGTGCAATATCAGTTACTGATTATGTGGACTGAACATACTTTCTCTGAAGTCTACAGGACCTCTAACTGTTTATCTCCAAGATTATCCTACAGGTTGCAAGAAAGACAAAAATAATCTCATCTCAGCAAGGGGAAGGGAGCATTGCTCTACTCCAGTTCCACTCTGTCTCTCTATCTCATATAAGGGGAAAAAAAGAAATAAAAGAAAGCCTCAGTATATAGGGAGGTGGGTTTCAAAGGCATAGACTGTGAATGATACAGCCAGGTAAAGTATTAGGTAGCAGAAGGGGCAGAAAAAAGCTTTATGCCTGTGTATAAGTTTCCTAAAACTGCTATAACCAATTACCATAAACTAGTTGGCTTAAAACAACAGAAATTTATTTTTTCACAGTTCTGGAAACTAGAAGTCTGAAATAAAGGCATTGCCAGGGATATACTCCCTCCAAAGGCTCTTTTTGTCCCCTTCTAGATTCTGACAGTTGCTAACAATCCTTGACTTGTGGCAACATCATTCACTCTCTGCTCGTTGTCACATGGCTTCTTCCCTGTGTCTTCTCACATATCTTTCTTTGTAAGGACACCAGTTGTCAGGTTTAGGGCCCACTCTAGGCCAGTAGGACTTCATCTGATCTTGATTATCTTCAAAGACCCTCTTTCCAAATAAAGTCTCATTCACAGATACTAGAGATCAGGACTTCAACATCTTTTGGGGGAATACAATTCAACCCATAAACCTGGAAAGGGACAGAAACAATTGTGAAGGTTACAATCCAAAGACAGACATAGTCCCACTGTTCACTCCAAAGACTGAGATTTAATCCAAATATTAGATAATGCCCTAACCAGCTAATACACCTCCTGTTAAAGTAACAGCACATTGCAGCTGGGAGAGCTGCAAGAGACAAACTGTTTCTGCGATCTATCACAAAGAGAAGGGCCAAGGCCAAGAGGGGAGATAAAAACAAGGTCACTAGAGGAATTGATGCCTTTGGTATCCATAGAGAGAAGAAACATTAGACGTAACCCATCTCTTGGCCAGATTGGTATAAATACTCACCCTAAAGTCCTGTTTACCTCAGTGTCTACTGCTTTATACAACATGGTTGCCTTTTAACAACAACAAAATTACAAAGCGTGCTAAAAAGCAACAAATAACAATTTGAAGAAGCAAAGCACCATCAGAACTAGACTCATATGTGACACAGTTGTGGAAAATATTGGTCAGAAAATTAAAATTGCTGTGATTAATATGTTAAGGACTCTAATGGAGAAGGTAGACAAAATGAAAGACCAGATGGATAATGTCAGCAGAGTGATGAAACACTAAGAATTTTCTAAAATCAAAATCACAGTAACAGATTTAAAGAATGACTTGGTGGGCTTATCAGAAGACTTGACACATTTAAGGATAGAATAAGTAAATGTAAAGGATAGGTCAATAGGAATTACCTAAACTGAAATGCAAGAGAGAGAGATAGAAAACAAAAATATATACAATATTCGGAAACTGTGGGACAATACCAAGGGATAGAGAAAGAAACACCATGCAAATAATCAAATCAGTCGTAGCTATATTTCAGACAAAGCAGTCTTCAGAACAAGGAAGAGTATTAGGGATAAAGAGGCATATGATCAGAGTGATAAAGGAATCAGTTATTTAATGGAACATGTAACAATCCTAAAAATGTAGCACCTAAGAACAGACCATCAAATTACATAAAGCACAAACCGATAGAGATAAAAGTGGAAATAAAAAATCCACAATTGTCCTTGGAGACTTTAAAACCTCTCAGTCATTGATAAATTAAGAAGGCAGAAAATCAGTAAGGACATAAATAACCTGAACAGCACTATCAACCAACTTGACCTAATTGACATTTATAGAACAATCCATCCAGCAGAAGTAAAGTACACATTGTTCTGAAATATAAATGAACATCCACCAAGATAGACCACATTTGGGGCCATTAAAAAAGGCTCAACAAACTTAAAGGAATCTAAAACATAGAATATGTACTCTGACCACAAGGGAATCAACTAGAAATCAATAATAGGAAAATAGTTACAAAAGTCTCTAATATTTGGAGATTAAACTATACAGTTCCAAAAAATGTATAGGTATAAAGTCTCAAAGTTAAAAATACTTTGAACTAAATGAAAATGAATATGCGGCTTATCAAAATTTATGGTAAGCAGCTAAAGCAGCAGTTGGAGGGAAATATGTAGCAATAAATGCATTTATTAGAAAAGAATAAAGGTCAAAAGTCAATAACCTATACTTCTCCATTGGGAAATTAGATAAAGAAGAGCAAGCGAAAAGAAGGAAATAGTAGATATTAGAGCAGAAATCCATGATATTAAAAATGGGGAAGAAAAAAACAAGAATATCAATAAACTCAAAGCTGTTTATTTAAAAATATCAATAAAATTGATAAGCCTCCAGCCAGACTAACCAAGGAAAGAAGGGAAAAGAGACAAATTACCAGTGTCAAGAATTTTTACCACTGATTCTACAGATACTAAAAGGACAATAAGAGGAATACCAGAAATAACTTTATGCCCATAAATTTGATAATTTAGATGAAATGGACCAATTCCTACAAATATGCTACTGTAGACTGAATTGTTCCCCCCAAATTCATACTGAAGCCCTAACCCCCCCCCCCATATTACTGTATTGCAGATAGGGTCTGTAAGGAGGTGATTAAATGAGGTCATAGGGATAGAGCCCCGGCCCAAATGAACTGGTGTCCTTATAAAAGAGGAAGAGTAGTGATAATTTCCAGTGATAGCTCCCAACCCCCAGCCCTCTTTCTTTCATGAGGACATAGTAAGAAGGTGGCCTTCTACAAACCAAGAAAAGAGCTCTCAGCAGGAACCGAATTGGTTGCTGCCATGCTCTTGGACTTCTAGCCCCCAGAACTGTGAGAAAATAGATTTCCATTGTTTAAGCCACCCTGTCTATGGCATTTTGTAATGGCGGGCTGAGCAGAATAAGACAGACACAAACTACCAAAACGTATTCAAGAAAAAGTAAATAATGTGAATAGTCCCAAATCTTTTAAAGAAATAGTAGTAAAAAAAATTAAAAAAAAAGAAAACACCTAGCCAAGATGGTTTCGCTCATGAATTCTACCAAACATTTAAGAAAGAAATATCATCAATTCTATACATTCTGTTCCATAAAATCAAATAATGAGGGACATTTCCCAACTTATTTTTTTAAAGATTTTATTTATTTATTTCACAGAGAGAGAGATCACAAGTAGGCAGAGAGGCAGGCAGAGAGAGACAGATAGAGGAGGAAGCAGGTTCTCCGCTGAGCAGAGAGCCCGATGCAGGACTCGATCCCAGGACCCTGAGATCATGACCTGAGCCGAAGGCAGAGGCTTAACCCACTGAGCCATCCAGGCGCCCCCCAACTTATTTTTTGACATCATCATTACCTAATGCCAAATTTAGACAAAAACAATAAAAGAAAGGAAAACTATAGAGCAGTATTTCATGAACATAAACACAAAAATCCTTACCAGAATATTAAGAAATGGAATCCAACAATATTTAAAAAGGATAATACATCCAGACCCAATAGGGTTAATCCCAGGAATACAAGGCTTTTTCAACATCAAAAAAAAAAAAAAATCAGTGTGGTCCACCATATGAATAGACTAAGAAATGCCATATGGTCATCTCATTAGGTTCAGAAAAACAATTTAGCAAAATTCAGTACCCATTTATTACAAAAGCTAAAAAAATTGGGAATAGAAAGGGACTTTCTTAACCTAATAAAGGACATATATATGAAAATTATACAATAAGCATCATACTTAATGTCGGGAGACCAAATGCTTTCTCCCTAAGGTCAGGAATAAAACAAGGATCTCCCTCTCTCACCACTTGTGTTCAGCATTGTTTTGGAAATCCTAACTAGGGCAGTAAAGCAAGAAAAATAAAGACATGCAGATTAGAAAGGAAGAAATATAACTTTTTCATAAATGGTAAGATTATCTATTAGATCTCCCCAAAGATCTACAAAAACACATGAAAGTTGCATTTTACAAGGTTAATAAACAGAAGTCATTTGCTTTCCTATATAGTAACAACTAACAACTGGAATTTGAAATTAAGAAAGTAGTAACATCAAAAAATAAGTACTTAGCTTAAGTAGTTAAATACTTTAGAATCTGTATATAGAAAACTACAAAACACTGATGGAAGAAATGAAAGAACTAAATAATTGGAAAGACATTTCGTGATCATGGATCAGAAGACTCGGTATTGTTAAAATGTGAATTCTTGGGGTGCCTGAGTGGTTCAGTGGATTAAGCCGCTGCCTTCGACTCAGGTCATGATCTCAGGGTCCTGGGATCAAGCCCCACATCTGCCTCAGCGTCCCTGCTGAGCAGAGAGCCTGCTTCCCCCTCTCTCTCTGCCTGACTGTCTGCCTACTTGTGATCTCTCTCTCTGTCAAATAAATGGATGAAATCTTTAAAAAAAATGTGAATTCTCAATATGATCTGTAGATTCAGTGCAATCCCACTCAAAATCAACAAACTGATTCTAAAATGTAAGTTGTTGGCATTGGTTGAGTGTCTGCCTTCGGCTCAGGTCATGGTCTCGGTCCTGGAATTGAGCCCCACATTGAGATCCCTGCTCAGCGGGGAGCTTGCTTCTCCCTCTCCCTATCCCTCTGCACCACCCCCAAGTCATGCATGCTCTTGCTCTCTCTCTCCCCTAAATAAATAAATAAAATCTTTTTAAAAAGTAAAAATAAAATAAAGTTTACATGAAAAGGGGGAGGTTCTTGACTAGCCAATACAATTCTGAAAAAAGTCAGAGGACTCAAACTACCTGATTTTAGGACTTACTGTAAAGTTACAGTAATCAAAACAGTGTGGTGCTGGCAAAAGGATAGACACATAGAGCAGTGGAACAAAATTGAGAGGCCAAAAATAGACTTTTACAAATATAGTCAACTGACTTTTGGCAAAAATTCCAAGTCAAGGGGCTCCTGGGTGGCTCAGTTGTTAAACGCATCTGCCTTTGGCTCAGGTCATGATCCCAGGAAGCTGGGATCAACCCTACTCAGTGGGAAGCCTGCTTCTCCTTTTCCCACTGCCCCTACTTGTGTTCCCTCTCTCACAGTCTCTCTTTCTGTGTCAAATAAATAAATCTTCAAAAAAAATTCAAAGTAAATTCTTCTGAAGATTTTGTTTTCAAAAAGTGATAACAGAACAATTGGCTATATGCAAAAACAAAACAACAAAAAACATTGACACCTCATACTCTGTAATTATTAACTCAGAGTTGATTATATTCCTATGAAAATGCAAAACTACGTAAGTTGTGTAAGAATACAGGACAGTGTTTGTTACCTTTGATTAAGCAAAAAATTATTAGATACAACTTTAAAAGCATGATCCATAAAGGAAAAAGGATAAATTGAACTATCCAAATTCAGAAGATTTTCTGCATGACAGGTACTGTTAAGAGAATGAAAAGAAAAGCCACAGACTTGGAGAAAATTTTTACAAACTACATATCTGAGTAAAGACTTGTATGCAGAATATATAAAGACCTCGTAAAACTTAAGAAAACAAGAGGTGCCTGGGTGGTTCAGTGGATTGAAAGTCTGGCTCTTGATCTCGGCTTTGGTTGTGATCTCAGGGTCATGAGATTGAGCCCCATGTTGGGCTCCATGCTCAGCATGGAGCCTGCTTGGGGTTCTTTCCCGCTCCCTCTGCCCCTCCCCCCATCCTCTCTCTTTCTCTCCCTCTGTCTCTTTTTCTCTCTCTCCCTTCCTCCCTCCCTCTCTCTAAAAATAAGAAAACTACCCAGTTTTTAAGAGTGGAAAGATCTGAACAGACGACACTTCATTAAAGAGGATAGAAGTATGGCAAATAAGCATATGAAAAGATGCTCAACATCATTTTCCTTAGGGAAATGCAAAATTAATGCCAAAATGAGATATCATACACACCTATTAGAATGACTGAAATCCTCCCCAGAACTGACAATACTGAATTCCTGCAAGGATGCAGAGCACCAGAAATTCCTTTGTGTTGCTGGTGATAATGCAAAAATAGTACAACTGTGCTAGGTATTTACCTAACTGATTTATAAACTTATGTCCACAGCAAAAACCCACACATGAATAACAGCTTTTTTTTATACTTGTCAAAAATGGGAAACTGCCAAGATATCCTTCAAAAGGTTAATTAATAAACTAGTATAACCATACAATGGAACACTATTCATCGATAAGAAGGAATGAACTATTAACTCACACAATGGCAACGAATCTTAAATGCATTTTGCTAAGTGAAAGAAGCCTAACCATCAAAAGCTATAACCATCAAAAACTATATGATTTCATTCGTATAACATTCCATTAAAGGCAAAACTGTAGGGACAGAAAACAAATCAGTGGTTGCCAGGGGTTTGGGAGGAGGTAGTATAACATGGGTTTTTATAGGATGGTAGAAGCAGTCTCTAACAGGGTGTTTTAAAGGATGGTAGATGCAATCTGTATGGCAATGTAGTAACTAATAACTGCATTTGGGGAAAAAAAACTATAGAACTTGATAGCAAAAAGTGAAAGTATATAGATTTAAATATATACAGATATTTAAAAGTCAACCAGGAAGTCAGATCTGAGGATGGAATGCAGCCTGTGATACATGAATCCAGCTGAAGGGAATGGAGGGAAAAGTGTTGGCATACATAGCTTTGGAAAACAATGTTTTTACTGGAAACCATAAGGCTGAAGACAAAAGGAACCATACGTAAATACTATACTCTAGTTTTTAAAGTTGTTTCTTACATGAACACAGATTTAGAATTGTAAAACTGCTGTATACAGCAGATAGTGGGAGCCAGGTTTCTTTACCATCAGAGACTGTTGTTACAGATAAGCATGGGGGAAGGCTAGAATGCATCTTGTTCTTCTGGAATAGAGTTGGAGACATCAATATGAATTCATGTTTAGCTTAATATAGATACGGATGGATACATACAGAAATAATTGTAGATATGTTTTTTCATGTGGATTAGTATATTTCCTAGCTCTGTCTACTGCAAAAGCCTAGAAGCAGTAACACCTGGAAAACTCTACCTTGGCTAGAAAGGTTAATACATCAGTAATAAGCCCTATTAATAGCATGTGCCATTGATATGATGTGCTAAGAAGGGCACTTTACTTCTGTAGCCAGTCTCCCAAAAATCTACCCAATAGGTTATACTATAATCCCACATTAACCCTGAGAAAATCAACATGCAAACCCAAATTGAGTAACACTTGTACAAAATGCCTGACCAGTACCTCTCAAAACTATCAAGGTCATCAAAAACAAGGAAAGTCACAGCTCAGAGAAGCCTAAGGAGACATGATGTCTAAATGTAATGTGAGTCCTAGATGGGATTCTGGAACAGAAAAAGGACATTAGGGAAAAACTAATAAAATTCAAATAAAGCATGAGATTTTGTTAATAAAGTATGTGTTGATATTAATTCATTAGTTGGGACAACTTTCCCATACTAATATAAAATAATAATAGGGGAAACTGGGTGAGGGCCATGTGGGAACTCTTTGTATTTGCAACTTTCCTATAAATCTAAAACCATTCTGAAACTTATAACAAGTTTATTAAGAGGAAATTGGAGAAGGTAGTGGAAACAAAGCCATAAGTTTCACTGTGAAAGGGAATATAAATGAAGTTGGCTGGTAATGGAAGAGATACATACAGTGAAGGAGAACATTGTTTTAAGATGGAGGTAACTTACAACATGTTTGCTGACGCAGGTGATCCAGTGGGGAGGGAAATTTTGATAAACGAAAAGAAGATGGAGCAATTTCAGAAGTATAGTACCTATGTAGGAGAGAAGAGATAGGATCTAATTCATAAATGGAAGTGTTGGCATTGGTTAAGTGCACCGATATTTCAACCATAGTAACAGGAAGGAAGGTAGAATATATGGACACAGATGCAAATAAGTGGGTGGATGTGGAGATTCTTTTTTTTTTTTGAAATTTTATTTATTTATCTGAGAGAGAGGGAGAGAGAGCATGAGCAGGGGGAGGGGCAGAGGAAGAAGCAGACTCCCTGCTGAGCAGAAAGCCCAACGCTGGGCTCAGTCCCAGGATCCTGAGATCGTGACCTGAGCTGAAGACAGATGCTTCACCGACCAAGCCCCCCAGGTGCTCCTGGAGATTCTCCTCTAATTGCTTCCATATTCTCTTTGAAGGAGCAAGAAAGGTCACCAGTTGAAAATGGGAAGGGAGAAGCTGTACTAGCAGTTTGAGGAGATAGATAGGAGACAGTGTGAAATAGTCTTCTTGGAAAGTGAGTGAGTGATTTTACCAGGAAATTATGCAGAATGTTTGGCAGTGGTGAGTACTCATTTGAGACTTTTGGTGATGAGAATGGCCACTGCAGTTTAAAAGATTTTCTGCTTGGCTGCAGGCACAGATGAAGTGGGGACTTGAGTTTATTAGGTTTTTTCAGGGAAGTATGGCAGGGGGAGAGAGAGGAGCAAGGGAGTTAAGGGTGTTTTCAAGGAATGGATTAAAATGATGGACCATACAAGCTGGGCCCCATAAGGAGAAAAATGAAGACATTAAAGGAGACAAGATGATGGGATTAGAGCTCTTTGTGCAGGTGAAGGATTATTGGAGTGAGGAGTGCACAAATAATTGAACTGAAAAGGAAACAAGGAGTAGTATAGGATGTTTGAAATGAAAATTATAAAGGTATTGCAATTAATGTTGACAGGGATGACAGTACATTGATCTTTATTAATTTATTTAAAAATAGAGTGGCACACCAGATATTTGTTTAGAGTAATGAAGAGGGGTAGAGTTATAGGACAGCATAAGCTTTAGAGGAGCAAGGAGACAACTATCCTACCAGTATATTGTAGCATTGTCTTGCCCTGCTGATGGTCCAAAATCTAGAATACTCTTTCTAAAATACAATCTGAATCATGGATCTGATTTTTAAAATCTCCTTATATATTTTGGTTAGTATCCAAAATCTATAAAGAACTAATACAGCTCAAAACTCAAAAACCAATTGATCCAGTTAAGAAAGGGGCAGAATAGACATTTTTCCAAAGAAGACATCCAGATACACGAAAAAGTGCTCCACATCACTCGGCATCAAGGAAATACAGATCAAAACCACAATGAGCTACCACCTCACACCAGTCAGGATGGCTAAAATTAACAAGTCAGGAAATGACAGATGCTGGCGAGGATGCGGAGAAAGGGGCACCCTCCTGCACTGTTGGTGGGAATGCAAGCTGGTGCAGCCACTCTGGAAAACAGCATGGAGGTTCCTCAAAATGTTGAAAATAGAGCTACCCTATGACCCAGCAATCGCACTGCTGGGTATTTACCCTAAAGATACAAATGTCATTAAAAAAAAAAAGATACAAATGTCTTGATCCGAAGGGGCACGTGCACCCCAGTCTTGCTAGCAGTGATGTCCACAATAGCCAAACTATGGAAAGAGCCCAGATGCCCTTCAACAGATGAATGGATAAAGAAGATGTGGTACACACACACACACATACACACACACACACACTGGAATATTACTCAGTCATCGAAAAGAATGAAATCTTGCCATTTGCAACCGTGTGGATGGAGCTAGATTGGATTATGCTAAGTGAAGGAAGTCTGTCAGAGAAGGACAAATACCATATGATTTCACTCATCTGTGGAATTTAAGAAACAAAACAGATGAGCAAAGGGGAAAGGGAAAAAAAGAGAGGAGCACAATGCATAAGAGACTCTTAACTATAGAAAACAAACTGAGAGTTGACAGAGGGACATGGGTGGGGGGCTAAATGGGTGATGGGTACTAGGGAGGGCACTTGTTGTGATGAGCACTGGGTGTTTTATGCAGGTGATGGAGCACTAAATTCTACTCCTGAAACCAATGTTAGATTATATGTTAACTGACTAGAATTTTTTGAAAGATTATTTATTTATTTAATTTATTTATTTATCAGAGAGACAGAGAGAGCATGCAAAAGAGGGAGCACAGCAGGGGGAGTGGCAGGCAGAGGGAGAAGCAGGTTTCCTGCTGAGCAAGGAGGCTGATGCAGGACTTATCCCAGGACCCTGAGATCATGACCTGAGCCGAAGGCAGACACTTAACTGACTGAGCCACCCAGATACCCCAATGTGTAATAGTTTTATTTTTTATATTTTATTTATTTTAATATTTCAAGTTTTTATTTAAATTTTTGTTAACATACAGTCTAATGTTAGTTTCAAGAGTAGAATTTAATGATTCATCACTTACATAGAACACCCAATAATGATTCATCACTTACATAGAACACTCAGTGCTCATCACAACAAGATCCCTCCTTAATACCCATCACCCATCTATCCCATCCCCAACCACCTCCCTCCTCAACCCTCAGTTTGTTCTCTATCATTAAGAGTCTTTTATGTGTTGCCCCCCTCTCTTTTTTCCCTTTCCGCTATGTTCATCTGTTTTGTTTCTTAAAGTCTACATACGAGTGAAATCAAATGGTATTTGTCTTTCTCTGACTGACTTATTTCACTTAGCACCCTCTACCTCCACCCATGTGGTTGAATTGTTGAACATTACATCAAAAACTAATGATGTACAAAAGTTGGGGAGGAGATTGTGCCGAGTGAAATAAGTCAAGCAGAGAAAGTCAATTATATGGCTTCACTTACTTGTGGAGCATAAGGAATAGCATGGAAGAGATTGGGAGAATGAGAGGAGAGGGGTGTTGGGGGAAATCGGAGGGGGCGATCAAGCATGAGAGACTGTGGACTCTGGGACACAAACTGAGGTTTGGGGGGGGGGGGGGGGGTGAGCCTGGTAGTGGGTATTAAGGAGGGCACGTATTGCATGAAGCATGGGGTGTGGTGCATAAACAATGAATCTTGGAACACTGAAAAAATAAAATTAAATTAAGATGTTAAAAAAAAACAAATGATGTGCTATTACAGTGGCTAACTGAACATAGTAAAAATTTTTTTTTTAAATTTAAAAAATAGAATTGTTAATGTATTTTAAAAAATAAAATAAAATACTTCAGTGGTTTCATTTTCCAAATTTAGAACTGTGTTCTGTTTTGAGTTTATCTTGGATACCTGGTAACAATATGAGGTATGAACCCAAATTTTTTTTTCAAATGGCTGTCTAGTTGTCCCAACACCATTTATTTTAGAATTCATATTTTTCCTAGTGATTATAGCTGTAAGTTTATTAGAAACCAAATTTCTATACACGTTTAGGTGTATTTTTGGACATTTTATATACTTTTGTGGTTTTATCTGCTATTCCTATTCCAGCATCGTAGAAATTCTACAGTATGTATTGTATTTGATAAGGTTAGTGCTCTTGCTTGTTCCTTGGTAGAAGAGTTTTTGAAGGAAATTTTCTGATTAGTGATTGTTTTTAAGTTTTCCTAAATAAATATTTATTTACTTCTATAAAATTAATCGTGTAAAATAATATCATAAATAATATGAAAGAATGCTTTTCCCTAGAATTGCAATATGCTAACACCGTGATGCGCTTTGATTATGTCTGGCTTCGAGACCACTGCCGCTCAGCATCTTGCTACAACTCTAAGACTCACCAGCGCAGCCTGGATACTGCCAGTGTGGATTTATGCATCAAGCCAAAGACCATTCGTCTGGATGAGACCACACTCTTTTTCACTTGTGAGTAGACAAGGGACTTGGTCTTGGTTGGGTTACTCTTCTAAAGAACAATCATTTTGCAAAAACTGCTTTGCCCCGTTCCAGAATAGGGGATTCTGGTTTCTTTATTGAGGTATAATTAACGTACAATATTTTATTAGTTTTGGGTGTATAACATTGATTTGACAATTCTGTACATTACTCAGTGCTCACAATGGTAAGTGTAGTCACCATCTATTACCATACAGTGTTATTACAATATTACTAACTATGTATTCCCTATTCGACACCTTTTATCTCTGTGACTTAATTTTATAACTGGAAACTTGTACCTCTTATCCCCTTCACCTGTTAGGTCCCTCCTCCCCCACCACAGAAGCCACCAGTTTGCTCTCTTATTTTAGATTCTGGTTTTTTATTTGTTCATTTGGTTTTGTTTTGTTTTGTTTTGTTTTAGATTCCACATATAAGTGAAATCACATGGTACTTGTTTTTCTCTCTGACTCATTACACTTAACAGATTCCTTCTAGGCCTGTCCATATTGTAGCACATGGCAAGATCTCATTCTTTTTTATGGATGCGTAATATTCCATTGTGTATACATACCGTATCTTGTTTATCTATCTCTGGGTCACTTGGGTTGCTTCCATATCTTGGCTGTTGTAAAGCTGCAGTAAACATAGGGGTGCATATATCTTTTCAAATAAGTATTTCCTTTGGGTAAATACCCAATAGTGGAATTTTGGGATTTTATATTATTTCTATTTTTGGTTTTTTTAGGAACCTTCATACTGTTTTGGCTGCACAAATTAATATTCCCACCCACAGTACATAAGTGATCCCTTTTCTCCACATCCTCAGCAACTTGTTATTTCTTGTCTTTCTGATACTAGCCATTCTCACATTGTGGTTTTGATCTGCATTTCCCTAATAATGATTGATGATGAGCATCTTTTCATGTGTCTGTTGGCCATCTCGATGTCTTCTTTGGAAAAATGTTTATTTGGGTTCTCTGCCCATTTCTAATCAGCTTATTTGGTTTTTTTCCATGTTGAGTTGTGCAAGTTGTTAATATATTTTTAATATTAGCTCTTTATTGGATATATCATTTGCAAATATCTTCTATTCACTGGATTGCCTTTTTGCTTTATTGATGTTTTCCTTTGCTGTGCAGAAGTGTTTTATTTTGATGTACTTCCAATAGTTTATGTTTGTTTTTGTTTCCCTCACCTCAGGGACATATCTAGAAAGAACTTGCTAGGATTTTTATGTTTCTCTTCTAGGATTTTTATGGTTTAAGGTCTCACATTTAGGCCTTTAATCCGTTGTGAGTTTATTTGTGCAGCATGTAAGAAAGTGGTTCAGTTTCATTCTTTTGCATGTGTCTGTCCAGTTTTCCCAACACCATTTGTTGAAGAGACTCTTTCCCACTGGACAGTCTTTCCTGATTTGTCAAAGATTAGTTGACTATAGAGTTGAGGGTCCACATCTGGGTTCTCTGTTCTCTTCCATTGATCTATGTATCTGTTTTTTACCAATACCACATCATTTTCATTATTACAACACTGTAGTATATCTTGAAATCTAGAATGGTGATACCTCCAGGTTTCCTCTTCTCTCTCAGGATTGCTATGGCTATTCAGAGTCTTTTGAGGTTTCATATAGATTTTAGGATTAATTGTTTTAGTTCTGTGAAAAATGCTGTTGGTGTTTTGGTAGAGTTTGCATTGAATTTATAGATTGGTTTGGGTAGAATGAACGTTTTAACAATATTAATTCTTCTAATCCATGAGTATTAAATTTCTTTCCAGTTTTTTGTGTTGTCTTCAATTTCTTTCATGAATGTCTTATAATTTTCAGGGTATACATCTTTAATCTTCTTGGTTAAATTTATTTAACCAAGGTATTTCATTCTTTTTGGTTCGGTTATAAATGGGGTTGTTTTCTTCATTTCTCTTTCTGCTACTTCATTATTAGTGTAGAGATACACAATAGATTTCTGTATAATAATTTTATATCCTGCAACTGCTAGCTTTATTTATTGAATAAATCCATTTCTTTGCAACTTCCTGTGTATGTACAATTATTTCAAAATAAAAGTTTAAAGAAAAATCATTGGAGGAAAAAATATTTGCAATTGAAACATTTGACTACTGATTTCTCTACAGTAAAAAAACATACGCCATAGAACAGTTTATTTAAAAAATAACCGATT
Source organism: Enhydra lutris kenyoni (assembly GCF_002288905.1). NCBI lineage: Eukaryota > Metazoa > Chordata > Mammalia > Carnivora > Mustelidae > Enhydra > Enhydra lutris. The sequence continues at coordinate 4,450,265 of NW_019154180.1, read as the reverse complement.
TGGCAAAATATTTGAAAAATGTATGACAAAGACTAAAAACCATTAATATATAAGGTATTATTGCCAGTTTATTTTTTAAAAAAGCACTAGTTTTGGTTTTTTTTATTTTTATTTTTTTAAATTTCTTTTCAGTGTTCCAGAATTCATTGTTTATGCACCACACCGAGTGCTCCATGCAATACGTGCCTTCCACAATACCCACCACCAGACTCACCCAACCTCCCACCTCCCACCCCTCCAAAACCCTCAGTTTGTTTCTCAGAGTCCACAGTCTCGCATGGTTCGTCTCCCCCTCCAAAAACCACTAGTTTTTCAGTAGAAAAATATGAAAAAGTGGTGAACAAGCAGATCATTAAAGCATGAGTTAGCAAATATTCTGTAGAAAGCCAGATAGTAAAGATTTTCAGGTTTTGCTGGCTGTACAGTCCCTGTCACAACTGTTCAACTGTTCAGGTCTTCAGTGGTAGGGTGAAAACAGACATAAACCGTAAGTAACCAAGTGGGTATCATGTGTTCCAAAACAGGTGTCACAAAGACAACTGCCAGGCAGATTTGGCACATGGGCCATAGTTTGGTAATCCTTGAATTTAAAAAACATATGTCTATACAGTGGCTAAGAGACACATGAAAAATGCTCAACATCACTGATCATCAGGGAAATACAAATCAAAACCATAAAGAGATACTACCTCACACCAGTCAGAATAGCTAAAATCAACAACACAGGAAACAACATGTGTTGGTGAGGATGTGGAGAAAAGGGAACCCTCTTGCACTGTTGGTGGGAATGCAAGCTGGTGCAGTTACTCTGGAAAACAGTATGGAGGTTCCTCAAGATGTTAAAAATAGAAGTACCCTATGACCCAGCAATCACACTACTAGGTATTTACCCCAAAGGATACAAACATAGTCATCCGAAGGGACATGTGCACCCCAATGTTTATAACAGCATTATCAACAATGGCCAAACTATGGAAAGAACCAGATGTCCATGGATACTTGAATGAAAAGATGTATATATATAATGAAATACTATGCAGCCATCAAAAAATGAAATCTTGCCATTTGCAACGATGTGGATGGCACTAGTGGGTATTATGCTAAGTGAAATAAGTCTGTCAGAAAAAGACAAATACCATATGATTTCACTGATATGTGGAATTTAAGAAATAAAACAAATGAACATAGGGGAAGGGAAAAAACAGAGATAAACCATAAAACAGACTCTTAACTATAGAGTACAAACAGGATTGCTGGAGTAGAAGTGATAGGGAGATGGGTTAAATGGGTGATGGGTATTAAGGAGGACACTTGTGATGAGCACTGGGTGTTATATATGGGTGATGAATCACTAAATCCTCCACCTGAACCTACTATTACATTATATGTTAACTAACTGGAATATAAATAAAAACTTGAAACAAAAAATAGTAAAAATAAAAAACATGTCTAACAAATATAAATGTCTAACAAATGTTATTAGCTTATTAGTAAGTGACTAAATTAAAATTATTACAATAAGAGAAGTTCTACTTACCAAATTGGAAAACACATATTTAAAAAATAAGAATACTCAGTTTTGATCACACACACATTGTTGGAGAGAATGAAAATTGATATACTTTCTAAAAAAGTAATTCAGCTAAATGCATCAAGACTCTTAAAATTTTATGTCTCTGACATGGGGGGTTTGGGGGTAGGAAAAGAATAAATGAAACAAGATGGGATCGGGAGGGAGACAAACCATAAGAGACTCTTAATCTCACAAACGGAGGTTTGCGGGGGGGGGGTAGGGAGAGAGTGTTGGGTTATGGACATTGGGGAGGGTATGTGCTATGGTGAGTGCTGTGAAGTGTGTAAACCTGGCAATTCACAAACGTGTACCCCTGGGGCTGATAATACATTATATGTTAATAAAAAATTTTTTAAAAAATTTTTTAAGTTAAAAAAATGTTTATGTCTCTGGGTTTAACAATCCCACCTTCTATGCTTCTATTTTAAGAAAATTATCAGAAATATAGAAAAGTGGAGTACATGGGTGACTCAGTCAGTTGAGTGTCTGGCTTTTGGTTTGGGCTCAGGTCATGATCTCAGGGTCATGAGATTAAGCCCCACATCTGGCTCTACGCTAAATACAGAGTCTACTTTGGACTCTCTTTCCCTTTTCCTCTGCCCCTCCCTGCTGGGGTCTACCTTTCTTAAAAAAATCTTAAAGGGGCGCCTGGGTGGCTCAGTGGGTTAAAGCCTCTGCCCTTGGCTCGGGTCATGATCCCAGGGTCCTGGGATCGAGCCCCACATCGGGCTCTCTGCTCAGCAGGGAGCCTGCTTCCCCCTTTTCTCTCTGCCTGCCTCTCTGCCTTCTTGTGATCTCTCTCTCTCTGTCAAATAAATAAATAAATAAATAATCTTTAAAAAATCTTAAAGAAAAAAAAAAGAAAAGAGGGGCACCTGAGAAGCTCAGTCCATTAAGCATCCAACTTTTGATTTTGGCTCAGGTTGTGAGATCAAGCCCCACGTGGGGCTCTGTGCTCACCACAGAATCTGCTTGAGATTCTCTCCCTCTGTCCCTCTCCCACTTGGATGTTCTCTCTCTCTAAAATAAATAAATAAATAAATCTTTTAAAAAGAAAAGAAATATAGACAAGTATGATCACGATTAAACAATAAGGAAATTTTAAAAAATAACGCTACTTGCCCCAGAACAGACTGGTTAGATAAATCTTGGTAGTCCATATTCTGTAAATTATAAGAATTAATGTTTATGAAGATTTAATTTTTTTAAGCTTTAAATTCCGTTGGTTAACATATAGTGTAACATTAGATGCTGGTGTAGAATTTAGTGATTTAAAGTTGCATACAACACCTGGTGCTCATCACAAGTGCCCTCCTTAATACCCATCCCCTATTTCCCCCACCCACCACTCACCTCCGTACTGGTAACCATCAGTATGTTCTCTGTAGTTAAAAGTCTATGAATTTAGGAAACAAAACAAGTGATCATAGGTGAAGATTTAATTTTTTTAATGATATAATGACTCTTAAAATGTTAAGTGAAAAAGGCAGGATACAAACAAGTGGAGGGAATGATGCCAAACTATTTTTTTTAATTTAACTTTTTTTTTATTTAACATTTTTTTAATTATAAACATATAATGTATTTTATCCCCAGGGGTACAGGTCTGTGAATCGCCAGGTTTACACATTTCACAGCACTCACCATAGCACATACCCTCCCCAATGCCCATAACCCCACCGCCCCTCTCCCACACCCCTCCCCCCATCAACCCTCAGTTTGTTTTGTGAGATTAAGAGTCACTTATGGTTTGTCTCCCTCCCAATCCCATCTTGTTTCATTTACTCTCCTCCTACCCCCTTAACCCCCCACGTTGCATCTCCACTTCCTCATATCAGGGAGATCATATGATAGTTGTCTTTCTCCGATTGACTTATTTCGCTAAGCATGATACCCTCTAGTTCCATCCACATCGTTGCAAATGCAAGATTTCATTTCTTTTGATGGCTGCATAGTATTCTAGTGTGTGTGTATGTGTGTGTGTGTGTGTGTGTATATACCACATCTTCTTTATCCATTCATCTGTTGATAGACATCTAGGTTCTTTCCATATTTTGATGCCAAACTATTAATAAGGGTTTCATCTGTGTGATAGAATGGTAAATATATGTGATTTTTAAAAACTTCCTCATACTAGGGTGCCTGGGTGGCTCATTTGGTTAAGCATCTGGTTCTTGATTTTGACTCAGGTCATGACCTCATGGTGGTGAGATCAAGCCCCACATCAGGCTCCATGATTGGCCCCTCCCCCCACTTGTGCACTCGCTCTCTCTTTCTCTAAAATAAATCTTACTAAGGAGGGCACGTGTTGTGATGAGCACTGGGAGATATACTTAATTAATGAATCATTGAAAACTACATCAAAAACTAATGATACAGTGGCTAACTGAACATATTAAAAAATAATTTTAAAAATTTCCTCATACTTTTTTATGCTTTACAAATTACTTATGATAACTTTCATTGTCAAGGAGTAGGAAGCCAAAACAGAGACAGAAAAGTAAAAAGTGAAAGAAGAGATGAGATGTCAGCAAAGCTTTTCACTCCCCTTGCTATATCCTTTGCTTATCCTGAAGATTTTCTAATGTTATTTTTGAGCGGGGATTTTTTTTTTTTTTTACTTTTTTTTTTTTGGCTCTGTGAGCAGTCACTTATGAAATCACTTTATCATGTTTATTGATGTCATTTCATTAGGTCAAACTGCCCCAGTTCATTTAGTCCCTTCTAGTTGGTGAGATTTGTTCATTGATTCATTTATTAGTACATACTACTCAACTTACAAATATTTCTGTTTCAGGAATATTATAGGCACTCATTTTAATTTCATTTCATAAACAATATAGCACTGAATAATTGGTTGCTAAAAATGACTTCCTTAACTGTAAAATTATTGGCAGTAATTATAACTATTATTTTAATGCCTTTTATTTTCCCTTTAAAGGGCCAGATGGTCATGTGACTAAATATGATTTGGATTGGCTGGTGAGAAACAGCTATGAGGGGCAAAAACAAAAGGTCATCCAACCTAGAATCTTATGGAATGCTGAAATCTATCAGCGAGCCCAAGTTCCATCTGTAGATTTCCAAAGCTTCTTAGAAACCAATGAGGGATTGAAGAACTTTCTGCAAAACTTCCTGCTGTATGGAATTGCATTCGTAGAAAATGTCCCTCCCACTCAAGAACACACAGAGAAGTTGGCAGAAAGGATCAGCTTGATCAGGTAATTTATTAGTTTCTAATATCTATGGTAATTGATTTGTAGAGCATCAACACCAGTAAAATAAGTTAACAGGGTATGGTCACCCTGTTTTTAATCCAGAATATTTTGTGTCCTGAATAAGGGGATTCCCACTTATAGTGCTTTATTTGAGGCCCAGATTTCTAATCTCTAAAGACACTTACATGTTAAATATGATGACTTCAAAGTCATTGGTATATTTTTTGTGCCTAGTGGTCCTCAAAGTACCAGGTATCATTGTACACTCAAGACTAGCACTGACTTTGAGTAAACAGAACCAGGTAGTAGTCTAAGTTCTACCCTCAAGCAATTGTGTGAACATAGACAACTCCATTACATACATACCTGTACCCTCCACCTGCAGCCCTGGCCTCAATTTTCCCATCTGATCAGTAAGAGGGTTGAATAAGATGGTGTCTAAAGATCATCCGGTTTTGACCTATTATGATTCCCAAGGCTTGATTCAGACACTAGTTATTAATAATATTGCCTTACACTATATAGCGTTTAACCAACATATTCACACCCCTATTTTATTCCCTGTTCTGCTGATGAGCCACTTGAGACACATATAATAAGTAAGTGGCTTGCCCAGGATTGCTCTGCTAGTAAGAAGTAGAACTGGGATTCACCAGGGACCTAAGATAGTGGCATAGTAGGAGGATCCTAAGCTTGCCTCATCCCTCAAACACAGCTAATTAACTATCAATTCATTCTGAATACCCAAGAAATTGACCTGAGGACTGATAGAACAAACTGCACAAGTAGAGGGAGAGAAGAGGCCACATCGAGGAAGATAGGAAGTAAAAAGACATGATTTGGGGGAGAAATGAATAGTGAGTGCTATGGAGGGGCAGGAGCCCTGGTTGTAGAGAAAAGCAAGGGAAGTGGAGTGCACAAGGATAAGCACAAGGAGAATAGTTGCCCAAAGCCATTGGCTGGGAAAACAAGAGGGGCCAATTTTCATGAGTTTCTGCAACCAGCTGGTCTCAAAGTCTTGTTTTAGAGGTCCACAGGCTTGACTGGGCTACAGACCCAAAGGCACTGCTTCTGTAGAGAAGGCAGGCAAACACCAGAGCAGACAGGGCAATCTGATGATTGCCTAAGGCACACAGGGAGAGATTGTTTGCTCTTCTTGGAGCATATCTGGGAGAGGTGGCTTTGCTACTCTGGGGACAAAAGAGCCACAGGCATCATTTCTCTCCCCCATACCTCAGCATAGGTCCAGAGACACCTGCTGAAAGCAGCTAATCCAGACATTGGCTGTTTAATCTGCTTTACTCCAAATTCCATGCCCCTGTGCTCTGGCATGACTGCCCTTCTGGGTCAAACCTGCATCAGTCCCAGTATGGCGAGACCATCCCCCAAAAGACCAGCTCAGATCCCCACCACACCTGGTCCCTAAAGATTGGAGTTTTAACAAGTCAGTAGGCTTGGCTGATATAAAGCCCAAAGTGCACTATGCTGTTCTAGGCAGGCAAAGAACCCAGGGACAGTGTAAAAACACCGAAAAACATGAAAAATACCTAGAACACATGAGGGTAAATTATTCACTCTTCTAGTAGTGCTTCCGGGAGAGCACGGATTCCTGTCTCCGAGGACAAAGGAGCTGGCTGGCACCATTTCCCTCTCCCATCCCTCTGCGTAAACCAACTTCAGTAAACAGCCCAGTGCCCACACACTGGCTGCCTGACCTGCTTACCCTACGTCCCACACCCCCACCCCTGCACTCTGCTGGTATTGCTTTTCTCCTGCAAGCGTGCCTAAAGACCAGTACAGCACGCCCCTTCCCCAGAAGACCAGCAGAAACCCCTGCATGCACCATGTCTACCAGCCAGAGAGTTCTGCAGGGCTTCAGTTCTAGTGGAAGTGGTATCAGGTCTCATTTAACAAACAGACCAGAACACACCTAGTTAAAACTCACACATTCTGGTCAAGGTCCAAACACTGCCAACTACAGACAAGGAGAAACTCTGCAGAAGACTGACTTGAGGGATAGAGCAGCCAAAACACAGTAGCAGAGTGCATACAGCACAAACCAGAGATATTCCCTAAAACACCCAGCCCTGGACAATATATGACCTCTTCTTCATAAAGCCATTACTCTCAAGAGCAAGAAATATAACAGGCCTTCCTAGCAGAGAAGAAGACAAAGACCTAGACAAAATGATAAGACAGAGGAATTCATCCCAAAAAAAGAACAAGAAAATGTCACAGCCAGACATCCAAGTGAGATACATATCAATAACATGCCTGATGGAGAATTTAAAACAAAAATCATAAGGATACTCACTGGGCTTGAGAAAAGAATGGAAGACTTCAGGGAGGCCCTTACCACAGAGATAAAACAGTTAAAAAGCAACCAGTGAGGAATGAAAAACGCAATAACTGAGGTTCAAAACTGGATGTAATGACCACAAGGATGGAAGAAGCAGAGGAATAAATAATGATATAGAAGACAAAATAATGGGGCATCTGGATGGCTCCAGTGGTTAAACATTCAACTCTTGTTTTCAGCTCAGGTCATGATCTCAGGGTCATGAGATTGAGGCCTGCATCGGGCTCCTTGCTGGGAGTAGAGCCTGCTTAAGATTCTCCTTCTCCCTCTGCCTCTGCCTCTCCCCCATATCTATGTATCTATATGTCTCTCTCTCTCTCTCTCTCTCTCTGTGTATCTCTTTCTCTCCCCTCTAGAAATGTTTTTAAAGAACACAAAATAATGAAAAATAATGGAGCTGAACAAAAGAGAGAAAGAAGAATTATGGAATAGGAGAATAGATTTAGGGAACTCAGTGATTCCATCATGTAATAATATTTGTATCATAGGAGGCCCAGAAGAAGAAGAGAGAAAAAGGGGGGCAGAAGAGGAAATAATAGCTGAAAATTTCCCCAATCTGGGAAAGGAAACAGACATCCAAATCCAGGAGGCACAGAGAATTCCAATCAAAATCAACAAAAGCACCCCAATACCAAGGCATACTGTAGTTACATTTGGAAAATGTGGTGATAAAAAAATCCTAAAAGCAGCAAAACAAAAGAAGTCCTTAACTTACAAAGGAAGACCCATAAGGTTAGCTGGCGATCTCTCCACAGAAGTTTAGCAAGCCAGAAGAGAGCGGTGTGATGTATTCAGTATGTTGAATGGGAAAAATCAGCAACCGAGAATACTCTATCCAGCAAGGCTATCATTCAGAATAGGAGAGATGGTTTCCCAAACAAATGAAAACCAAAAGAGTTAGTGGCCACTAAACCAGCCCTGCAAGAAATATCAGAGGAGACTCCAAAAGTGACAAAGACAGGAAAGGATCAGAGAAAATTTCCAGAAACAATGATAAAACAAGTAATAAAATGGCAATAAATACCTATCTATTGATAATTACCTTGGATGTAAGATAACTAAATAAATGCTCCAGTCAAAAGACATAGAGTGTCAGAATGGATTTAAAAAAAAAGCAAGACCCATCTATATGCTGCCAATAAGACTCATTTTAGACTTAAAGACACCTGCAGATTGAAAGTGGGGGGATGGAGAACAATTTATCATACTAACAGACATGAAAAGAAAGGTAGACTAGCAGTACTTATATCACAAAAACTACACTTTATTTTTTTTAAAGATTTTATTTATTTATTTGACAAAGATCACAAGTAGGCAGAGAGGCAGGCAGAGAGAGAGGAGGAAGCAGGCTCCCCGCCGAGCAGAGAACCCGATGCGGGGCTCAATCCCAGGACCCTGGGATCATGACCTGAGCCGAAGGCAGAGGCTTTAACCCACTGAGCCACCCAGGCGCCCCAAAAACTACACTTTAAACCAGACTGTAACGAGATGAAGAAGGACACTCTATCATAATAAAGGGGACTACCCAACAAGAAGATCTAACAATTGTAAATATTTATTTGCCTAACTTGAGAGCATCCAAATATAGAAAACAATTAATAACAAACATGAAGGAACTTATTGATAATAATGCAGTAATAGTAGGGGACTTGAACACCCACTTACAGTAATGACCAAATCATCTAAACAGAAAATCAACAAGGAAACCAGGGCTTTGAATGACATGCTGGACCAGATGGACTTAACAGATGTATTAGGAACATTCTATCCTAAAGCAGCAGAATACATATTCTTTTCACATGCACGTGGGACCTTCTCCAGAATAGATCACATACTAGGTCAGAAATCAGGCCTCAACAAATACAAAAAGATTGAGATCATGCTATGCATGTTTTCTGACCACAACACTATGAAACTTTAAGTCAATCACAAGAAAAAATTTGGAAAGACCACAAATACATGCAGGTTAAACAACATGCTACTAAATAATGAGTCAACCAGGACATCAAAGAAGAAATTTTTAAAAATAACTGGACAAATGAAAATGAAAACATGATAGTCCAAAACCATTCAGATACAGCAAAAGTGGTCATAAGGGGGAAATACATAGCAATATAGGCCTACCTTAACAAGCAAGAAAAATATCAAACAACCTTATACCTAAAGGAGTTAGAAAAAGAGAAACAAATGAAGCCTAACACCAGCAGAATGAGGGAAATAAGAACAGAAATAAATGATATAGAAACAAACAATAGAAGAGATCAATGATAATGGATCTGGTTCTTCGAAAAATTAATACATGAAAATGAGGGCCATATGCTCCCCAATGTTCATAGCAGCAATGTCCACAATAGCCAAACTGGAAGGAGCTGAGATGTCCTTCAACAGATGAATGGATAAAGAAGATGTGGTTCATATGTACAATGGAATATTACTCAGCCATCAGAAAGGATGAATACCCACCATTTGCATTGACATGGGACTGGAGGAGATTATGCTGAGTGAAATAAGCAGAGAAAGTCAATTATCATATGGTTTCACTTACTTGTGGGACATAAGGAATAGCGTGGAGGACATTAGGAGAAGGAAGGGGAAAATGAAGGGTGGTAATCAGAGGGGGAGAAAAACCATGAGAGACTGTGGACTCTGGGAATCAACCTGAGGGTTTTAGAGGGGAGGGGGTGGGGGGATGGGTGAGCCCAGTGACGGGTATTAAGGAGGGCACAGATTGCATGGAGTTATCCACAAACAATCATAGAACACTACACTACATCAAAAACTAATGATGTACTGTATGGTGACTAACATAACATAATTAAAAAATTATAAAAAGAAAAAGAAAAATTAATACAATTGATAAATCCCTAACCAAACTTAACAAAAAAAAAGAGAAATGACCCAAATAAATAAAATCACAAATGAGAGAGGAGAAATCACAACCAACACCACAGATCTACAAACAATTATAAGAGAATACTATGAAAAATTATATACCAACAAATTGGACAACCTCAAGGAAATGGATAAATTCCTAGAAACATATAAACTACCAAAACTGAAACAGGAAGAAATAGAAAATTTAAACAGACTGATAATGAGCAAAGAAACTGAAACTGAATCAGTGATCAAAATCTCCAAACAAACAAAAGTCCAGGACCAGACGGCTTCCCAGGGAAATTCTACCAAACATTTAAAGAAGAGTTAATACCTATTCTTCTCAAACTATTCCAAAAAATAGAAATGGAAGGGAAACTTCCAAACTCATTCTATGAGATCAACATTACCCTGAATTCAAAACCAGACACACTCCACTGAAAACAGAATTATAGACCAATATCCCTGATGAACATGGATGCAAATATCTCAATGCAATACTAGCAAACTGAATCCAACAGTACATTAAAAGAATCATTTACCATAATCAAGTGGCATTTATTCCTGGGTTGCAAGTGTGGTTCAGTATTCACAAATCAACCAGTGTCATATACCACATTAATAAAAGAGAGGATTAGGACCATATGATCCACTCAATAGATGTAGAAAAAGTGGAAAAAGCATCTGACAAAGTACAGCATCCATTCTTGAGTAAAAACTCTTAACAAAGTAAGGAGAGAGGGAACATACCTCATCATAATAAAGCCCATATATGAAAAACCCACAGAAAATATCCTCAAAAGGAGCAAAACTGAGAGCTTTTCCTCTACACTCAGGAAGAAGACAGAGATGGTCACTCTGACCACTGTTATTTAACATAATACTGGAAGTAAGTCCTAACCACAGCAATCAAACAACAAAAAGAAATAAAAGGCATCAAATCAGAAAGGAAGAAGTCATACTTTCACTATTTGTAGATGATGTGATGTGCTATGTAGAAAACCCAAAAGATTCCACCAAAAAATTGCTAGAACTGATACACGAATTATAAAATTGCAGGGTACAAAAGCAACATACAGAATTCTGTTGCGTTTCTATACCCTAATAATGAAGCAGCAGAAAGAGAAATCAGGGGATCAATTCCATTTATAATTGTACCAAAAACAGTAATGTACCTAATAATAAACCTAACCAATGAGGTAAAAGATCTGTATTCTGAAAACGATAAAACACTGATGAAAGAAGTTGAAGATGACACAAAGAAATGGAAAAACATTCCAGGCTCATGGATTGGAAAACATTGTTAAAATGTCTATATTATCTCAAAGCATTGTACACATTTAATGCAATCCCTATCAAAATACCACCCGCAATTTTCACAAAATTTGTATGGAACCATGAAAGACCCTGAATAGCCAAAGCATTCTTGAAAAAGAAAAGCTGGAAGCATCATAATTCTGGACTTAAGTTGTATTACAAAGCCATAGTGATCAACATGGTATGGTACTGGCACAAAGTAGACACAGAGATAAATGGAACAAAATAGAAAACCCGGAAATGATTCATCATTTTCACAATCAGGTGTCTCGAGGTCTTTCTAGATGCTATGATCTTGGGGGGAGACCTTTCTGCCTCTAGGACTCGAATGCTGGTTCCATTCGCCAGATTGGGAAAATTTTCATGGAGAATTTGTTCAACTATATCTTCTAGTCTTTCTTTCTTTCTCCTCCCCCTCAGGGATTCCAATAATTCTGACATTGGAATGTTTCCTGGTGTCATTTATTTCCCTAATTCTCTTTTCTTGGCTTCTAAGCTGTTTGTTCCAGGCCAACTCCTAATCCTTTTTCTCTACCAGTTTGTCCTTAGATCACTAATTCTATCTTCTGCCTCAGTTACCCTAACTGTTAGAGAATTTAGATTAGATTGGAACTCATTGAGAGCATTGTGAACATCATCCCTGGTGGCTTTCACTTCTGCCCTAATCAATTCCATGTTGTCATTAATGGTTTTCTCCAACCTAGCCATGGCCTGGATAATTGTTACCCCGAATTCCCTTTCTGACTTACTGTTAAAAAAAAAAAAAAAAAACAGAAATGAACCCACAACTCTATCAGTTGTCAAGTAATTTTCGACAAAGCAGGAAAGAATATCTGATGGAGAAAAGACAGTCTCCTCAACAGGTGGTGTTGGGAAAACTGGACAGATCCATGCAAAAGAATGAAACTGGACCACTTTCTTACACCATACACAAAAATAAATTGAAAATGTATGAAAGTTCTAAATGTGAGACAAGAAACCATTAAAATCTTAGAGACAACACAGGCAGTAACCACTTTGACATTGACCATAGCAACTTCTTACTAGACAAATCGCCAGAGGCAAGGGAAACAAAAGCAAAAATGAACTATTGGGACTTCACCAGGATAAAATCTTCTGCAGAGCAAAGGAAACAATCAACAAAACTAAAAGTCATCATTCAGAATGGGAGAAGATATTTGCAAATGACGTCCGTGATAGAGGATTAGTATCCAAAATCTACAAAGAATTGTCAAACTCCACACTGAAAAACCAAATAATCCATTTAAGAAATGGGCAGAAGACATGAATAGACATTTTTCCAAAGACATACAGATGGCCAGCAGACATATGAAAAGATGCTCAACATCACTTATCATCAGGGAAATACAAATCAAAACTACAGTGAGTTATCACCTCACACCTGTCAGAATAGCTAAAAGCAACACAGGAAAAAACAGGTGTTAGTGAGAATGTGGAAAAGGCGAACTGTCTTGCACTGTTGGTGGGAATGCAAGCTGGTGCAGCCACTCTGGAAAAGAGTATGGAGGTTCCTCAAAAAGTTAAAATAGAACTACCGGGGCACCTGGGTGGCTCAGTGGGTTAAAGCCTCTGCCTTCGGCTCAGGTCATGATCTCAGAGTCCTGGGATCAAGCCCCACATCGGGCTCTCTGCTCAGCAGGGAGCTGCTTCCTCCTCTCTCTCTGCCTGCCTCTCTGCCTACTTGTGATCTCTGTCTGTCACATAAATAAATAAAATCTTTTTAAAAAAAGTGTAAAATAGAACTGCCCAGCAATTTGCACTACTAAGTACTTACACATAGAATACAAAAGTACTAATTCAAAAGAATACATGCACCTCAATATTTACAGCAGCATTATCAACAATAGCCAAATTATGGAAAGAGCCCAGATGTCCATTGATGAATGAATGAAAATATGTATATATACACAGTGGAATTTTACTCAGCTATAAAAAAGAATGAAATATTGCCATTTGCAATGATGTGGATGGAGCTAGAAAGTAGTATGCTAAGCAAAATCAGTCAGAGAAATAAAAGTACCATATGATTTCAATCAGTTGTGGAATTTAAGAAACAAAACAAATGAGCAAAGTGGGGGAAAGGGAGACAAACCAAGAAACAGACTCAACTATAGAGAAAGTACTGATGGTTACCAGAAGGGAGGTGGATGGGGGGATGGGTGAAATAGGTGATGGATGTTAAGGAGGGCACTTGTGATGAGCACTGGGTGTTGTATGGGTGTTGAATCACTATACTGTACACCTGAAACTAATATTAAAATGTATGTTATCTAACTGGAATTTAAATAAATACTTTATAGTTTGACAGAGAGAGAAATCACAAGTAGGCAGAAAGGCAGGGAGAGAGAGAGGAAGGCAGGCTCCCGCTGAGCAGAAAGCCCAATGCGGGGCTCAAACCCAGGACCCTGAGATCATGACCTGAGCTGAAGGCAGAGACTTAACCCACTGAGCCACTCAGGTGCCCCTTAAATAAATACTTTAAAGATTTTTAACAAATTTTTAACAAATAGTGTGGTGTAGGGGCACCTGAGTGGCTTAGTCAGTTAAGCATCTGACTCTTGGTTTTGGTTCAGGTCACCATCTCAGGGTCCTGGGATCAAGTTCCCCCGTGGTGTGCTTCCTGCTCATCAGGGAGTCTGCTTCCCCCTCTGCCCCTTCCCCTGCTCATGCTGTCTCTCTGTCTCTCAAATAAATAGATAAAAAAAAATTTTAGTGGTGTGGTACGTATAACAGCACTAATGGAAGATGTTCACTAATAAAATGTTCAGTTAGGGAAAAGGAGGAATGCCTGGGTGGCTCAGTCAGTTAAAGCATTTAACTCTTGGTTTCATCCCAGGTCATGATCAGGGCCATGAGACTGAGTCCTGTGTCAGGCTGTGCACTAGGCATAGAGTCGGCTTCAGATTCTCTTTCCCTCTCCCTTTCCCCCTCCACCCTCCATCTCTCTCTCTCTCTCTCTCTCTCTCTCTCTCTCTAAAATAAATAAATAAATCTTTTTTAAAAAATTTAAAAAAAAAGAACTAGGATTCAGATAGCTCAGGTTTCAGTACTTTCCTTTTACTTAATAAGGGCCAGATATAGCTCATTGTATAGCAAATAGAATGCTGGGTCATTTGCCTTTTCCTGGTACAGCATAATCAACATTTTGTACCATTCAGTCTCAAACAGGTTTTAAGAACTTTCAAGTGCTGGTAAGCAAACAATTGAGAGGGCCTTAGAGATTATAGTTCATGAGGAAAGCCATTTCCTGTTTGGACTTTGAGGGTTTGAAAATAAGATGAGCTCTGAAAGCTAAAGAATTAAAGTGACCCTTGGTCAGATCTGAGCCACCAGGAAAATAAGTATAAAATAAAAATCTATGATGTATACCTTAAAGAGAGATACGACAGTGATACAGCATCTCATTAAATACTTGCTAACATAAACTATCCTTTTCTCTTTTTCTTATTCTTCCATGTCTAAAAGATGGGTGAGGATCTACATTAATCACTTCTAAAAGCATCTGCATAAAGGCATCTTTTTCTATGCAAGGAAGGTGAGCGCAGGAAAAAACCATGAATGTGAAAGCTATTAAAAGTAGGCACATAGGGGCGCCTGGGTGGCTCAGTGGGTTAAAGCCTCTGCCTTCAGCTCAGGTCATGATCTCAGGGTCCTGGGATCGAGCCCCACGTTGGGCTCTCTGCTCAGTGGGGAGCCTGCTTCGTCCTCTCTCTCTGTCTACTTGTGGTCTCTGTCTCTCAAATAAATAAATAAAAATCTTTAAAAAAAAAAAAAGTAGGCACATAAGAAGAGGGGGATAATTCCCTAAGCTTTCAGACTACATTATACAGTTGACCTTTGAACAATGGGGGCACTAGGGGAACTGACCTCTCCCACCCCACACAGTTGAAAATTCATGTATAACTTTTGACTCCCCAGAACTTAATTAGTAATAGCCTACTGTTGACTAGAAGCTTTACCAATAACATAGTCAACTAGCACGTATTCTATATGTTGTATGTATTCTATACTGTATTCTTACCATAAAGTAAGCTAGAAAAAAGAAAATGTTATTAAGAAAATCATAAGGAAGAAAAAAAATAACGAAGAGAAAATATATTTATAATTGTATTTATTGAGAAAAAAATCCATGTATGAGTGGATCCATGCAGTTCAAACCTGTGTTGTTCAGGAGTCAACTCTACTTGCACAGTTTTCCCCCAACTTCCTAAGATATTAATCAGTGACAGAATCGTTAAGACTGGTGGGATGTTCAACTATCATCTACAACTTATAGATGGAAATCTGGAGCCAAAAAAATCTATTGTGACTTGTGAATAGTTAAAGAAGTTATTCAAGTTGTGAAAGACAAAAATAAAACTTTCAATTAGCTAAGTCTTCCTTCATTTGACTTGACAGAGAAACCATCTATGGGAGGATGTGGTATTTTACTTCAGACTTCTCCAGGGGCGACACTGCATACACCAAGCTGGCTTTGGACCGGCACACTGACACGACCTATTTCCAAGAGCCCTGTGGGTAAGTGAAGTAGAATTTTCCATATTAGGGTCTTTACATGTGATGGCCTTGAATAATTTCTTTATTTTCTTAAATTCCATTAGCCAACATATGGGACATCATTAGTTTCAGATGTAGTATTCAATAATTTATCAATTGCATATAATACCCAGTGCTCATCATATCATGTGCCCTCCTTAATGAATAATTTTTCTGTTTTCTATTTGAACCAAGATAATATCTGCTGCTACTGATATGTGTGACTATTTCTTTTTCTTCTCTTAGAAAGATGATCATTTTGAAAAATCTTTAGCTCAGTCTTCTTTGGACTTAAAAGAATATTTTTTTTTGAAATGATTGAGAATACACCTTACTATATAAATGGATCTTAACTTTGTTTAATTTGCATTTTTGTCAAAGTAATTACCAACAACTTACCAAAAAAGTGTAATCATTAGTTTTGGAATTGTACAATTTTCTTATATTTAGTTATATTGCAAAGGGTCAGTCTTTTAAACACAGCTTCTTTGGGTCAGTATTAACAGGAATTTGAATCCAAATTGTAAGAAGTTGGAGAGGAGGAATTAGTGAAAAAAACCTTTTTTCACATGGAATCAGAAGCTGCTGAGCCAAAGTTATACCATATTTTTCCCCAGCTTTATTAATATGTAATTGACATATAACATTGTATAAAGTTAAGGTGTACAATGGTAATATATTATTACCACTATAGCAAACAGAAAATAGATCTTAAATGACTCCCCACGAAAATGAACTGATAATTATGAGACACAACAGATAAATACCATACTCACCTACTGTTTACCACTTACTAGAGATACTTGTAGTTATTTTGTTACTGATCTTGCTTCTGCCTTTAGACGATGAGCCTGAGGCACAAAGATATTATTAAAGTGAGTGTACGTATGGATTTGTAAAGACAGTATGAGAGGGTGATAATATGCAATTGATTGTGCTTACATTGATTTTCTTTAAAGGTTTGGAACAGGGAGCGGTGGGTTAGGGGGTAGGAAAAGAATAAATGAAACAAGATGACATCAGGAGGGAGACAAACCAAAAGAGACTCTTAATGTCACAAAACAAACTGAGGCTGGCTCAGGGGAGTGGTGTAGGGAGAGGGTGTTGGGTTGTGGACATTGGGGAGGGCATGTGCTATGGTGAGTGCTGTGAAGTGTGTAAACCTGGTGATTCACAGACCTGTACTCCTGGGGCTAATAATACATTATATGTTTATAAAAAAATAAAAAATTAAGGGTTTGGAACTTAAGAATATTTGGTTCATGAGAGGAAGAATAAAGCAAGTTTTAGAGATCCTTGTCAATGTTACCAGTATATGAAGCTCCCAACAGCCCTCCATCCTCATTCTAGGGAGTGCAGAAGGAAGAAAGAGGAAATGGGATGGGAAGCATCCGGACAGAGGTTGACATTCAAATATTGAGTATTCTTTCCTCTTTGACCATTACCAAAGATAAGCAGTTAAGTTGTCTTTGCCTTTAATTTAAACCTTTCTAATCAATGACAAGGACCAAGTAAGTACATGAGCAATGTAGCAAGAGTGGTGAAGAGCTCAGGCCATGTCATTAAGAGATCTGGATCTGTATCCCAGCTGTAACATATATTAGCTTTGTGATCTTGGACAAGTAACTTAATTTCTCTATGCCTCAGTTTCTTCATTTGTGAAATGGGACTAGTAATAAGACCTATTCATTAGTATTGCTTAGGGATTACATTACATGATGTATTTAAAGCATATTTAAAGCATATTGCCTGACACATAATAAGTGCTCAAAAAATGCTATTATTATTACTATTATTATTATTACTATTATTATCATCACTTTAGCCATTATCATCATCATCATCAACATTGTTATATGCCTTGTCCTTTCAAAAGTTACCTTTGCCTTTACCTTTTGGATCTCATCTTCTCCAGCATCGTTGGAGATTGCTCTCTCCTACATCTTCACCCTTTCATACCTATTGACTCCTTCCTATCAGCTTCTCATATCTTCTTTGGACTCTTTCTCCCTCTAGCTATAGCCTTGCTTTATTCTTCCCCTTCTCAGCTAAACTTATTAAAAGAATCATCTACATTCAGTGTCTTCATTATCACTTCATTATCTTCATTATCACTTCCCATTCACACCACAATCCATAGTCAGCTAGTTTATCCAACCCCTTCCAATTAAAATTACTTTCTTTAAGGTCATCTGGGAGGCTCGGTGGGTCAAATATCCAACTCTTGATTTTGATCAACCCACATGGGCTCTGTACTTAGCGGGGAGTCTGCTTGAGATTCTCTCTACCCTCTCCCTCTGCCCTTCTCCTACCATATGCTCACTCTTAAATAAATAAATAGATAGATAGATAAAACAAAGATAAAATCATTCTCTCTAAAGTCACCAGCAACTAACTTATTGCCATACTCACTTCCTCTTACTTGACCCCAGGGCATGCTGTTAACCACTAGCTGTTTTTAAATATCCTTTCTTTTTTAGTTTTCCTCCTAGATCTCTGACTTTTCTTAAGCATCCAGTGCTGGCTTATTTTCTTCTGTCCATGTCCTAGATATTGTTGTTCCTCAAGATTTCCTGTTTGTCATCCTTTTCTTACTTGAGATGATCTCTCCAAATGACTTTTTCCATGCTCTTGGCTTTAGCTACCACCTACAAACTACAAAATCCACCTGTCTTCTGGGTTAAAAAGTCTTGACCTAGAAGTTTCACAGAAAACTCAACAGTCCAGAACTGATGTTTCTCATTTGAACTGTATGTATATTAGGTTCTCCTTGATTTTATTCCTTCTCTCTGCATTCCTTTTTTTTAACTTTTTTTACTTTGTTATTTACTTCTATTTTTTCTAAATTACTATTAATTTTATTTTCCCCTTATTAATTTGAAACTTCTGCTGTAGTTTTTCAGCCCTTTAAATCCCCTTTCCTTTCTCTGTTAACATTTTCAGCCACATATGACTCAACTATTTCAACAGGGCCCCTAAACTGAAGTTCTTCCTCAAACCCTCACACCCCCTCATTAAGATCAATTACACTTTTGTCTGCATTCTCCATTCCAGCAAATGACAAGTTGTCCAAGTGAAAAACCCAAAATCATTCTAGATTTGCTCCTTCTTCCTCTGCTACATTTAATCAGTTATCAAATCTTGTCAGTTCTACTCCTATGGTATCTCTTTGGTGTGTCTTTTTTAATAACACTCTTCTCTAAGCTCAAACCCTCAGTACTTTTGTCTACTTCAGCTACCACGTTGTCTTCTACATTTTTTATCATCTTCCTTCCCACCAGTCCATCTCCCATACTATCATCGTAATCTAGTTTTAAACAATGTTAATGTGGGGACGCCTGGGTGGCTCAGTTGGTTAAGCGGCTGCCTTCGGCTCAGGTCACGATCCCGGAGTCCTGGGATCGAGTCCCACATCGGGCTCCTTGCTCAGCAGGGAGCCTGCTTCTCCCTCTGCCTCTGCCTGCCATTCTGTCTGCCTGTGCTTGCACTCTCTCCCTTTCTCTCTCTCTGACAAATAAATAAATAAAATCTTTAAAAAAAATGTTAATGTGACCATAAAGTTTCCAAGTTTAAAATCCTTTCATGATTCTCTGTGCTATGCTGACAGGTACTTCTTTCTCTCTTCCTTAAATATATTTTGTAAATTGTGGCCTCTCTATATCTTCTATACAACTTTATTATAGTGCCTATCATATGTTACTGGTAATTATTTCCTTCATGTTTACCTACTAGACTGTGGGCTTTTTTAAAACAGAGAGTATATCTTACTCATGCCTTTATTCCCATGGTCTGCTTGTTCATATTTTAATTCATATTGAATATGTTTAGAAGAAACCTGTAGTGGAATTAATATTTCAAAGCACAAAAGTATAACTGAGTATAAGGAAAAACAATTAACTTGGAAATGAAAATGATATAAGTAGATTCAATTATTGTTTCATATATAATTTTCTAATCTGATATATTCTCTTTTCTGCACTAAACAGAAGAATTTAATTTTTTCCCTGTTTAGCATTCAGGTGTTTCACTGTCTTAAGCATGAAGGAACAGGTGGCAGGACACTGCTGGTAGATGGATTCTATGCAGCAGAACAGGTACTTCAAAAGGCACCTGAGGAATTTGAACTCCTCACCGAAGTGCCACTGAAGCATGAGTATATTGAAAATGTTGGAGAATGTCACAACCACATGATTGGGGTTGGGCCAGTCTTAAATATCTACCCTTGGAATAAAGAGCTGTATTTGATCAGGTGAGTACCGAAGAACCATCTGCCAGTATAATGTATTTACCAATTATTAGCCTTCAAATGATTAGCTTAATGAAAATACCTAAAATCCTTGTATTGCCCACATTTTAATCTTGCTATTTTATAGCCTTTATTAGTATAATTTCTGTTCTATTATACTTCCCATGGAAAAATAAATAGGCCAACAGGTAAATAATATTAGATTTGGAGGGAACAGATGTTTGAGATAGTATTTTAAAATGAAAGCACTATTGAAATCACAGTTATTAAACTGTGCTTACTGACCAAACAGGTAGAGTACCCAAAGGCATGAAAACCACAACATTTGTAGCCCAGATTTATGCAAATCTCCTGGCTTGTATATCTAATAGTCTACTAGATGTTGCACTTAAATATCTTGTAGGATCATAAAGCACATCATATTCAGAATTGAACTCATCATCTTCACTTATTTCAAGCCTGCTTCTGCACACCCAGTTGCGAGGATAAAAATAAATCGTTGCCCCTGCCTATGCACCAGGATTGTAATATGAACTACGCAAATACTAATTCCCTTCCACTGGATAACCTTCTCTAAAAAACTCTACCTTAGTCATCTCTTGTATCTCCATTGCCTAGAACAGTGAGTAGATATTCAGTACTTTTTCCAACATTTGATTATAAACACTTTAAACATAGCAAAAAGTTTAAAGCATTTACAGTAAAACCCATAGACCTACCACCTAGATTCTACCAGGAAGGTATTACTATGCTTGTTTTATTACCTATCTACTTATCTATCTGTCTATCTAGTTAATCTTATTTTTGATGCATTTCAAAATTGTACATTGTACGATTATACAAAATACATTGTAGCTATGACTACCTGTCCCCCTAAATACTTCAACATTTATATCTTTAAGTAGAGTTCAGTATGTTTACAAATGTTTAAATTTGAAATTAAATTTACATGTAATTACTTTTTAAAATATCAAATATATACTAGTTGAGTTTTGATAAATGCATAGACCTATGTAAGCTAAACCCCTGTCAAGATATAAACTATTACCATCACTGCAGAAAGTCCCCTTGTACCCTTTCCCAGTCCAACCTGTACACTCACCCCAGAGGAGATCACTGTTTGATTTTTGCCACCATAAATTAGTTTTTCCTGTTCTGGAAATTCATACCGTAGAATAAATCCATTTTTTATGACTAAACACCTGAGCTGTTTCTAATTTGGGGTTATTATGAATAAAACTGCCGTGAGCATTCATAGAGAAAAGTATTTTTGTAGATACGTGTTTTCATTTCACTCAGGTAAATAGCTAGGAGTGGAACTTCTGAGTCATGAAATGGGTGAGTATTTGTCATAAAACAGCTGCTGGAACTTTTACTAAAGACGATGTTTCATTTTACATTGTCATAAGCAGTGTATAAAAGTTATAGCTGCTCCATATTGTTGCTAATACTTGGTGCTGTCAGTCTTATTAGTTTTAGCCATTATAGTAGTTGTCTCTTTGGGGGTTAATTTGCATTTTTTTGGTGACCAATGATGTTGAGCATCTTTCTGTATGCTTACTGGCTATTTATGTATCTTCTTTTCTGAAGTGTCTGGTTTAATCTTTTGCCCATTTTTTATTGGGTTGTTATTATTGAGTTCTAGGAGTTCTTTATATACCCTGGTCACTATTTCTTACCTGATATATGTCTTAGGACTATTGTTTTCTAATCTGTAGCTTACCTATTTCTTTTAAACAGTATGTTTTTATGAGCAGAAATTTTTAATTTTAATGCAATTTAATTGAGTAGTTTTTTTCTTTAATGATTATTGTTTCTATGACCTGTAAAAGGAATCTTTGACTGCCCCCATGACATGATGACATTCTGTGTTTTCCAAAGGTGTTATAGTTCTATTTTTTACATCTAAATCTGTGATCTATATCAAGTTAATTTTTTCTGTGTTATGAGGTATGTGTAGAAGTTCATATTTTTTATATGTGAATATCCCGATATTATAGCCTCATTTGTTGAAACGACCTTCCTTTCCCCTATTGAATTGCCTTTGCAACTCTGTCAAAAATAAATTGACCAGGGGCACCCGGGTGGCTCATCAGTTGAGCATCTGACTAACTCTTGATTTCAGCTTAGGTCATGAGCTCAGAGTCACAGGATCAAGCCCACATCAGGCTCTGCACTCATCAGGGAGTCTGCTTGTGGATTCTTTCTCCCTCCCCCTCTACCCTTCCCCCTGCTTTTGCTAGCTCACTCTCTCGCTCTTGCTCTCTCTCTCTCTTAAATAAATACATAAATACATAAATAAACCTTTTTAAAAAATCAAATGACCATGTAAACGTGGGTTTGTCTCTGGGAGCTCTATTTGATTCCATTATCTATTTGTGGTTCCTTATCGCAGTTCCATACTCTCTTGGCTACTGCAGGTTTACAGTAATTTTTGAAGTCAGATAATATGTTTGTCAGCTTTGTTCTTTTTCAAGATTATTGTGGATATTCTAGATTAGGGGTCTACAGATTTTTTTGTAAAGGGCTAGATAGTAAATATTTTAGGCTTGTGAGTCACATGGTCTTTTTTAAAGATTTTATTTATTTATTTGACACAGAGAGAGAGAGAGCACAAGTAGGCAGAGCAACAGGCAGAGGGAGAAGCAGAAGCTCTGCAGGGAGCCCAATGCGGGACTCCATCACCCTGGGATCATGACCTGAGCCAAAGGCAGATGCTTAACTCACTGAGCCACCCAGGCGCCCTAGTCATATGGTCTTTATCACATCTACTCGGTACTGTTGTGGAAGCACAACAGCAGCCCTAAACAATATCTAAATGAATGAGTGGGCCTGCATTCCAATAAATATTATTTACAAAAATGGGCAGTGGGCTGGATTTGGTCCACAGACCATAGTGTGCCAGTCCTGGTTCTAGATTCTTTATATTTTTATATAGATTTTAAAATCAACTTGTCAGTTTTTAGAAAAAAAAAGCCTGCAGGGTTATGATTGGTATTGCTTTGAATCTGGAGATCATTTTGGTGATAACTAACAAACTAAGAGTTTTTAGTCTTCCAACCCATGAACCTAATCTATCTTTCTATTTATTTAAGTCTTTAATTTCTCTTAGCAGTGTTTTGTAGTATTGAAGATACAGATCTTATATATCTTTTGTTACTTTTATTCCTAAGTATTTTTATATTTTGATGGTATTATAAAATAAAATTTTATTACTATTTTCAAATTATTTGCTGCCATTATATTAAAAAAATCAATTCCTTTTTAAATTTAGCATTGTATCCTATAACCTTGCTAAAGTAATTCATTAGTTCCAAGTTTTGTTTTTTGGATTTCTTAGGATTTTCTATATAGAAAATCATGTTGTAAGGATAGTTTTCTTTTTTTTCCTTTCCAATCTTTATATTTATTCATTTGTTTTTCTTACCTTACTACACTGGCTAACACCTCCAATATGATCTTAAATAAGAGTGGTAAGAGCAGACATCCTTAGGATGTAAGTGTTCAGTATTTTGCCAGGTAGCATATTAGCTATGAGTGTTGGTGGGGCACTTAGGTGGCTCAGTTGGTTAAGCAGCCAACTCTTGATTTTAGCTCAGATCATGTCTCTGGGTCCTAAGATCTGTCCCCATGTCAGGCTCCACATTGAGCATGGCATCTGCTTGAGATTCTCTCTCTCTCTTTCTCTCTCTTTGTCTCTCCCCCTGCTTATGTGCCCTCTCTCTCTAAAATAAATAAAATGAATCTTTTTTTTAAAGAGTGTTGGTGATGTCTTTTATCTGCTGGATGAATTTCCCTTCCAGGTTCCCTGAGATTTTTTTTTTTGAATCACAAATGGGTACTGAATTTTGATAATGTCAATTATCAATAGAAACAATTATGTCATTTATCTTCTTTATTCTGTTAATACATTAATTACATTAATTTCAAATGTTAAGCCAACCTTATACTCTGAGAATAAACTGTACTTGATCATGATTTATTACTATACACACACAGTGTATGTGTGTGTGTATGTGTCTGTATGTGTATGTGTGTGTTAATAGTGTGGGTCCAGTCAAGAGATAAATATCACACAGTAGTTTCTTATTGTTGTTAATTTTTAAATTTTAACTGCAGAATAACATATTGTGTTATATTAGTTTTAGGTTTACAATATAGAGCTTCAACAATTCTATAAATTACTCAGTGCTCATCATCAGGGAAATACAACTCAAAACTATAAGGACATATCGCCTCATACCAGTCAGAATGGCTAAAATTAACAACACAGGAGACAAGCCTTGGTGAGGATGTGGAGAAAAGGGAACCCTCACACTGTTGGTGGGAATGTAAACTGGTGCAGCCACTCTGGAAAACAGTATGGAGGTTCCTCAAAAAATAAAAATATATCTATTGTATGATGCAGCAATTACACTAGTAGGTATTTACCCAAAGAATACAAAAATACTACTTCAAAGGGATACATGCACACCAATGTTTACATGCACACCAATGTTTATAGCAACATTATTTACAATAGCCAGATTATGGAGAGCCCAAATGTCCATCCATCAACTGATGAATAGGTAAAGAAAGTGTGGTATGTGTATGCAATAGAATACAATAGAATATTACTCAGCCATTAAAAAAAATGAAATCTTGCTATTTGCAATGATGTAGTTGGTGCTAGAGAGTATTATTCTAAGTGAAACAAATAAGACATGAAAGAGAAATAGCATATGGTTTCACCTCTATGTGATTTAAAGAAACAAAACAAATGATCATGGGGGAAAAAGAGAGAGGAAGACCAAGAAACAGACTCTTAATTATAGAGAACAAACTGATGATTACCAGAGGGGTGGTGGGTGGAGGGATGGGTGAAATAGGTAATTAGGATTAAGGAGTGCACTTGTTATGATGAGAACATGTTGTATGGAAGTGTTGAATCACAATATTGTATACCTGAAGCTGATATTATACTGTATAACTTAACTGGAATTTAAATAAAAACTTTTAAAAGGGGGGGAAAATGTTCCTACCACTGATGCCATAGAAATTACTACCTGTGCTCTGTGCTAGGATTTATATGGTCTCAGGTCTCACATTAGGTCTTTAAACCATTTTGCATTTATTTTTGTGTATACTGTAAGAAAGTTCTCCAGTTTCATTCTTCTGCATGTGGCTGTCCAGTTTTCTTAACACCATTTGTTGAAGAGACTGTCTTTTTTAAACTGGATGTTCTCTCCCGTTTTGTCAAAGATTAGTTGACCATAGAGTTGAGGGTCCATTTCTGTGCTCTCTATTCTGTTCCACTGGTCTATGTGTCTGTTTTGGGGCCAGTACCATACTGTCTTGATGATTACAACTTTGTGATACAGCTTGAAGTCCGGAATTGTGATGCCTCCCACTTTGCTTTTCTTTTTAACATTCCTTTGGCTATTCAGGGTCTTTTCTGGTTCCATACAAATTTTAGGATTATTTGTTCCAGCTCTGTGAAAAAAGCTGATGGTATTTTGTTAGGGATTTCATTGAATGTATAGATTGCTCTAGGTAGCATAAACATTTTAACATTTGTTCTTCCGATCCATGAGCATGGACTGTCTTTCCATTTCTTTGTATCTTCCTCAATTTCTTTCATGAGTGTTCTATAGTTTACTGAGTACAGATCCTTTCCCCCTTTGGTTAGGTTTATTCTTAAGTGTCTTACCGTTTGGGAGCAATTGTAATGGGACTGATTCCTTGATTTCTCTTTCTGCTGCTTCATTATTGGTGTGTAGAAATGCAACAGACTTCTGTGTGTTGATTTTATACCCTGCCACTTTGCTTAATTCCTCTATCAGTTCTAGCAATTTTTGGTTGGAGTATTTTGGGTTTTCCACATAAGAGTATCATGTTATCTGCAAAGAGTGAGAGTTTGACTTCCTCTTTGCTGATTCGGATGCGTTTTATTTCTTTTTTTGTCTGATTGCTGAGGTTAAGACTTCTAGTACTGTGTTGAATAGCAGTGATGATAGTGGACATCCCTGCTGTGTTCCTGACCTTAGGGGAAAAGCTCTCAGTGTTTCCCCCATTGAGAATGATATTCACTGTGGCCTTTTCATAGATGGCTTTTATGATACTGAGGTATGTTCCTTTATCCCTGCACTGTAAAGAGTGTTAGTCAAAAAAGGATGCTGTACTTTGTTAAATGCTTTTTTTGCAACTATTGAGAGAATCATATGGTTCTTATCCTTTCTTTTATTAAGTTAGTGTATCACATTGATTGATTTGCAGATATTGGACCACCCTTGCAACCCAGGAATAAATCCCACTTGGTCGTGGTGAATAATCCTTTTTTTTTTTTCTGTTTTATAATCAATTGTATTTTTGTTGGTTTGCTAGTGACATTAGAAATATTATAGCATGATGTTTAATTTCTAATTAACAGGATTTCTTTTTTTTTTCACTTTCAGTTAATCTTTTTTTTTTCAGCATAACAGTATTCCTTGTTTTTGCACCACACCCAGTGCTCCATGCAATCCATGCCCTCTCTAATACCCACCACCTGGTTCCCCCAACCTCCCACCCCCCGCCGCTTCAAACCCCTCAGATTGTTTCACAGAGTCCATAGTCTCTCATGGTTCACCTCCCCTTCCAATTTCCCCCAACTCCCTTCTCCTCTCTAACTCCCCTTGTCCTCCATGTTATTTGTTATGCTCCACAAATAAGTGAAACCATATGATAATTGACTCTCTCTGCTTGACTTATTTCACTCAGCATAATCTCTTCCAGTCCCGTCCATGTTGCTACAAGAACCAAGATGCCCTTCAACGGACGAATGGATAAGGAAGATGTGATCCATATACACTATGGAGTATTATGCCTCCATCAGAAAGGATGAATACCCAACTTCTGTAGCAACATTGACGGGACTGGAAGAGATTATGCTGGGTGAATAATCCTTTTAATGTACAGTTGGATCCTGTTAGCCAGTATCTTGGTGAGCATTTTTGCCTACATGTTGATCAGGGATATTGGTCTGTAATTCTCCTTTTTGGTGGGGCCTTTGTCTGTTTTGGGGATCAAGGTAATGCTGGCCTCATAGAAAGTCTTGGGAAGTTTTCCTTCCATTTCTATTTTTGAAACAGCTTCAGAAGAATAGGTATTAATTCTTCTTTAAATGTTTGGTAAAATTCCCCTGGGAAGCCCTCTGGCCCTGAGTCTTGTTTGGTGGGAGATTTTTATTATTACTTCAGTTTCTTTGCTGTTATGGGTCTGTTTATGGTTTTCTATTTCTTCCTGTTTCAGTTTGGTAGTTTATACATCTCTAGGAATACATCCATTTCTTCCACATTGCCTAATTTATTGGCATATAGTTGCTCATAATATGTTCCTAAAATTATTCGTATTTTTTCAGTGTTGTTTGGGACCTCTGCCCTTTCATTCATGATTTATTAATTTAGGTCCTTTCTCTTTTCTTTTTGATAAGTCTGGCAAGGGGTTTATCAATTCTTTCCAAAAACCAGCTCCTAATTTTACTGTTCTTTTGGTTTCTATTTCATTATTATCTGCTCTGATCTTTATTATTTCTCTTCTCCTGCTGGGTTTAGGATTTATTTGCTACTCTTTCTCCAGCTCTTTTAGATGTAAGGTTAGTTTGTGTATTTGAGACCTTTTTTGTTTCTTGAGAAAAACTTGTATTGCTATGTACTCCCTCTTAGGACCACTTTTGCTGCATCCCAAAGGTTTTGAACAGTTGTGTTTTCATTTTCATTTGTTTTCATGAATTTCTTTAAATTCTTTAATTTCCTGGTTGACCCATTCATTCTTTAGTAAGATGCTCTTTAGTCTCCCTGTATTTGAGTTCCTTCCAAATGTCCTCTTGTGATTGAGTTCTAGCTTCAGAGCAGAAAATATGCAGGGAATGATCCCAGTCTTTTGGTACCAGTTGAGACCTGAGTTGTGACCCAGTATGTGATCTATTCTGGAGAATGTTCCACATGCACTCGAGAAGAATGTGTATTCTGTTGCTTTAGGATGGAATGATCTGAATGTATCTGTGAAGTCCATCTGGTCCAGTGTGTCATTCAAAGCCCTTGTTTCTTTGTTGATCTTCTGCTTAGATAATCTGCCCATTGCAATGAATGGGGTGTTAAAGTTCCCTACTATTACTGTATTATTATCAATGAGTTTCTTTAATTTTGTTATTAATTGGTTTATATAATCGGCTGCTCCCATGTTAGGGGCAGAAATAGTTCCAATTTTTAGATCTTCTTGTTGGATAGACTCTTTAATTATGATATTGTATCCTTCCTCATCTTTTACTACAGTCTTTGGTTTAAGATATAATTTCTCTCTTCATATCTATTAGCATGATAAATGGCTTTCCACCCCCTTACTTTCAATCTGGAGGTGTCTTTGGATCTAAAATGAGTCTCTTGCAGACAGCATATCAATGGGTCTTGGGTTTTTTTTAAATCAAATCTGATACCCTATGTCTTTTGATTGGGGCGTTTAGCCCATTTACTTTCAGAATAACTATGGAAAGATATGAATTTAGTGCCATTGTATTACTTGTAAAGTCACTGTTTCTGTATATTATCTCTGTTCCTTTCTGTTCTGTGTTACTTTTGGGCTCCCTCTTTGCTTATAGGATCCGTTTTATTATTTCTTGCAGGGCTGGTTTAGTGATCACAAATTCTTTTAGTTTCTGTTTGTCCTGGAAGCCTATTTTGAAGCTTTTTATTTTTCCTTCTATTTATCTTTCCTTCTATCGCTTTCCTTCTATTCTAGCTGGATAAAGTATTCTTGGTTGAATATTTTTCTCATTTAGCACACTGAATATATCATGCCAATCCTTTCTGGCCTTGCCAGGTCTCTGTGGATAGGTCTGCTGCCAGTCTAATGTTTCTACCCTTATAGGTTAAGGATCTCTTGTCTTGAGCTACTTTTAAGATTTTCTCTTTGTCTCTGAGATTTGCAAGTTTCACTATTACATGTCAGCTTGTTGACCTGGTTTTATTGATTTTGAAGGGGGTTCTCTGTGCCTCGTGGACTTGAATCCTATACCTTCTGCCTCTCTCTCTCTCTCTCTCTCTCTCCCTCTCCTGGGATCCCAATTTTTCTAATATTGTTTTGCTTTATGGTATCACTTATATCTCAGATTCTCCCCTCCTGATCCAGTAATTGTTTATCTCTCTTTTTCTCAGTTTCTTTATTCTCCATCATTTGGTCTTCTATATCACGAATTCTCTCTTCTGCCTCATTTATCCTAGCAGTTAGAGCCTCCATTTTTTATTGCATCTCATAATAGCCTTTTTTAAATTTTGATTTGACCAGATTTCCATTCTTTTCTTTCTCCAGGGAGGGACTCTCTAGTGTCTTTTATGCTTTTTTCAAGCCCAGCTTGTATCTTTATAATGATTATTCTGAACTCTAGTTCTGACATCTTACTTATGTCCATACTGATTAGGGCCCTGGCAGTCAGTACTGCCTCTTGTTCTCTTTTTTGAGGTGAATTTTTCCATCGTGTCATTCTGTCCAGAGAAGAATAGATGAATGAGAGAACAAAGTACTAAAATGGTAACAATGACCCCAGAGAAATATACACTAAAAAAAAAACAGTAAAGCCTCCAAATGGAAAAAAAATTAATTAAAAAAAAGAGAGAATGTAATCAGAGAGGTGAATAGAACAGAGCAGTACACTGGATCCTATGTGTATCTTGGTCTGTTTGTTAGAAAACTAGATCCCAAAATTGTAAAGAAAGAAAAACTGATGTATGTACAAAAATAAAGTTAAATACAATGAAGAGATAGACTGTAACTCTAAAAATGAAAATTAAAAGATAAAAAAGAAGGAATATGTACAGGTGAACAGAACACAGCAATAAACTATATCCTGGGTGTATTTTGGTCTGTTTGTTAGAAGAAACTACATCCCAAGATTGTAAAGAAAGAAAAACTTACATATATACAAAAATAACAGTGAATATCCTTTCAATACATTGAAAGGATAGAATGTAGCTATAAAGATGAAAATTTTAAAAGACTTTAACAAAAAATAAGAAGAAGAAAAAAGAGAGACAATATGATTAGACAAGTGAAGAGAACAGAGCCATACACTAGATTCTAGGTGTATTTTTGGTCTCTTTGTTAGAAGAAACTAATCTTAAAATTTTAAAGAAAGAAAATATTTTTTAAATATTTAATTAAGTACAATGAAAGGATAGGATGTAATTATAAAAATGAAACTTTAAAAATATTTTTAAAAAAAAGAGATGATAAGAAATTAAAAAAGGAAAGAGAAAAAAATTAAAATTGAAAGACTAAAGAATCATGGGGGGAAAAACGTGAATTCTGTATATTGTTTTCCCCTAGTGCTAGAGTTTTGTAGTTCTCTATGATCAGTAAACTGGTCTTAGCTGGATGTTCTTGCTGATCTGGGCAAGGGGACTGTTAGATTGATTTTTAGGTGTCTTTGCCCTGGGCGGGATTGCACCACCCTTGCCAGGGGCCAGGCTAAGTAAGCAGCTCAGGATTGCTGTCTGTGGCTTTTGTTCCCTGAAGGCTTTCCACACTGCTTTGGAGGATGAAAATGAAAATGGCGATCTCCCAATCTCCAGCCCCTGAGCCAAAAGCTCTGGCCCCACTCCTCAGTGCACCCTCAGGGAAAAGCAGGTAATCACTCCTCTCTCCCTGGTCTCTGCACTCCTTGCTCACCCAGCCTGTGATAGAGTCTTTCTATCTCAGGCACATGACCCCCTTTCAAGTCTACAAACTGCAAGCTCCTATGGCAGGCACCCGAGGCACTCCTCCTCGATGAGGAAAGGGGTGTCTTGCCACGGTTCTACCACTTGCTATGCCCCTATGCAGGGAACAGTCACCTGACTGCTGTGGTTCCCAGTTTATGGCAACCCTGAGCTGAGAGCTCACTCTTGGGGTCACTCTGCAGCCAGCTTCCCTGCTCTGATGCCTGGAAGCCACTGCATTCAGGCACCCTAGTCTTCTGTGACCCCGGGGATCCTGAAACCACACTGTCCCACCTAGGATTCCACTTCACCACCTGAGCACCTTTCAGGCAGGGTTGTCCCTCACTGGGGCAGACTTCTAAAAGTTCTGATTTTGCACTCCACTGCTATATCACTTTCTGGTAGGTGGGCGATGGAGGCTCCCTCCCCCTGCAGTTTATCTTCCCATATATCACCTTGGATTCATTTCTCCACACCACCTACCTTGCAGAATGTGATCACTTCTCTATTTGTAGAGTTGCAGCTGTTCTTTTCTTACCTCTCCGGTTGAGTTTGCAGGTGTTCAGAATGATTTTACAGCTGTCTAGCTGAATTCCTGGGACCAGATGAAACTAGGGTCTCCTGCTCCTCTGCCATCTTGGACTATCTCTGGGATTGTTTTCTTCATTTCACTTTCTGCTGCTTCATTAATAGTGTATAGGAATGCAACAGATATTTATACATTGATTTTGTATCCTGCAACTTTACTGAATTCCTCTTTCATTTCTAGTAGTTTTTTAGTGGAGTCTTTAGGGATGGGGGGCATTGTTTGTTTGGTTTTATTTTTCTTAAATTTTTTTTTAACCTCTTATTGTATTTTTTCAGTGTTCCAAGATTCATTGTTTATGCACCACACCCAGTGCTCCATGCAATAAGTGCCCTCCTTAATACCCACCACCAGGCTCACCCATCCCCCAAGCCCCCATCCTCTCCATAATCCCAGTTTGTTAGAGTGCTATGTTATATAAAAGTGGTAAAAGTGGACATCCTTGTCCTATTCCTGAGCTTAGGAGAAAAGCTCTTAAGTTTTTCACCATTGTGTATGATGTTAGCTGTGGGTTTTTCAAATGTGACCTTTGTTATTTTGAGGTGTGTTCCTTCTAGACCTATTTTGTTGAGAGTTTTTATCATGGATGAATATTGTACTTTGTCAGACGCTCTTTCTGCATCTATTGAAATGATCATATGGTTCTTATCCTTTCTCTTACTGATGTGATGTGTCACACTGATTGATTTGCAAATATTGAACCACCACTGCATCCTGGGAATAAATCCCACTTGTGTGTAGTGAGTGATTTTTTAAATGTACTGTTGGATTTGGTTTGCTAGTGTTTAGTTGAGGATATTGCATCAGAGATATTGGTCAGTAGTTCCCCTTTTTTGTGGTGTCTTTATCTGGCTTTGGTATCAGGGTGATATTCACCTCATAGAATGAATTTGCAAGTTTGCCTTCCATTTCTATTTTTTTGAAAATTTTGAGAAGAACGGGTGTTAACTCTTTTTTAAATGTTTGGTAGAAGTCCCCTAGGAAACCACCTGCCCTGGAGTTTTGTTTGTTAGTTTTTGGTTACTGATTCAATTTTCTTTTTGCGGCTTATCAGTCTGTTCAAGTTTTCTATGTCTTTCTGTTTCAGTTTTGGTAGTTTATATGTTTCTAGGAATTTATCCATTTCTTCGATGTTATACAATTTGTATGGCATACATACAAGAGAATAACATTCTTTCTCTCTTTTTTTTAAAGATTTTATTTATTTATTTGACAGAGATCACAAGTAGGCAGAGAAGCAGGCAGAGAGAGAGGGGGAAGCAGGCTCCCTGCCGAGCAGAGAGCCCGATGCGGGGCTCGATCCCAGGACCCTGAGATCATGACCTGAGCCGAAGGCAGAGGCTTTAACCCACTGAGCCACCCAGGCGCCCTAAGAATAACATTCTCCTATAATTGTATTTCTGTGATGTTGGTTTTTATTTCTCCTCTTTGTGATTTTGTTTATTTGGATCCTCTCCCTTTTTTTGATGAGTCTAGCTAGAGGTTTATCAATTTTGTTGATCTTTTCAAAGAAGAGCTCTGGGTTCATTGATGTATTCTATTTGTTTTTAAGTTTCCATATAATTTATTTCTGCTGTAATTTTTATTGTTTCCTTCCTTCTGCTGGTTTTGAGTTTTGTTTGTTCTTGTATTTCTAGCTCCTTTTAGTGTAAAGTTAATTGTTTACACCGTCTGGGCTTTCCAGTTTTTAAAATTCCACACTTTAAGTCCCGCTGGTTATATGAACTCATGAAATTGAGCCCTTCTCATTTCCAAAGCCAAATGTTATGGAGATTCATCTTCCTTGTGTGGGCTTTCTGGTGTGAAGTCTGTTTTTTTGCCCTTCTGCCAGCCAGTGGCTCCCTTCCCACCACAGATGACTGTGGCCTGTTTTGCTCCCTTCTGTATCTCCACCCTTCCTACCCTCTTCAGTGTGGACTCCTCTCTGTCTTTAATTATGGATGGGACGCCTGGGTGGTTCTGTCATTGAGTGTCTGCCTTCGCCTCAGGTCATGATCCCAGGGTCCTGGGCTCAAGCCCCACGTCGGGCTCCCTGCTCAGCACAAAGCCTGCTCACCCTCTCCCATCCCCCCTGTTCGTGTTCCCTCTCTAGCTGTGTCTCTCTCTGTCAAATAATTAAATAAAATATTTAATTATGGAGTTTGTTATGCCAGTCTTCAGATCCGTTTTCTGGGTTATTTACACTGATGTGATTGTTATCTAGTTGTATCCATGGGAGGAGACAATCTTAGGCTCTTCCTACTCCTACATCTTCCCAGCTGACCGCCACACAGTAGCTTAATATAAGGAATTATAGGGTTATAATAAAAGAATAATTATAAGATATAAGGAAATTCAGTATAGTACCCTAGGTCTGAGGTAGAATATCTAAGGATAAATAAACCTAGTAGGGGCTCAGACCTCAAAGCATGGTTCAGCCCCCTGATATCAGAGAAGTTTGCTGATTTGGTTAGGTGGGAACTGGACTAGAGTTGCTGAGCAAACAATAGGCCACCTTTCAGAGCGCAAGCAGGGGAGCAGACAGTCAGTAAGGTGTTGTGAATATCCGAAAGAACTCTGGGTGCCAGTGAAAGGAGGAAGAACTAAGAGCACATACAAGATGAAAGTGAGGGATGGGAGCTTTTGCAGGATGACTATTTAGTGTGTGTCTCTATGAAACACATGTGGCTGGCTACCTGCAGGTCATTTGGGAGCCCCATGTTGTAAGGGTTGTGGAAGGGTTATCACCAGGCTGAGGCTGCAAGGCCACAGAGGTACCAAATCCTGGGCCCCAAGGCGCTGACACTACCTGATATCTTCACATCTATGCAGTAGACTCCTGGCCAGGTCCAGAGAGACTAGCAAGAGAACCTCTTTCTCCTGTCCCTCTAGCGACCTCTACTGAGAATGTTTAAATATTGTGCTCACTCTAAAGAAGAAACTTAAAAGGATCCTTATACATATACTATATATGGAAAGATGCTTTTGGAACTAAGAAGCAGTAAATAGGTAGTTAACACATACACGGCTGGTTTGGGCTTAATAATATCAGGTTGAAAAGTATTTCATCTAGGTTCAAGAGGGACATTGTACTGCAATTTTCTTTTTTGGTAACTTATTGAATATTTTGGTATTATACTGTCTTCGTAAAACTCTGGTTTAGCAATGAATCTGTATAATATTAGTGTTATTTCCATCTTAAATGTTTGCTAGAATTTACTAGGAAACCTGTCTGGGGATGAAGTTTATTTTATGGGATGGTTTTGAATATTTAGTGTTTGTTGTAGATATAGAGCTAAGTAAGATTCTGTTTCCTCTTTAGTTTTTCTTTCAAGAAATTTGTACATTTTACCTAAGTTGTCAAATTTGTAGTCATAAAGTCATTCCTAACTTTCTTCAATTCTTCTATTCTTCTAAAGTCTGTAGGCTCTAGTGATATCAGATGCTTGGCATTGGTAATAATTGCTCTCTTTTTTTCTTGTTGAGTCCAGGAGTTTAACAATTTTATTGGTCCTTTCAATAAGCCATCTTAATGGTTTGTTCATTTTCTCCATTGTTTTCAACCTTATTGATTTATGTTCTTACCTTCATTTTTCTCTTATTTTTATGTACTTTTGGATTAATTCTTGTTTTTCTAGTTGCCTAAGGTAAAACCTAAGATCATTGATTTTATACATTTAGTCTTTTAAAATTATTTTTCCCTTTTAATTGTTTTATCCGAGTATAGTTGGCCCAGTGTTCCATTAGTTTCGGGTATATAACATAGTGATGGACAAGTCTTTGGGTTATGCCGTGCATAGCGGCCGTCTGTCACCATACCGTGCTATTACAATACCACGACTTTGTTCCCCTATGCTGTGCCTTCCATCCATGGGACTTAAATTCATCCCATAACTGGGAACCAGTTTGTCCCACTCTCCTTCATCCATTTTGCCCATCCCCAAACCCCTGCCCCTCTGGCAACCAGCAGTTTTACATTTAGTCTTTTATAATCATTTAAAGCTATAGTTTTGCCTCTAAGCCTTTTTTGCTATATCACACAAATATTGATATTTTGTTTTCATGATCATGAAGTGCAACATATTTTCTAACTTCCCCTGTGTTTTCTTTTTTTAACCATGTGTTAACTAGAATTATGTCCTTTAATTTTCAAGTATCTGGGGGTTTTGTAGGTATCTTATTATTAATTCTAATTCAATTCTATCATCTCCAGAAAACATTCTATAGACTTGAACTTTCAGAATTTTATTGTGACTTAGCTTTTGGCCCAGTAGATGGTCTTTCTTGGTGAACATACCACATACACTTGAAGAGCATGTGTGTATGTTCTGCATTTCTTGGTGTACTATTTTATAACTATCAATTAAGTCAAGGTATTTGATAGTATTATTTGATATTCTGTGTCCTTTCTAATTTTTTGTCTAATTGTTCTGTCAAGTGCTAAGAGAACAACATTAAAATACACAAATAATACTGGAATTTTTTTTTGTTTCTCCCTTTAATTCCATCAGTTCTTGCTTCATATAATTTGAATACCTGTTATCAAACACATACTTATTTATTATTTTTATACCTGATGAAATGACATTTTGTCATCATGAAATGTCCCTTTTTAACTTTGTTTTGCAGTCTATTTTATCTGAAATTAATGTATCCACTTTAACCTTCTTAGGCTTACTTTTTGCATTCTATTTAATGTTCCATTCTTTTTTTCTAACTTATCTGTAGTTTTATATTTAAAGCATGGCTTTGTAAATATCATATACTTTAGTCTTACTTTTTTATCCTGTCTGACAATCTCTTTGAATTGAGATATTTAGTGCATTAGCATTTTTAAAACTTTAAAACATTTTTAAAGTTTTTATTTCTTTACCATAAAATAATGTTTTAAGTGTACAATTCAATAATTATTAGTATACCTACAAAGTCATGGAACCATCATCACAGTCCAGTTTTTGGCCATTTCTGTCACCTTAGAAATTTCCTCATGCCCTTTAAGCAGTCACTCCCCATTCCTGAGCCCCACCACATGCAAAGCCTTTGATAGTTACTAATTTAAATTCTAAATTTTAATTTACATTTTAGACTTTTTATATAAATAGAATCATACAATATATGGCCCTTCTTGCCAGCTTTCTTTTACTTAGCATCCATGTTGTAATATGTATCAGTTTAGTTGCTGAGTAGAATTTCATTATAAATATATCACATTTTGTTTATACATTCCACAATAATTAATATTTAGGTTATTTCTGGTTTGAGATATCCCTAATAATGCTACCATGAAGATTTGTGTACATCTTTATATAGACATGTTTTCATTTCTCTTTGGTAGATTTCTAGGAATGTAATTGCTAATTCATATATTAAATCTATGTTTATACCTTTGAGGAACTGCCAGACTTTTCTACAATGGATACACCAGTTTACATTCCTGCTAGTAATGTAAGAGGACTTCAGTTTCTATACATACTCACCAACACTTGTCATTATCTGTCTTTTTTATTATAGCCATCCTAGTGCATATGAGGTAGTATCTTGTTGTGGTTTTGATTTGCAGTTCCCTGATGACTAATGATGTTGAGCATCTTTTCATACGCTCTTTACCACTTGTCAAATCTTTTGCCTATTTTTAAATGATATCCTTTGTCTTGTTGGTTCTGAGTTTTTTAAATATTCTCAATACAAGTTCCTAATTGGATGTATTATTTGCAAGTATTTTTCTCCCTTTCTATGGCTTGTCTTTTTACTTTCTTGAGTGTGTCCTTTGATATGCTAAACGTTTTAAATTTTGATAAAACCCAAATTATCTGTATTTTTTTGTTGCTTGTGCTTTTTATTTTGTATCTAAGAAGGCTTTGCCTAATCAAAGATCATGAAGATTTACTCCTATGATCTATACTAAGAATTTTATAGTTTTAGCTCTTACATTTATTTCTCTAAATGTTTAGTTAATTTTTGTTTGTTTATGGTGTAAGGTAAGACCCAGCCTCATTTTTTGGTATATGGATGTTCATTTGTCCTGGCAGTATTGTTGAAGAGATTATTCTTTCCTTTGTTGAACAGTCTTGGCGCTCTTATTAAACAACAGTACATTGATATATGGGCTTATTTCTGATTCTCAATACTATAATATTGACATAATGTCTCTCCTTACTCCTGCTCCACTAACATTTAATATAAATATATTTTTATTTGTAATGTTTTGTTTTCTCTTTGCCTGATCCATTTATTTTCTCTGTTCCTCCTTTCATATCTTCTTTTTTTTTAAGATTTTATTTATTTATTTGACAGAGATCACAAGTAGGCAGAGAGGCAGGCAGAAAGAAAGAGGAAGGGAAGCAGGCTCCCTGCTGAGCAGAGAGCCCAATGTGGGGCTCAATCCCAGGACCGCGGGATCATGACCTGAGCCAAAGGCAGAGGCTTTAACCCACTGAGCCACCCAGGCACCCCTTTCCTATCTTCTTGGATTGCTTTAATATATTTTTGTTTATGTACCACATACCTTTTTTTCTGGCGGCTTTCAAGATTTTCTCTTTATGTTTGGTTTGCAACAATTTGACTGTAATATTCCTAGGTATGGTTCTTTTTGTATTCATCCTAATAGGAATTTTCTCTGAGCTTCTTGAATCTGTAAGCTTATGTCTTTCACCAAATTTTGGTCTTTATAATTTCAAAAATTTTTTCTGCCCCATTTTTTTCTCTTCTATTTCCAGAACTCCAGTTATATACATTTCAGACCTTTTAATATTGTCCCAAAGGTCCCTGCTGTTCTGTTCAGTTTCTTTTCAAATGTTTTTCTATCTTTAGATAGATCAGAGGAAATTACTATTTCCAAATTAACATATCTTTAACTGTTAACATTAATCTGTTATTGTTAAGCCCATCTAGTAAATGTTTTAATTCAGATACTGTATTTTTCATTTCTAAAATTTACAATTCATTTTTTTATACTTTTTATTTCATTGTTAAAAGTTTCTATCCCTTCATTACAAGCATATTTTTCTTTACCTCATTGACTTAGTAAAAATACCTGCTTTAAAATCCTTGTCTGATAATTCCAACATATGAGACATCTCAGGATTGATCTTTGTTGTCTTTTCCCTTCATAAGAGGTCACATTTTTCTGGTTCTTGTTACACTGAAAAATTTTGAATTGTTATTTGGAGAATGTGAATATTATGTTGAGACTCTAGATTCTGTTCTATTTCTCCAAAGAATGTTGGCTTTTGTATTTTTTTTTTAAATACTGGGTATTTACCTCAAAGATACAGATGTAGTGAAAAGAAGGGCCATCTGTACCCCAATGTTCATAGAATCAATGGCCACAGTCGCCAAACTGTGGAAAGAACCAAGATGCCCTTCAATAGACGAATGGATAAGGAAGATGTGGTCCATATACACTATGGAGTATTATGCCTCCATCAGAAAGGATGAATACCCAACTTTTGTAGCAACATGGATGGAACTGGAAGAGATTGTGCAGAGTGAAATAAGTCAACCAGAGAGAGTCAATTATCAATAGGGTTTCACTTACTTGTGGAGCATAAGGAATATCATGGAGGACATGGGGAGATGGAGAGGAGAAGTGAGTTGGGGGAAATCAGAGGAAGAGACGAACCATGAGAGACTGTGGACTCTGAGGAGCAATCTGGGGGTTTGGAGGGGCGGGGGGTGGGAGATTAGGTGAGCCTGGTGGTGGGATTAAGGAGGGCACATATTACATGGAGCACTGGGTGTTATAGGTAAACAATGAATCTTGGAACACTGCATCAAAAACTGGTCTACTGTATGGTGACTAACTAAACAAAATTTTAAAAATTAGGCAATTAATTTAGTTGTACTCAAAATTCAAACTCTGTTTTTGATAGCTCAAATTCTGGAATTTAGGGGGTCATCCATTCAGGTATTTGAGCAGAGTTTATTTAAACATAGAGTTTGGTACTCTCCTTCTCTGATTCCTTTACAGGATTTTCTCTTCACTTTTTGGTGGCTGTGGTTGCACCAAACGTATCCTCTGGTTTTTCAGGCCAGAAAAACTGAGCATTCAGGGGTTTCAGCTGCCCAATATGGTGCAGGTTGTGGCATGCCCTCAGGCTAGATGTCATGAAAATGGGAAACTTACCCAGTA
Source organism: Enhydra lutris kenyoni (assembly GCF_002288905.1). Classification (NCBI taxonomy): domain Eukaryota; kingdom Metazoa; phylum Chordata; class Mammalia; order Carnivora; family Mustelidae; genus Enhydra; species Enhydra lutris. Next base: position 4,410,716 of record NW_019154180.1, on the reverse strand, counting down.
CAGTTCCTTCCTTCTAAGTATCAACTCAACTCCAGAGTCTACTTCTACAGTACCTTCAGGTAGATATTTTTTGTATTTAATCTAGAGTTTTTAATTGTCACCTGTGAAAGGAAGGGGCTGATCCAATAGGAGTTTACTAGTTTACTTAGCCATTACCAGAAGCAGAACACAGTGCTCAGTATTGTTTAACAAAATAAAAATATAGCATGCTTTGTATATAAGTAAGCTTTTTCTATAAATGGGGTATTGTAACAGATGCAATGACTATTCAAATTTTAAAATTTATTAAACTTTAGAACAAAGGATATTAAAATACAAATATTTAGATAGAACTATTTGCCTGTTCTTCAGCCATTATTATTTAAAGCTTAGTCTAACCCTTTCCTCCAAGTCTGAATATAGCTAACTCACTGTGAAGACTTTTATGGTTTCTAGGGCTTGTTTTTATAGTTTGAGAGAGCTAAATAGTGTTTATTTTAGCTAACATTATAGATCTTCCGTGTGTCAGGCACAGTGTTAATGCTGTGTTATATAATCCTGATAACTACATAAGATTGTTGTTGTTATTCTCAGTTTTCAGATGAGGAAACTGAGGATCAAAGAGAACAAATAACTTCTTTAAGTCACACATTTGAACTGGGATTGTAACAGTGATCTGACTACAGTGCCCATCATCTTTCACTTATATCACAGTACTGAAATCCATCAAATACATTTTCCATTCAATCACTGAGCTCTATTTACTTGCAAAATATTTGTCAAGTCATAATAGGAATAGCATCATTAACCCTTCCTAGCTTATTTTATCAAAAAAGTATCAGCTTTATTTGCTCTTCTGTACTTCCAGGTCTTTCTTGCATCATATCAAAGAAGAAAAAAATTTTAAATTGCACAATAATATAATAATGTCATCTTGTGCAGAAATCATTTTATTCTAACCAGAAAAGCATCACAAATCCATTTTACTAATCTGTAATAAACTTTTTCTGCTGCTTTCTGCTATTGTAATGCCTTAGAAAACAACATCATCTAATATAGTGGATACCATATCCCATGTGACCATGGACAAATCACAATGCCTTATTGTTTTATGTTTATTATCTATAAAGTAAGATAATAATTGATAGCTGTGTAATACTTACCTCATAGGATAATCAGATTTCAAAACCACTCTGCTGCTTATAAACTGTGTGGCAGGTTTAATCTCTGTTTCACTTGCCTTACATGTAAAAGGAGGCTAAACGACTTTCCCTTCTAGAGTGACGAAAAGGATTAAGGATTAAGTAAAATAGCTTTGTGTGAGTGCGAGTAACATACCATTGAGGGTTTCTAGAAGTGACAATGTCAAGACCCTGGTAAATATGCTTCCTAACCCCATTTCCCTATAATGTCTCCTTAAAGCCTGGGATAATGGACTGTTATATGCATGCTTTGATTTGATTCTTAAAATAGCTCTGTGAGATAAGGTAAACAGATATTATGCTCATTTTACATATGAGAAAACTAAGAACATTGGCTGTAATTGTGTCATGTACTAACAGTAATGAATACTATCTGATGTCCAAAAAGGATACCATTAAATATTTATTTCTCTTTAAAAGAATACCTTTGGCAGTATCTATTAAAGCAGAGCATACACATACCTTATGACCCAGAAATTCCATCCTTAAGTTTATATTATAAATGACTATATATGTTCACCAAAAGACAAGTAATAGTATGTCCCTAGCAGCACTATTTTTTTCCAGTTTGATTGACATATAATTGACCTAAAACATTGTATTAGATTAAGTTGTACTACATAATGCTTTTGTATATGTATATATTGTGAAATGATTACCACAGTAAGTTTAGTTAATATCCATTACCACATAGTTATAATTTTTTATTTTTTATCATGACAACTTTTACAATCTACTCTATTATCAACTTTCAAATATGCAGTTTAGTATTGTTAACTATATTCACAATGCTGTACATTATATCCCCAGAACTTACTTATTTTATACAGGAAGTTTGTGCCTCTTGACCATCACCTATTTCTTACATGCCCCCATCCCCACCTCTGGGAACCACCAATCTGTTCTGTTTTAATGAGTTCAGGTTTGGGGGGGGTTTTAGTTTGTTTGTTTGTTTGTTTGTTTAGATCCCACATATAAGTGGAATCATACAGTACTGTCTTTCTCTGTCTGACTTATTTCACTTACCGTAGTGCCCTCAAGGTCCATCCATGTTGCCACAAATTGCAAGATTTTCTTTTTTTTTATGGATGAATAGTGTTCCATTTTCTTTATCCATTCATCCATTGATGGATAAATAGGTTTTTATGTCTTGGCTCATCATAAATAATGTGGCAGTGAATACATGTATCTCTGAGATAGTGATTTCATTTCTTTCAGACATATGGTCAGAAGTGGAATTTCTGGATCATATGGTAGTTTTAGTTTTTAAGAATTTTATTTTGAGGGGTGCCTGGGTGGCTCAGTGGGTTAAGCCTCTGCCTTTGCCTCAGGTCATGATCTCAGGGTCCTGGGATTGAGCCCCACATCAGGCTCCCTGCTCAGTGGGGAGCCTGCTTCCCCCTCTCTCTCTGTCTGCCTCTCTGCCTACTTGTGATCTCTCTCTGTCAAATAAATAAATAAATAAGTAAAATCTTAAAAAATAAAGAATTTTATTTTGGGGGAAGGAGAGAGAGAAAGAGAGAACATACATGCACTTACAAGTGGCAGGGACAAGAAGCAGGGAGAGGGAGAAAGAGAATCTTAAGCAGGCTCCATGATCAACATAGAGCCTCACACTGGACTCAATCTCATGACTCTGAGATCATGGCCTGAGCCAAAAATCAAGAGTCGGTGGCTTAACTGACTGAGCCACCCAGGCACCCTGGTAGTTTTATTTTTTAATTTTTTTGAGGAACATTCACACTGCTTCTCATAATAGCTGGGCAAATTTACATTCCCACCAATAGTGAACAAGGATTCCCTTTTCTTCATATCTTCATAACACTTGTTATCTCTCATCTTGTTGATGACAGCTATTCTAGCAGGTGTGAGGTGATATCTCATTGTGGTTTTAATTTGCATTTCCCTGATGGTTAGTGATGCTAAGTACCTATTCATCTTGGCTATTTATATGTCTTCTTTGGAAAAATGTTTATTCAGTTCCTCTGCCCATTTTTTGTCAGACTGTGTTTTTTGCTATTGAGTTGTACAAGTTCTGTATATATTTCAAATATTACCTCCCTATCAGATATGTGACCTTTTTTAATTTAGATTCAATTAGCCAACATATAGTACATCATTGGTTTCAGATATAGAGTTCAATAATTCATCAGTTGCATATAACACCCAGTGCTCATCACATCCCATGCCCTCCTTAATGCCCATCACCCAATTACCCCATCTCCCCCACCTCCCCTCCAGCAACCCTCAGTTTGTTTCCTAGAGTTAAGAGTCTCTCATGGTTTGTCTCCATCTCTGATTTCTTTCCATTCTGTTTTTTCCTCCCCTCCCCTATGATCCTCTGCACTTTCTTATAGTACACATATGAGTGTAACCATATGATGATTGTCCTTCTCTGACTGACTCATTTCACTCAGTATAATATGCTCCAGTTCCAACCACGTTGATGGCCCCTCCACCAGAAGACAGACTGGAAGGAAAGGTGAATGATAAGCTTATTTCCCATAGGGCTGTAAAACTCCAGTGCCAGGAGAAAATAATATAGGGAGCTCCAGGTGTTCCCTCACAACTTGCTTACACTTCAAGCTAAATTTTTGTATTTCTTTTTTAGTTTCTTATTCTTTCTTTTTTTTTTAACCTGCTCCCGTTTCAAGTAGATTAGTATTTCCCAACCTATGTTTTGAAGTTTCTTAACTTTTATTCTTTTTCACATATATGTTTTATAGATTTATGCCCCATACTAACCCATTTTCCACTCAATTCAGTTTTATCTTGATATATACATAAGTTCTGATTTCTTTGCAATTTTGGGATTTGTGTCTTCTAACACAGAGAGCAAAAATCAAGCAGGAACAGACAGATCACCCTGCTGTGTCCACCCTGAGAGATTATACTCTCTCCTCCCATCCCTCTCCCTTTTTTCTCTCTTTTCTTTTTTCTTTCTTTTTTATTGTTTTGGATCATCTTGGCTTTGATGGCATATATGTGGTAGATTTTGACCACTTTAGATTTTTTCTCCCATTCTTTAAGTTGCCTTTTCATTTTATTGATGTTTTGTTATGCAGAAGCTTTTTAGTTTGATATAGTCCTGCTTGTTTTTGCTTTTGTTGTCTTTCCTTTACTCGTCAAATCCAAAAAAGATCATTGTGAGGGTGTGTGCCCACTGTGTTTTCTTCTAGAAGTTTTATAGTGTCAGATCTTACATTCAAGTTTTTAATCAGTTACATACAAAGAAAACCCCATATGTTAATAAAAAATAAAAATAAAATAAATTTTTAAAAAGACATAAGGTGACAGAGTGGATAAAAACACAAGACCTATCTATATGCTACCTACCGGAGACTCGTTTTAGACCTAAGGACATGTACGGATTGAAAGTGAGGGCATGGAGAAATATTTATCGTGCAGGTGGATGTCAAAAGAATGCCAGAGTAACAAAACTTATATTGGACAAAATAGATTTTAAAACAAAGACTATGACAAGACACGAAGAAGGTCCCTATATAATAATAAAGGGGACAATGCAACATGAGGACATAATAATAGTAACTATACATGCACCCAACATGGGAGCATCCATATATATAAAATACTTAATAACAAATATAAGGAAACTAATCAATAGTAATACAATAATAGGAAGGACACTTAACACCCCATGTGTATTAATGGACAGATCATGCAATCTGAAAATCAACAAGAAAACAATGGCTTTGAATGAGCCACTGGAACAGATTAATTTAACATAAATATATCCAGAACATTCCATCCTAAAAGGGCAGAATACACATTCTTTTCAAGTACACATGGAACATTCTTCAGAATAGATCATGTATAAGGCCACAAAGCTAGTTTCCACAAATTCATAAATATCAAAGTCACATTATGCATCTTTTCTGGCCACAATGCTATGAAACTAGAAATCAACTACAAGAAAAATTCTGGAAAGTGCATAAATACATGTAGGTTAAATTAAATGCTACTAAACAATAAATGGATCAACCAAGGAATCAAAGAAGAAATCCAAAAGTACATGGAAACAAATTAAAATGAAAGCATGACACTTCAGAACCTTTGGGATGCAAGAGGAATGTTTATAGCACTACAGGCCTACCTACAGAAGCAAGAAAAATTTCAATTAAACACTAAAGGAGATAGAAAAAAAGACAAGCTAAGTGCAAAACTAGAAGAAGGAAGGAAATAATAAAGTTTAGGGCAGAAATAAATGATATAGAAACTAAAAAAAATAATAGAACAGATCAATGAAACCGGGAGCTGGTTCTTTGAAAAGATCAACACAATTCATAAAACTCTAGGCACAGTCATCAAAAAACAAAGAGAAAGGACTCAAGTAAATACAATTACAAATGAAAGAGGAGAAATAACAACAACATCACAGAAATACAAATAATTGTAAGAGACCATTATGAAAAACTGTATACCGATAAATTGGACAACCTAGAAAAAAATGGATAAATTCCTAGAAACATATAGCCTACCAAAGCTGAAGTAGGAAGAAGTAGAAAATTTGAATAGACTGATTACCAGCAAGGATATTGAATCAGTAATCAAAAAAACTCCCAGTGAACAAAAGTTGAGGACCAGTTTCACAGGCAAATTCTACCAAACGTTTAAAGAAGAGTTAATACCTATTCTAGTTGAACTATTCCCAAAAAATAGAAGACCAAGTAAAACTTCCAAATTTCATTCTATGAGGCCAGCATTACTGTGATACCAAAACCAGATAAAGGCGCCACTAAAAAACAGAACTACAGGTGAATATCCCTGCTAAACATAGATGCAAAAATCCTCAACAAAATACTAGCAAACATAATCCAACAATACATTCAAAAATCGCTCACCACAGTCAAGTGGGATTTAGTCCTGGGATGCAAGAGTGGTTCCATATTCACAAATCAAAGTGATACATCATATCAATGAAAAAAGGATTAAAACCATACGGTCATTTCAATAGACACAGGAAAAGCATTTGACAAAGTACAATATCCATTCATGATAAAACCCTCAACAAAGTGGTTTTAGAGGGAATATTACCTCAACATAATAAAGGTCACATATGAAAAACACACAATGAACATCATACTCAATGGGGAAAAACAGATTTTCTGTTAAGGTCAGGAACAAGAAAGGGATGCCTAATCTCACCACTTTTAGTCAGCATAGTACTGGAAGTCCTAGCCACAGCAATTAAACAACAAAAGGAAATTAAAGGCATCCAAATTGGTAAGGAAAAAGCTGAACTTTCACTCTTTGCAGATGACAGAATACTCCATATTAGAAAACCCAAAAGACTCCACCAAAAAACAAACAAACAAACAAAAAAAAACTACTAGTATTGATAAAGGAATTCAGTAAACTCACAGGATACAAAATGAATGTACAGAAATCTGTTGCATTCCTATACACTAGTAATGGAGCCGCAGAAAGAGAAATTAAGAGAACAATCCCATTTACAAGTGCACCAAAAATAAGAAGATACCTAGGGATAAACCTAGTCAAGAGGTGAAAGACCTGTATTCTGAGAACTATAAAGCATTGAGAAATTGAGGACAACATAAAGAAATTGAAAGACATTCCATGTTCATGGATTAGAACATACTGTTAAAATGAATATACTACACAAAGCAATCTGCACATTTAATACAATCCCTTTCAAAATACTAACAGCATTTCTCACAGAGCTAGTACAAACCAATCCTAAAATTTGTATAGAACTACAAAAGACCCCAAACAATACAACATTTTAAAGGAAAAGAAAAGCTAGAGGTATCACAATTCCAGACTTCAGGTTATATTACAAAGTTATAGTGATCAAAACAGTATGGTACTGGCACACAATAGACACTAGATCATAATAGTGATCACTACAACATAATAGAAAACCATGAGATAAACCCTAAATTATATAGTCACTTAATCTTTGACAAGACAGAAAAGACTATCCAATGGGAAGAAGACAATCTCTTCAACAAATGGTGCTGGGAAAACTGGACAGCAAAATGCAAAAAAAAAAAAAACTCAGCCACTTTCTTTCACTGTACACAAAAATAAATTCAAAATGGATTAAAGACTTAAATGTGAGACCTGAAACCATAAAATCCTAGAAGAGAGCACAGGCAGTAATGTCAATGACACTGGCCATAGCAAAATTTTTCTAGGTATGTCTCCTGAGGCAAGGCAATTAAAAGCAAAAATAAACTATTGGGAATACATCAAAATAAAAAGCTTCTGCACATCAAAGGAAACAGTCAACAAAACTAAAGGCAACCTACAGAATGGGAGAAGATATCGCAAATGACATATGCAGTAAGGTTTAGTATCCAAAATATATAAAGAACTTATATAAATCAACACCCCCAAAAAAAATCCAATTTTTAAATGGACAGGAGAAATGAGCAAACATTTTTCCAAAGACATACAAATGGCTAACAGACACATAAAAAGATGCTCAACATCACTCATCATCAGAGAAATGCAAATCAAAACTACAATGAAGTATCACACCTCACACAAGTCAGAATGGCTAAAATCAAAAACACTAGAAACAAGTGTTAGTGAGGATTTGGAGAAAAAAGATTGCTTTTGCACCATTGGTGGGAATGCAAACTGCTATAGCCACTGTGGAAAAAATAGAACTACCCTACAATTCAGCAGCTATAACTACTGGGTATTTACTCCCCCCCCCAAAAAAAACCTAATAATTAAGAGGGATGCTTACATCCCAGTGTTTATTGCAACATTATTCACAATAGCCAAATTATGGAAGCAACCCAAGTATCTATTGATAGATGAATGGATAAAGAAGATGTGGTATATATATATACACACAATGGAATATGATTCAGCCACAAAAAGAATGAAATCTTGCCTTTTACAACAACGTGGACAGAACTAGAGAATATAATGCTAAGCAAAGTAAGTCAGAGAAAGGCAAATGCCGTATGATTTCACTCATACGTGGAATTTAAGAAACAAAGCAAACAAGCAAAGGAAAGAGAGACAAACCAAGAAAAAAGACTCTTAACTATAGAGGACAAACTGTTGGTTACTAGAGTGGATGTCAGTGGCAGGATTAATGAAGTAGGGGATGGGGATTAAGGAGTGCACTTGTCAAGATGAGCACTAGATAATGTATGGAATTGTTGAATCACTGTATTGTACACCTGAAACTAATATAACACTATATGTTAACTATATTAGAATTAGAAAATAAATGAATGAATGACACTCTCAATAAACAACGTCCAGGACCAGACAGCTTCGCTGGTTAATTCTACCAAACTTTCAAAGAAGATTTTAATATTTATCCTCAAACTCCTCTAAGAAATTGAAGAAGGAATGTTCCCAAACTCATTTTATGAGGCCAACATTACCCTGACACAAAGAATAAACAAAGACATCAGAAAAAGGAAAGGAAGTTAGTTAGTTAGTTAGTTAGTTACAGGTCAGTATCCCTATGAACATAGACCCAAAAATGCTCAACAAAATATTAGCAAATTAAATTCAACAGTATTTTAATAGAATCATACATCATGATCAAGTGGAATTTATCCCAGTGATCCAAGGATGGTTCAATATCTGCAAGCCAATCAGCTATTGGTGGGTGACAAGATTTAATATATGGAAACCCCTAAAGACGCCACCAAAAAACTGTTAGAACTTTAATATATGGAAACCCCTAAAGACGCCACCAAAAAAAACTGTTAGAACTCATAAACAAACTCAAGGTGCATGGTTCAAGAGTAATATAAAAAATTTGGTTGCATTTATATACACTAACAATGAACTATCAGGAAGAGAAATTAAGAAAACCCCATTTAAAATTGTATCAAAACCAATAAAATTCTTAGAAGTAAATTTAACCAAGAAAGTAAAAGATTTATACACTGAAAACTATAAAAATTGATGAGAGAAATAGAAAAAAGTACTAATAATGGAAATGCATTCCATTCTTGTGGATTGGAAGAATGAATAGTTTAAATTTCCATATTAGCCATAGCAATATACAGACTCAGTGTAATCCCTATCAAAATTCCAATGGTATTTTTCACAGAAAACAATCTAAAGAAACAATTCTAAAATTTGTAATGAACTCCAAAAGACCCAAATAACCAAAGCAATCTTAAGAAGAACAGATCTAGGAAGGAGAAGAAGATGGTGGCAGACTAGGAGGTCCCTAACCTTGTCTCATCCCACAAACACAACTATATAACTATCAAATCATCCTAAATCCCCATGAATTGACCTGAAGATTGACAGAACAAACTACACAACCAAAGGGAGAGCAGAGGCCACATTGAAGAAGGTAGAAGTGTGGAGATGTGGTTTAGAGAAGAAATGGATTACTGGTGCTGTGGAGGAGAAGGAGCTGTGGTCATGGAGAGAGGTGAGAGAGAGGAGCACACAGGGGAAGGCACAAGGAGAATGTTTCCTCAAAGCCATTGGCTTGGAAAATGAAAGGGGCTTAATTTCATGATTCTTGCAACCAGCAAGGCTTAAAGACTAGAGTTTTAAAGTTCAGGAAGCCTGACTACAGTAGAGCCCAGAGGGCACAGCCCTGCTCTTAAAGAAAAGGCAGGCAGACAACCTGGGACAGATAGCATGGAAACAGCAATTTGAAGAGTGCCTGGGACACACAGGTGGGGAGAAGATTATTTTCTCTTCTCAGAGCCCATCCCTGATGGACAGCATTTGGGGAGATGCCTCTCTCGGAACAAAAGAGCTGGCTGGCACCATTGCCCAACCCCATCACTCAGCATAAACACAGAGTCACCAGTGGGAAACAGTGCAGTGTTGACACAGGCTACTAAGTTGCATAGACCAAGCCCCATGCCCCCGCACTCTGGCAGGACTGCCCTTCTCAGTCAAGCTTGTTTAGGTCCCAGCATGGCAGACCCCTCCTCCAAAAGACCAGCTCAAAGCACTGCCCACACCACATTTCCCAACTCCAGAGCAGACATAGTTAAAATTCACTACACTCAGGCCAGGGACTAAATACTGCCCACTGCAGGCCAGGAGAGCCTTTGTACATGACTGGCTTGAAGGATAGAGCAGCCAAAACACAACAGCAGAGCACACACTACACACACCAGAGACAATCCCTGAAGCTCCAGGGCCTGGGCAGTACATGACCTCTTCTTCATAATGCCATTACTTTCAAGAGCAGGAGACATAACTGGCTTTTTTAAAACAGAGAAGAATGCAGAGACTTAAGCAAAATGCCAAGTTGGAGGAATTTATCCCAGATGAAAGGACAAGATAAGGCCACAGCCAGAGACATAAGTAAAACAGATATAAGTACCATATCTGATGGAGAATTTAAGCAAGAGTCATAAGGATACTCACTAGGCTTGAGAAAAGACTAGAAGATTTCACTGATACCCTTACCACAGAGATAAAAGAATTTTTAAAAAATGAATCAGAGATGAAGAATGCAATAAAAGAGACTGGAAACAGGTTTGATGCAATGAACAGCAGGCTGAAAGAAGCAGAGGAATGAATTAGTGACCTAGAAGAAAAAATAATGGAAAATAATGAAGCTGAACAAAAGAGAGAATGAAGAATAAGGCAACACAAGAATAAACTTAGAGAACTCAGTGACTCCATCAAACATAATAACATTCATATTTATATGAGTCCCAGAAGAAGAGAAAGAAAAGGGGGGATAATTTTTATCTCAGAAATAATAGCTGAAAACTTCCCTTCCTTTTCTGGGGAAGGAAAAAGATATCCAGATCCAGGGGCTACAGAGAACTCACATTAAAATCAACAAAAGCAGACCAACACCAAGGCATATTGTAATTTGGCAAATCTAGTGACAAAGAAAAAAATTTTTAAAGCAGCAACACAAAAGTCCTTAATTTACAAGGGAAGACCCATAAGGTTCGCTGTAGACCTCTCCAGAAACTTGGCAAGCCAGAAAGGAGTAGCATGATATATCCAACATGCTGATTGGGAAAAATCTGCAGCCAAGAATAGGAGAGAGAGTTTTCCAGACAAAAACTAAAGGAGTTAGTGACTCTATAAACCAGCCCTGCAAGAAATATTAAAGGGGACTCCGAGTGGAAAGAAGAGACCAAAAATGACAAAGACAAGAAAGGATCAGAGAAATTCTCCAGAAACAATGACAAAACAAGTAATAAAATGGCAATAAATACACAGCTATCAATAATTACTTTGAATGTAAATGGACTAAGCACTCCAATCAAAAGGCATAGGCTGTCAAGAAACAAATAATCTGGTTTTTTAAAAAAGGGGGGGGGGCAGAAGACATGAATAGACATTTTTCCAAAGAAGATATACAGATGACCAACAGAGACATGAAAAGAAGCTGCTCAACCTCACTCAGCATCAGGGAAATACAAATCAAAGCCACAATGAGACACCACCTCACACCAGTCAGAATGGCTAAAATTAATAAGTCAGGAAATGACAGATGCTTGTGAGGATGCAGAGAAAGGGGAACCCTCCTGCACTGTTGGTGGGAATGCAAACTGGTGCAGCCACTCTGCAAAACAGTATGGAGGTTCCTCAAAAAGTTAAAAATAGAACTACCTTATGATCCAGCAATTGCACTATAGTTTACTTTTTACCTTGTGTATCCACTAACAAATCATTATAGTTATGTGACTTTACTATTTTTGTCTTTTAACCTTCATTTATAGATTTATAAGTGATTACCCACCACTATTACATTAGAATATTATAAACTTAATTATATATTTACCACTACCAGTGAGATTTGTACTTCTCATGTTTTGTTGTTCCTAGTAAGTGCCTAGTTTAGCTTATAGCAGTCACTTTAACATTTCTTATAAGGCCAGTCTAGTGGTGATCTTTAGCTTTTGCTTTTCTGAAAAACTCTTTATCTCTTCTTCAATTCTGAATAACAACTTTGCTTATGGTATTCTGGGTTGGAAGGTTTTTTTTTTCTTTCATCTCTTTGAATCATACCACTCCCTTCTGACCTGCAAAGTTTTTGCTGAAACATCTGCTGTAGTCTTATGGGGGTTCCCTTGTATATAACAAGTTGTTTTTCTCTTCTTTTAAGATTATCTCCTTGTCTTTAACTTTTGAGAGTTTAATTATATTGTGTCTCAGGGTAGGTCTCTTTGGAGTCCTCTTTTGGAGATTCCATGGGCTCCCTGGATGTAGCTGTCTCTTCCTCTAGTTTAGGGTAGTTTTCTGTTATTTTTTCAAATAAGTTTTCTGCCCCTTTCTCTCTTCTCCTGGAACCCCTATAATGTGAATATTGGTCTGCTTGATGGAGTCTTATAATTCCCTTAAGCTATCTTCACTCTTTTTCATCATTTTTTTTCTTTTTGCTTCTCTGATTGAATTCTTGCTTTGTGTCTTTGAGTTTGCCGATGTTTTCTTCCACTTTATGTGGTCTGCTCTATTGACTTTTTCAACTCAGTTATTGTCTTTTTCAGCTCTGATTCCTGCTTGGTACTTTTTAATATTTTCTATATCATTGTTGAAAGTCTCACTTTGTCAGGCATTGGTTTCCTCTGTTTCTTCATTTTTCTTTCTCTCTGTGTGGTTTCTGCATAGTAGATACAACAGCCACCTCTCCCAGTCTTGATATAGTGGGTCTTGTGTAGGAGATGAACCTTATCATTCAGCTCAGCCTTAGCTCTTGGCTGTCTTGCAAACCTTTGTGATTTTCTAAGCACTTTCTGTGGTTTTAGTGGCTCTCGGTAGTTGAAGGTGTGTCAAGACCTGTCAGTCTCTCAAGGGGGAGGATCTTAGTCAGCACCTAGATGCAAGGTGATTGGAAGCGAGACCCTTGGTTAACAGCTTTTAAAGTATGCAAGCAGACTTCTTTCCAGAAAAGACTGGGAGCTGGGCATTTCTGTATGCTCCCTTTGTGATGAGCCTTCGGTAGATAGCCAATTAAGAAACATTTCTTTGCTTGTTACTGTCCTATAGAATCGTCACTAAAGCCCCACTGGCTGCTGAAGCCAGGTGATCAAGGGGTGTATCCCCTGGACAGCAGCCACAAAAGCCAGAGGGAAATGTGGGAATGGTGCCCACTGGCTTTCTTCATCTCCAGGGAGGAGTGCAGTCTATCCCTAGATGTGTGCCAAAATACAAGCCTGACCTTCAGGAAGCAGCTTTTAAAGTATGCAAATAGGCTTTTATAGAGAAAGACTAAGATATGGGTGTTTCTGTCTGCTGTCTCTATACTAGGCCTGAGGAGTTTTCCACAGTGAGTCTTCATAAGCCCATTAAGAACTGTTTTCTTTGTGTTCTATAACCAGGTAGGTCTCATGGATGAAAGCCTCATTGTCTTCTAAAGCTAGGTATTTGGGGGGCCCATCCCTCATGCAGATCTTTTTTTAATATTTTATTTATTTGCTTGACAGAGAGATACACAGTGAGAGAAGGAACACAAGCAGGGGTAATGGGAGAGGGAGAAGCAGGCTTCCCGCCAAGCAGGGAGCCCAATGCAGGGCTTGATCCCAGGACCCTGGGACTATGACCCAAGCTGAAGGCAGAGGCTTAATGACTGAGCCACCCAGGTGCCCCTCATACAGACATCTTAAAAGTTTGGGCACTGAGTGTTGAATCCAAACTCTTCACTCCTCAGGGAGAAGCTTGGAGTTGTGAACTTCCTTTTGATTGGTGCACCAGGGGTGGGTATATGATAAGATTATGTTTCAACATTTTCTACCCATTTGATATGGGGTTTTTTTCTTATCTATCCAATGTGTAGGAGTCACTCCACTAGTTTCTGGATTTCTTTCAGAGGGAATTGTCCCACGTGTAGCTGTAGATTTGGTATATGCATGGGGAGAGGTGAGTTTGGGAGATTCCTATGTTGCCATCATGGACCAGAATCACCAGCATTATTTGTAATAGTCCTAAACTGGAAACTACTCAAATATCTATCAAAAGTAGAATGGATGAATAAATCTATCTATATAACACAACAATGATAAATCTCCTAAATATAATATTAAATAAAAGAATCCAAACACAAACGAGTATATACTGTGGTATAATACTTGTAAAATGTTTATAAACAAGCAAAACTAATCTTTGGTGACAGAAGTCATGATGGTAGTTATCCTTGGGTTAGGGGAAAGACAAAATGGAAAAGGGGACAAGGGAGTGTTCTAGGGTATGGGTAATGATCTATTTATGGGCCTGGATGCTAATGATATGGATGTGTTTACATCATGAAAATACATCAAGCTTATGATTTGTGTACTTTTCTGTATATGTACTAAACTTTAATAAAAGTTTAATTTACCTTAAGTAAAAAAGAAATCCTTTAAGTAAAAAAGAAAGCCTTTAGCGAAGACTTTTCAATGATTTCCCATAGTACTCAGCATAAAACACAGAATCCTTACTATGGCCTATAAGGCTATACATGATCTGGCCCATGGCTACTTCCTCCACATTATTCCTTATCGTTATTCCCCTTGTTTACTCAGCTCCAGCCACATGGTCTTCTTGCTGTTCTACAAACATAATAAAACTCCTTTCCATCCTAATGCTTTGTACTTACTGTTCCCTTTTCCTGGAATATTCCTCTTAACTTGTCACATTCTTGGTTTCTCATCATATAGGTAGCAGCTCAAATGTCACTTCTTCAAAAGAGTCCTCACTCAACATACTCCATCTGAAATAGACTACCCAGTTACTTTTTATCACACTACAGTATTTTTTTATAACATCTGTAACTAGATATGTATTTATTACTTGTTCATCATTTGTCTTTCTTAATAGAACATAAACTCCCGAAAGGCCGGGATCGTGTCTGCTATGTTCATCACTGTATCTTTAACACCTGACACCATCTAGCACATAGCAGCTGCTCATGTAAATGTAAGATTTGAATGAATGAGTGATGATCACTGGGTAAACTGTCAGGTATGGCTATAGCTTGGATTTTCCCCACAAAGGGAAACACCTGAGAAGTTTTAAATCATTCTGCTAAAAAGAAAACCTTGTTAGTATAACCTCTCTTGCCCACCTCAGCTTAGTGAATAGAAAGAAAGCTCAGATCTTTCCCCATTGCTTTTGTAAAATATGGCAAAGAGAATGTACTTTAGATAAAACATCATATCCTAAAATGGAAGAAACCAGCTGGAACTTACTTCTATCTCCTACCTCTAGATTCTCCAAAGGAAAAAAAATATATATGGTCAACAGGCAATAGTGCTCCTTTCTGCAATCCTATAATTCTCAAGAGAACATTAACTTATTCTCACCTTATCTCTAGGACAAGTAATGAATATAGACAAAGCCTTATATAAAATTGCTCAATAAGCAACAGGTGTCTTTAACATGTGTTTGAGGATATCTTTTCTTCTCATGATTTCATCTTAGATACAACAACTATGACAGAGCTGTCATCAATACTGTACCTTATGATGTTGTCCATCGTTGGTATGCAGCACACCGGACTCTGACAGTAGAGTTGAGGAGACCTGAGAATGAGTTTTGGGTCAAACTAAAGCCTGGCCGGGTGGGTGCCCAGTGCTAAAGATGTCAAGTAAGCTTGTTATACTGAAGCAGTGAATAATGGGTAATTCTTTAATATGTGAATCCCAGTCTTGCAAAGGTAAAAGTGAAAAGAGTCCTGGGTATTGGATCTGGTCCTGCCATCCACTGAATTATGTGGAAGCAGGTCCCACAACATATGTAGGCATCAGTGACTCAGTGGCTCTATATGTATAATGAGGGGGTTGAACTTATTTTTTGCTCTTGTTATAGCCTCTGAATGAAGAATATCTTCAGCTTAGCATAAAACATAATGAAATAATTTAACTCTTTGAGAAAGTATATATTAAAAATTAAGCAGAAAAGAAAATGAAGCCAGTTATCTGATTTGCTTTGATAAGAGAATAATTACTCAAGAAACATAAGCTCCTCAAGTGCAGGGCCTAATTACCTGCTATTGCCTTTGTAACTTCATGCAGCCTACTACAGGGCTGTGTACATCCTAATTTCCAAATGTTTGATCTCAAAAAGAAAGATACCTCATTGAATGTAACTAGAGAACAACCTAAAGGTTTTCTTTTAAGTGATCTTTTCTGATTTAGAGTTCCTTTGGTCTGCTTTTGTTCTGATGGTGTTTTTTTCTCTCTTTTTGCCCATTCACAGGTCCTATTTATAGACAACTGGCGTGTCCTACATGGCAGGGAATCCTTCACTGGCTACCGCCAACTTTGTGGGTGCTATTTAACAAGGGATGATGTATTAAACACTGCTCGTCTCTTGGGGCTTCAGGCTTAAAATTGACAGCATTAAGATTATGAACACACCTGGTACCCTGGCTACCAGAATTTCATATCAGCAAAATAATACTGTGTCAAAATCTACCTCAAATTGTCACCTTATCTCATCACACAAAACAGAAGTTGCAACTAGAACTAGTTAGAAGGAAATGCATATTAGGAACAAAAGTCTTTATAAAGTAGCAGTTTGCAAGATGCTTAGAACACCTTAACACACTTAAAAGTCATTGAGGACCCCAAAGTGTTCTTGGATTTGGGTTATATCTATTGATACTAACTGTAATAAATATTAAGACTGAAAAATGTTTAAAATTCGCACATCCCTCCGTATCAGAGAGATGGCATCATCACATGCCATATAGCCTTTGGAAAAACCCTCTGTACATTTGTAAGATAATAAGAGTGAAAAAGGAAAAAATATCATCTTAGTGTTATTATAAAAAATATTTTTAACCCACAGGCCCACTGAAAAGGGCTCAAGGATCCCTCCAGGTGTTTTCAGACCACGCTTTAAGAACCATTGGGCTGGAGGGTAACTTAGGACAGTCTTGTACATAGATTATGGATTAAAGAGTTTAGCTGAAATCCTAGATTTATATCTACAGTGTCCTAGAACTACAGATACGATAGAAATTGCTTGATAGCACAAGCTTAGTGATAAGATAGTAACTGAATATAAACAGTGTTTTATCTTACAAGAAGGATTATCTCCATCCAAGACATCTCTTGAAGAGTTAAACTAGGAAGCCACAATAGCTCCTGTGGAATAAGTCCATCAGTTCAATAATTATATGAAGGATCATTGCAGAAAATTTTTAGAGACTTCTGAGGTTCCATATGATAATGCATATATACACACATACACCACAAGACAGTAGAGGGTTAGTCTATAAGACTGTTCAGTGAACTCATCATGACAAATGATGTGCCTCCAAAGAACTGGAAATTAATATGCAACCTTGCATTTTTGCTTTTGATAAAATTTAAGATGCAGTCTATTTCCTCCATTTCTGCTAATCTTTTTTTTTTCTTATCTTAAAATATTATACATTTTAGGGGCGCCTTGGTGGCTCAGTGGGTTAAAGACTCTGCCTTCAGTTCAGGTCATGATCCTAGGGTCCTAGGATCAAGCCCCGCATCAGGCTCCCTGTTCAGCAGGGAGCCTGCTTCTCCCTCTCCTCCTGCCTGCCGCTCTGCCTACTTGTACTCTCTATCTTTATGTCAGATGAATAAATAAAATCTTTAAAAAATATATTATACATGTTAATTGCTAAGATTTGACTGGGTTAAGTATAATACCTTATTTCTTTTATTTTTAATGGCTCCCTTCATATATGGATGCAGGGACAGAGAGATGTGTATGAGGTGTATTGTCCCCTAGCTTTCATTTAAAGTGAAGCTGTACAATAACTGCATTGAGCACTATAGAATGATGAAAGCCAATCTAGGCCAGGATGTGCAGAAGAGGGGAAAAAGCATCATTAGTGAGGCTGGAAGTCATAAAGCAAAGTCAGTACTCTGACAGAGAATAAAGTCTAATCTGATATTCACAAAGAGTCCCTAGTACACATTTAGTAGTTTATGCATCATCTTATTGACTCAAAATATTTCTGCATTTTGTTTGTACTATATAGGAATCTTTAGGAGTCTTCATGAAATTTGTTGTCCGTGGTCAAAGGATTGATAATTAAGCCTAGGTCTTAAAGAATATACCCATTAGCAGTCAGAACAGAAGTAATATTTTAACATGCAATCTATTCTCCCTATTGTTATGTACTCCTAAAATATGTCACTATTAGTCTTCCTCTGGATATTTGCCCTTCTTGAAATTTTCCTAATTTAGCCTTGAAAATTATATTTTAACTGTGGTCAGCATTGATTTATTTCAAGGAAAGGACATATCCAGTTTCCTAGAGGGATAAGGATACAGATCAATCTTCTTCCTCACCATTACCTTTTGTTTCCCCTGGGACCTTGATTCATTAATTATTTCACCTTCAGTTTCCTAAATTTTCAATCCATACTTTTCTATAATGTACTCCCTTCATAGGAATAAAGAAGGAAGGGAATAATTTGAGATCATGGAGCATTGAAAACTTTCTTTGTAAAATTTTTTTTTACATCTCTTTCTGGTGTCCCTGAATATGTAAGCATGGGTCTAGGTCTACCAAACTCAGTGTTGTAGAGTTACTTTTACCTTTTGCTAAGGTGGGATAGGATCAGTAGGGTCAGGAGCACAGCACCTAACATAGTCATGTAATTACACATTTGTTGGAATAAGAATAAAATAATGAATCCTTTTCAAACAAATTTACCAGATATTACCATGTTCTCTGTAAGGATGTCCTTTTGTCCATTCAAGTGTGTTCAGGACTGAGGGCTTTTCTGGGCTGCAGAACTTAGTGTTAAAACTGGGAAAGTCCCACATAAACCAGGACTACTGGTCTCCCTATTTTCTTGCTGCTAGCAATGTCTTTTTCTTTAGTGTTCATCAGTGATGCCTACTTTTGTCCAAATGCTTGTGAATCACAACCTCACAACCTGTGTAGTCTATGATGAAAAGGAAAAAATATATATGAACTGTGATGTGTTGTGGTGGTTCCCAAAGTAGTCCAGCAGCAGCAGCAGCAGCATTTGAGCACTTGTTAGAAATGAAAATTCTCAGGCCCCAAGCCAGACATACTTAATCAGAAACTAAAGTATTTGAAGCCAGCAGTTTGTGTTTTTAGCATGCCCTCTGGGGATTATGTTGCCTTCCAAAGTTTGAGAACCACTGAAGGGAAGAGCCTTGTTGCTGAGCTCTAGGCCCTATTTTGAGCTACAGTTTGTTCTTCAGTTTTCTCTTCTTCATTTTAAAATGGAGGCCTTGGACAGGGCAACATCTAAAGGCTCTGTCACTCTGTAATTTTGTTTGACCTCATAGCTTAAATTTTCTCATGAGTAGGGTAAGGAAAATACCTACCCCACAGGTTTTTCTAGCAAATTTGTGATTATCAAATAAGATGTTTGCAGCACATAGTGATAACCAATAATAATAGCTAACTCTTTCATGGGGCTTTCCATGTGCCAGACACTGTTATAACTGCTTTTAATCCCTACAGAAAACCTGCCCCTATTTTATAAATGAAGAAATAGAGGCAATGAGAAATTAAGTGGTTTAGCCAAGGTCATATAGCTAGATAAGTGTCAGAGTTTGGATTAGAATTTTGAAAATCTGGCCACAGAGACAGTGCTTTTAATTAATACAACATATTCCAAAATAAATATTAATTCCTTCCCTCTTGTCCATATTCCAGCAATACTTACATTCTAGCTGACCATTCATTAATCATCATCTGCACTACTAAGTTCCTTCCAATAAAACCTTAAGAGAACCATGATAATATCTAGATGTTTTGCAAATAGTTTATAAATACCCACCAACTCCCCCGACTTTTTAAAAAACGAAGTGTTCTTCACATTTTCTAATTTTACTTCTTCCAAAGGTAGAAACTTGTTGATAGAGAGAAATCAATCCATTCAGCACTTTTCCTTCCTTCCACACTCTTGCAAAATATGTCAGCTGTTAGGATCAAAACCATTTTGTAGGATATATTCATATCACTACCCCAGGAAGCTCTTGGGCATATTGGAGATCCACTCACACAGCCAGCTGGTGGCTTACTTGTGAAGTCAGGCCATGTCTGTGTCCTTGCCTCCTTAGGCCTACAGCTCACCAGAGCCAAAGACCCTGGTGGATATGGTTGTACTTTATTGTCAGATCTACATTCAGGGGTTGGTGGTTTTGTGGGTAGTTTATCCTACTCCTTAGCTTTAAGCAGTGGGCCTGGCTTTTGTCCTTCATCTTGCTCAGAGCACTTTTGGACCACTCAGATTATAAAGTCTTAGCTTGATTAATGGAATCCAAGCTTCCTTTCTGGAAAAAATCATCAGGCATTTTTACAATTGTAAAAATCATCTTAAGCCCTGTTGGTGTGTCTCATATAGTTTCATAGTGGTGTTCTAACCTACATTTTTATGGGTAGATAAGCATGGTAATTTATCCTGTGCCTAAGTAAATCACAGGGTCAATCCTATATGAACCTGTGAAGTCAGTGAAGGTTTTTCTTTGCTATCCCCACCTTTCTCTATGGCCTATCCTTTGTCCCATTGATGATGGCTACTCCCTCCAATTCAGGTACTTAGTATCCTCTCACCTTCTACTTTCTAGATCCCTCTCTGATGCCTTGACTGGGTCAGTGTACTGTCATATAAAGAGCATGGACTTGGATCAAACTGGGCTTGAATTCCATCTTTGCCTCTGACTAGCCTGGTAAATTTGGGGAAGTCACTTTCCTTCCTTGAGCCTATGTTTCTTCTTATAAATGTCATCTACCTGCTAAAGCTGTGATGAAGAATGAAATGAGGTTGTGTGAAAAAAAAAAAGAAATGAGGTTGTGTGCATAAAATGTGTACTACAGTGAGCAGCACATAAATACTCAGTAGTGGTTAATTTTTGTCACCAACATCATTTGAGCAAATAGGAGGGAAGAAGCCTAGTCTGTGTGTTTGACAGAAATCAGCATTCTACTTAGATGGAAGGAGAAAAGCAATGAGAGTCAGACTTGGAAAAGTGTGTGGAAATGCTAGGAGTCAGGGAGAGTAGACAGGTCATGAAATGTACACATATTGGCAAAGCATTCAAGCACAGCCTTAGGGTTTATAGATAGGAAACTGGTTTGAGTTAGGTGCTGCAGGAGGTGACAGCTGAAAGGGCAGAACGGATCAGAGAGAAAGGGCAGAGGATGGATCAGAGAGCTTGATGAGACAAGAAGAGTCTGGAGTGTTTTATGCAGAGTGGCTTGATAACAAAGGTGATAAGATAAATGAGGCAGGTAGGCAGACACCTATGCCTACCATGATGTCTAGTTAAGATAGAACACATACTTACACATGTAACTTCACCATCTCCCAAAAGCCCAGTGAAACTACTATAAAATGATATTTTAAAAGATTGGAAGGGCAGGAAAGAAGGCAACAACTAAATTTTGAATGCTGAAAAGCAGATGGATGAATAATAATTGACTTAGCAGTGAATCTTAAACCCTTAGTGGGAGAAGCCAAAAACCAACCTCATTCATTACCCCATTTCCACCCCACCCACAAGAATCTTCAAAGGTGGAAACATATCTCTGGAAGTGGAGGGGGTAGTGGGCACCAAAATAATGAGGTTTGTTTAAAAACTGTTCAAGAATTTACACACCTTGTGGGTATTAAGGAGAACACATATTGTATGGAGCACTGAGTGTGGTATATAAACAATGAATCTTGGAACACTGAAAAAATAAAATTAAATTAAAAAAAGAATTTCCGGGGCACCTGGGTGGCTAGGTGGGTTAAGCCTCTGCCTTTGGCTCAGGTCATGATCTCAGCATCCTGGGATTGAGCCCTGCCTCGGGCTCTCTGCTCCACAGGCAGCCTGCTTCCCCCTCTCTCTCTGCCTGCCTCTC